>NC_067400.1:83709740-84047865 GCF_016432865.1 Antechinus flavipes
GAGCTTCTATGTACCGACTTATCATTACATCAGTTATGCTGTTGCTACCTGTTGAAATGAAATAGTTTGTCAATGTGGGGATAACTTCAATAAGGACAGTAACCACAATCCTTTCTCCTCCACCCAATTTTCTGCTGTGGACTGTTCATTCATCATGACTTAGATGAAGAGGAATTTGCTAGATATGACCATCGGTTCTTCATAGGTAGGTGATAAATGAATCTTTGTTGTATGGTTTAGTTGGGCTCATACTATGTCTGACATACCCTTCTCAATGATAATTCTCCTTACAGATGGTTGCAAACTCTCTCCAATAAGCCTGAAGCCTTCTTCTTTTTAGCAATCTTCTGATCTTTCCATTGTTTGTATTTTCCCACCCCCAAGAGACACATTTGTACTTCATAACCAGAGCTAGACAAGTTATATGTATACACATACATACATATATATGTATATGTATATATATACATATATATATATATATGTATAGTTATAACCTATAAGCTATAATCAAAATTGCTCCTAATGAAAATTCTGCTGTGGGAGGGAAAGATTAATAATGATGCTAGGGTGCGTGTATGCGTGCGCGCGTGTGCACACACACACATACACACACACACACAGTAAGAGAGGATTAGGGTGAGGCTAGGGAAGGGGATTCCTCTGCTCATGAGATCCTGGGGTGAGCTCCCAGGGGCACTGGCATGTTGCCCCTCTTGAAGGACCAGGAGGTAAAGTATGAAGACCACAGTTGCCTCAGGTAGGGAGTACACTCATTTCTGGGTATTAGTAACATGGGACAAAGCAGTGTTCTATGCTAGTTACAACTCTTGCTGATCTTTTCCTCATTGATCTTCCTCCAGCCAGCTCTGTGACATAATGTATCCTATTGGAATGTTTCCTCAACTTCACACCAACTAGATTGTGTGTGTGTGTGTGTGTGTGTGTGTGTGTGTAATATATGTACACATAGATTGTCTAAATGTAGGTCCCAGGAGGCATTGATAGATATCTCTGGAACTTTGCCTCCTCCTTGAAAAGGGAGATTATAATTTGCCAAAAGTAAGTGAAATTTGTTTTGATGACCCTTGGACTTTGCTCTTTTTTTCCTGGACACTTTTTGCCCATTTTCTTCAAATACCCAGCTCATTTTGCTTTCTTATCAAAACCCATTGGAAGGGAGGATTCCAAAACTCATTCAAGCAGATATGTATGTGACTGACAAAAGGTTAGTATATTTTTGCCTCGTCTCCCCAAGGTATATTTGTTTTAATAGGGATCAAAGCTGTAGATTAAAGGAATAAAGAAGGAATGAAGCTTAGAATAGGAATTAGCCATTGGATGGAAGAGACACTTTCTTGAGGAAGAGGGAAGAGTAAAACATAGCAGGAACTTCTTAGAAATCATGAAATCACACTAGTAGTTCCCTACTTAGTTAATAATTCAGACTGGTCCTAAATATCAATTTAATTGAATGTGAAACTAAGCCTGAAATTATTTTAGAAAGTAGATAAAAGGTGAGAATAATGAAAATATATAACAATTGATTCATCAATAAGTATTTGTGAAGTATTAACTATCCACTCAGTAACCATGTCCATCAGAGCTCTGTCTACAGCCCTCTTTTCTTCCCCTTCTGTATTTTACATGGCTATTTCATTAGTCCTCATGAATACAATTATCTCTGTGCTGATGATTTTTTACTTAGCCAGTTCTAATCTCTCTCCTAATCTCAAGTCTCCTATCTTAGATGTTTCTAGTGCATCTCAAACTGGATATCCCATTGATATCTTAAACCCAACAAGTCCAAAATGCATGATCATCTCTCTAAAAATGTACCTTCTTTGCTTCTCTATTCCCATTGAGGGTACCACCATTCCAGTTACACAATCTAGATGTCATTCTTGATTCTCTTTCTCACTTCCCATAAACAAAGAATAATCAAGTCCTATCATCTCCATCTTCAAAACATTTCTAATTTCTCTCCTCCAGACATTGTCTGGAGCCTCCCCAGCAGCCTCCTTATTTGAGGTCCTGCTCAAAGAAGTCATCACTGTCCTGACTTAAAAGATTGATTTAAGGGTGCTTCTTACTCCCAAACAATGTTTGTGCTGTTTCAGATTTTTTTAAACTGCTGGTAGTTACGGATCTGATTTTTATCCTCCTCAGCTGGTTTCCGAAGAAGCATGCGCCTCTGTCGCAGAAAATCTTACACCACCCAGCAGTCTGCCTACATTCTCTGCTCCAATAGCTGCTACAATGCTCTGGGAGCCCCGTATGAGGAGGTGGTAAGGTATCAGCGGCATCCTTCGGATAAGCATCGCCTGATTGTGCTTGTAGGTAGGTCCCAAGATTGATTGCCATTCTAATGGGAACTGTCACTCCTCACACAAATCAAAAGCTTTTATGTATACTACTGCATTTTTAGTGCTAAATGCCTGGTAATGGAAATGCATTTATAAAGATTCATCAGCAGGTGTGTTTATAGAAGGGAAAATAAAGGCAAAGCTACCCTCTTTTACAGGACAATTGTATTTTTCATCAGTCAATTTGCCAGCTGTGTAATCCTAGGCAAGTCACTTAATCTCTGTTCACCTCCTCAACTTCCTCAATTTAAAATAAGGATAATAATAGCTGTGGGTTGTTGCTGTGAGGATAAAATGAAATAAAACATGTAAAATACCTAGCATAGTGCCTGGAATATCGTAGGTACTATATAAATATGTATTCACTTTTTTCCCTCCCTTCCATCCCCATTTTATGTCAGGTAGTTTATTTCTAAGATATAGCAGAGTCTTTGTTATAATAACGTATTATTTGAGTATCTATAATAACAAGTCATATTACAGCAGGTCTCTACTGTACTTTATATACTTTAGAAACTATTTTTTAGAAAATGATTAAGTATTTAATTCAGTACAATAAACATTTATTGAGCTCCAGTTATGTACCAGAAACCAGACTAGGCCCTGGAAATACAAGAATGAAACAGTACCTGCTCTCAAGGGGCTTATATTCCATTAGGAGAAAATAACAAGTACACAGATAAGGACATTAAAATGCATTCAAAATAAATACAAAGTGGTGGGAGAGGGAAGATGGACAGAAAGCTCTGACAATATGGCAAATTAGAAAAAGTCTAGAGCAGGAGGTAGCACCTAAGCAGGACCTGGAGGGAAACTAGGGATTCTGTAAGACAAAGGTAAAGAGACACCACCAAGTCCCAGGATGCCTAGCTCCTCTCTCTACCAACTCTAAAAGTTCAAGGATTGCAGATCATGATCGACAGGTCAGCAGGAAAATTCCTAACTTTCTTTTAGAGCTGTCCAACTTTATTCAAAGGGAAATTGGATAATTCATCCTTCATCTGTTCTCTCTCCTTTTTTCTCTTTTTTAAAAGCGATGTTGATGTTTTCATCATTATATGACTTCATTATTATATAATTATAGTCATCCATATTTAATGATTTTTATATACAGTCTTTTTCTCCTTACCTGTCCCCTTCCCCATTCAGGTCCTTCTGGTGTTGGAATAAATGAACTGAGAAGGCGATTGATTGAAACTAATCCAAATTATTTTCTAAGTGCAGTGCCACGTAAGTTCCATTTTCCTTTTGTACTTAATGTTTTAACACAACTTAACTTACTATATAAATTGAGATGATCTGTGATCAAAGTCAAGACATTCATCTGCCAGACTGATTAGGGAAGGACACTAGTCTCTGTATCCCTAGATCCAAGAAAGCAATGTTACCTGCAAAACTGTTTCTATGTTTTAATTTGGATCTGTGAAGAGCCTGTGGGTTTATATTTTATAATCCTCAAAGGATTACTCATAGACTTGAAGAGACCTGGTAAATATTTAACAACAATCTCTCCAGATAGAAAAAATTGAATACCATATATATATATAAATAACCTATATCATATTGCTTGCCACTTTGGGGAAAGAAGAAGGGAGGGGAAAAATGGAAAACAAAATCTTATAAATTCTGAAAACTAAAAAATAATTTTAAAAAAGAATGTTTAAAAATGGGTTAAGCAAAAATTATAAAGAGGAGGTTAGCAATAGTGTCAAATGCTCAGATAAAACCAAGAAGGACGAGGGATGAAAAATGTTATTAGATTTGGACAGAATTTTGAAGGAAACAGGAACTGTAAGAGCTAGAAGTGAGGTGGGAAAGTATTCTGTGTATAAAACATCTAGGGAAAAGTTAGGAAGATGCATGCTAGAATGTTACATGTAAGGAACAGCAAGAAGTTTTGAACTGGGGAAGGGGACTGATATATAATAAAGTCAGAACAGATTTTGAAATATACAGAGGACCATAATTGACAAATAAAGGTTAGGACACAGTGCCTGAAACATATCAGTTGTTTAATAAATACATATTGGGTGATTGGGGAAAATGATAGAAAATATGTATACATAATACATTTTAAAGTTTCATCTGCATTATTAACATTTCTCTATCATTTTCTTAAGTCTAGAATCAACAAAATGATAAATCAAGTACTAATGTAACATTTGCTGATTTAGGAAGACTAGGTTTGGAGTCAAAGGATATTATGGAATAAAAATCCAAATTCTTAGAAACATTACTTACTCTGGATATCAATTTCCTCATTTGTAAACTGAGGAAGTTGGACTAGGTGACCTCTATTGTATCTTCCAGCTCTAAATCATAATATCCTATAATACCATGAGCTAGCATTGTGCATTGTACCACATATACACTAAATTCTCATAATAACAGCTGATATATAATGCTTTAAGGTTTGCACAGCACTTTCCATACATTATCTCATTTCACCCTAACAATTCAGGGAGATGGGTGCTATTATCCTCATTTTCAGATGAGGGAGATTAAATGATTTGCCCAGGGTCACACTGCTTGATGTCTGCAGGATTCAAACTCAGGTCTTGCTAACTCCTCATCCAACATTCTATCCCCTGGGCCAACTTCAACTTAGATATAATAAGCATATCCAGTTTCTTAGAAAATGTTAACTTTATTTGGGGTTAGGGAAATTGGAAATTTCTCTTAGTATTCATTAATAAATTAATATGTTTCTAAAAACCTGACAAGACTGTAAATGACTTGACAAGAGCAAGGATGCCATATTCAGCTTTCAATTATCTTGTCACAGCACATTTCTATTGTGTGAATAAATGAACTCCAAAGGCCTTTCATTATTCTTCTTCATAGATACCACTCGCTCTAAAAAGAGCTATGAAGAAGATGGTCGAGAGTATCACTATGTATCCAAGGAAACATTTGAAAGTCTGGTGTATGGTCACAGGTAACTAGAATACATAGTTGCTAATTCATAATCAAATGCTTTTATCTCTTTATTTTAAAATTCAACATGAATTAGTGCTTGTTGAATTGCTTTTTTTTTTTGAAATAATTTTTGTTGCACACAGTAACCATTAGAACAAATTTTGAAGTAAAATACATAATTGTCAAAATATTTTGAAATTTGTTTCAGAAAAGTATATATGAATTTCAATAAAATAACAATAATGCCATGTTTGCTTTCAGTCACCTTCTGCTCTCTTTTAGTTCTAGGTATTTCATGAAAACTTTTACTGTTGCCATATACACACACACATACACATTCTTATATATATTTCTTATTCTGTGTTCTTCCTTCTACATTATTTCAAGTGCCTTTGCATAATTTTTTTTTGTTTTTCAAACATGGATTGTCTCCATATTTTTGATACATTGATAATACATATGTGCTGTGTATGTTTTGTACACCTAGGTCTTTTATCCTTTTAATAATTAACATGCTTTTGGTATAAATTCTTGTGGTAGGATTACCAGGTCAAATTTTTGTTACTCTAATTGTATATTGCTAGACAGACATGAATTCTTTTTTTTAATGTGCATTCTCTAAAGTCCCTAAGACTTAGGGGTCCTCAAACTTTTTAATTAGGGGGCCAGTTCACTGACCCTCAGACTGTTGGAGGGCCGGACTATAGTAAAAACAAAAACTTTGTTTTGTGGGCCTTAAAAATAAAGAAATTTCATAGCCCTGGGTGAGGGGGATAAACGTCCTCAGCTGCCTCATCTGGCTGGCAGGCCGTAGTTTGAGGATCCCTGCATACTGCGAGTCACAAGTAACATGGAGTCCCAGATTGCTCGTCATCTTTTAGAAGGGGAAAAGAACTGAATTGCAAAATGTAAACATTTTTTCACAAATAGGTTACCCATAAATCTCCTAATCCATCATACCTAAATCTCCAGTGATTCTTCTTTTCTCAGAAAAGTACTCATATTTGTTACTTTCTATTAAGATGATTTTCTTGGGATATTAACATTTAAAGACTTTATAGGTAATGATATTTTGCAGATAATTGTGGTAGAATTTTATTTTCTTTGTCCTATCTATCTTCATAGAATGTTGGAATATGGTGAGTACAAAGGAAACCTATATGGTACCAGTGTGGATGCTGTTCGAAAAGTCCTTGATGAAGGGAAAGTCTGTGTAATGGACTTAGAACCACAGGTGGGCCATACATGAAATCCACCTCTCAAGTTTCATGACTCTGTAGGCTTAAAAGAAAGATATTCAAGAAAGAAGTCCTCAGCAGTGTTTAAAAGGGGGGGGGAGTAATTTTATATCTATTTTAGGGTTCTGTTGTATTCCATACAGACTATTGCTAATTTGATCCAATGAAAATTTATTTTGTTTAAACTGGTGTTCTAGGGCAATTAGATATTGCAGTGAATTGAGTACTAACCCTGAAATGAGGAAAACCCAAGTTCAAATCCAGGCTCAGACACTTATTTGCTGGGTGACCTTGGGCAAGCCACTTAACCCTGATTGCTTCTAAGAATAAAAAAATAAAATGAAATGTTCTCATTAGCCTCCATTCACTTAGCATATTGGATGTATCAGCTTTGGGTTACTTCACAATATTTTTTATTAGCCACTTGCTGATATAAAAGCCTATCTTCTTGACACCAACATTTTCTCAGTAGTACTTTATGACTGTGAATCATCTCACAATATCAAAGTTATAAGAGATTCAAAGGTCAATAGAAAGTCCAATGGTGAATATGCATAGACAATAGCATGATACTGATGGCAGGGAATAGGCCCACTGTTCTTTGTTTTGGTCAGATTATATTTATGGATACCACATTTTAAGAAGGACATTAGCTAAAAAGCATAGAGAGAAGAGTGGCAGGGATGAGAGGCCTTAAAATCATGCCATGTGAGACTCTTCTAGGGCAGGGAATGATGAAGGCAGAAGACAGATCAAAGGGTGCTAGTATATTTCAGGAAGGAAAAAAAAGACTAATAACAAAGGATTTCAAGAAGACTTCATAGAGAAAGTAGCACCAGAGTTGAGCCTAAAAATGAACTAAGGATTGGACAGATAGAAATAGTACTAATAAATCATAGCTAACATTTGCAAAGTACGCATTTTTGCCAGATGTTATGGTAAGGGCTTTACAATGATTATGAAAATCAAGAAAATGCCAGCAAGCTATTTGGGCTCTAAAGTACTGAGTGATTAGTGACTGTTTACCCCATAGGCATTAGGGATTCCCTTTAGGATAGGGTTGAGGAGAAAAAGAAGAGAAGGGAAAGAACAAAAATTACATAGTGATCAGAACACTGAATTTGAAGTCAGGACACTTGGATTTTAATTCTGTATCTGCCTGTTATTAGTTATGTAACAAGAAGCATAACTACGATTTTTAGGAAAATTTTCTTTCTAATTAAATCTTAATTCTTTTTTTTACAAACCATCATTTGCATGTTGTTCTTACTGCAGTTATGATCTCTGGATCAAGAAGTATAAATTTAAATCTTCCATATAATAGTCCTTCAAATATTCAAAGATAGCTTTTTCATATGACACTGATCTTGGTAATTACTATCAAGATTTCTCTTCTCTGTTCTCCAGCTTATCAAATGTCCTTCTATTGTGTCTAGAATGCAACTCCAGATATGATCTAAGAAAGAGTATCCTATCCTATCTCATTAGTACTTAAGTTGTGGAAGAGAAAAAGACTCAACATGTATTATGAGAGGTTATATAGATTTTTGAATATGGAGAGGAAAATATTCTATATCTCTCATCCATATCATCATAAACACATTGTTTTTAAGATCTCCTTTCTGGAGAGTATTCACCAAGGTTATTCTAGTTACATTTTTGTTAGTAAACATTCAGCAAGAGTTTTTTGAGATTGTTTCATTCCCTTAATTTGTCATTGATTGGTGGCATTCTGATTCTAGATCAAGTATGATAGAAGAAGAAAAAAGCACCTTTATGACTACCAGCACTGTATTCACTTATAGACAAAAGCTACATGAAAAAATATCCATTTATAAAATCAGTAATAACTGTCACATGTTACTAAAATTAAAATTATTAACCATCCTGACAAAGGATTTTATTTTCTGGTACTAAAATGCCTAAGGATAAAAATATATATTTCACTTGATATGGCAAGGTTGTTAGTTTCTACTCTTTTAAAAATAAGTAAATGTTGAATATACTCACCAGAGTACACAGAAAATTTAGAATGAAATGGTTCTTTTTAATGTATGTAGTCAATTTTTCTTTGAATTGTGTTGTATAGAATATTCAGGCAGCCCGAACACATGAATTGAAGCCTTATGTCATATTCATAAAACCATCCAGTCTGAATCGCATGAAGCAATCCCGGAAAAATGCCAGGATTATTACAGACTATTATGTCAACATTAAATTCAAGGTGAGATTCAGGGAATTGGAGAATTGTATGCTTATCATTTCTAGTCAACCAAAACACTTTTTTATTGTGTTCCTATTGCTCAGAAATTTTATTTTCATAAACACAAGTTACTTTATGACTTCTACTATTTAATGAACATCAGCTTTAAAAGTTAAAAAATCCTCGCTACATAGAAAGCTATTAATGAAATAGAAGATTTTTCCTCTCATTTCTCTTTTTCTCTCCAGGCATTCTTGCTTTAATAAAATCCAATATCATATGCTAAAGTCAATTTATAAAGCAGAAAAGACAGTGTTTATTCAAATTTTAAAAAGAATTTACTGCTTTATAAAAGAACTCACTTGGAGGGGTGTTTAAAAACTTCCCATTTTATTTAAAATTATTTAATAATTTATTATCCAGAATTCTATTTTGTAAAATGACAATATCTTTATATATCTTATTTTCTCTATTATTTTTAATGGTGTATTTCATAAAATTTTGATTTTCTGGGTTGTTTCTAGGAGATAATTGATTTTGCCAATTAGCAAAATGAAAGAATGAAGAACTTTGTATATAAATATAACTCTGCTTTTGTTGATCATTGGCTTGTCTATTGATTCATTTACTGTTTAATGGTGTCAGGAGTCCTGGTTTCAAATTTTGGTCTTGTTACAATCTATGTAATCCTGGGCAATTTTCTGGGCTGAAGTTTTTGTTGTTCAGTTCTTTTTCAGTTAGACTCCATTATGCTATCTGGGATTTTCTTAGAAGGATTTTTACTAGAGTGGTTTACTATTTCATTCTCCTTACATATGAGGAAACTGAGGCACATAGGATTAAGCGACTTGCCCAGGATCTCACAACTAGTAATTGTCTGAGGCCAGATTTGAATTCAGTAAAATCAGTCTTCCTGACTCTAGGGACAGTGTTCCAGACAAATGTGCTTGCTATCTAGTTGCCTCCTTGGGCCTCAGTAAAATGAAAGGATTATGCTAAAAGATTTCATAATCTTCCAGCTCTTTAGCTATGATTTCATATCTCATTAGTCTCAAAACTATTTTACTGCTAGACTAATTATTATTGATTTGTATTGTGCATGTTCACCCTAATTTTCTCTGCTACAGGATGAAGACCTGCAGGAGATGGAGGATTTAGCTAAAAAAATGGAAACTCAATTTGGCCAGTTTTTTGATCAAGTGATTGTGAATGACAGTTTGCCAGAGGCATGTGCACAGTTGCTGACTGCTGTGCAGCAGGCCCAGAATGAGCCACAGTGGGTCCCTGCAACTTGGATTTGTTCTGACACTGAATCGTAAGGAGAAAGCCTCCCCATCTAAACCACTCAGAACTTGATTCAACCT
This sequence comes from Antechinus flavipes, assembly GCF_016432865.1. Lineage (NCBI taxonomy): Eukaryota > Metazoa > Chordata > Mammalia > Dasyuromorphia > Dasyuridae > Antechinus > Antechinus flavipes. The sequence continues at coordinate 83,719,831 of NC_067400.1, forward strand.
CATATCGGATTTTAAGTATTTTTTCAAAGAGTATTTGAAAAAACATTGAGAAAGAGCTACTGAAAAAAGAAGCATTTGACTTATCATTTATTTAACCTTGTATCTGGACTAGTACTACAACTTGTTCATTTCATTATTTAAAATATTCATACCCTTTTAAATTTCACAGATATGTTGTGTTGCATTATTGAGTTTCAGTGAAATAAAACATGCCCAGAATAGGTGATCTGGAACCAGTCAATAAATCCAGATCAAGATGTTCATGATAAGCAGGTGCCTATTTTCACATAGATTCTTTATTTGAGGTCCTTGGAAATGAGGGCATTTGCTAAGTTAAGGTCATTTGTTCCATTTTGGTGTCTGACTATACAACTTTGTTATTGTTGTTATACATTCATGGCTCTCTGATCATGTGCATAAATATGAGAGATCCATGTTCTCATTGATAAGAGCTTACATGTATAGAGACCCATACATATAACTTTCCCACATACTCCCATCAATCCTTCACCCACCACATTAGGGCTTTTCCTCAAATACATATTGTAGCTACTGCTTATCTTTTCATTTAACTGGGCCATCTTTTTTTTTTTTTGCCAGTTATGCATATCTCTATCTTTAATCCTTCCTGAAACTCCTTGAAAGCTCTCCTCACATTCAGAAATCCTGGATTTAAATCCTATCTTGGACACATACTATTTTGTGACTTTGGACCGCTAAGACTCCTTCCAAATTTAAAATGTTTTTGGTAAGCAACAGACATAAAGGTCCAGCCTTAGCCTCAGGAAGCCCTGGATTCAAGTTCTGACAGGCTGTGTAACCATGGGCCAATCACTTCCCTTTGTCATACCACTGGTCGTAGGAGAGATCATCTAATCCAATCCCTTCCTTTTACAGATAAAGAAAATGAAGCCCAGAAAGGCTGAGGAACTTATCCAGCATGCAGGTTATGGCATGAGCTTGGCATAACCACAGTCCTTTGCACTAGGATATCACCTTCTGGCCAATTTGCTTGGACCAACACCAGGCTTTCACTGAGAGATATAGCTCCCTCTTTTCCCCAGGGGGACCATCACTTATTCACAATCCCTGTTTTTTGTCACTGAGGGCCACAGCATTCCTGTCTCTGTCAAAGAACTTCGGTTTTGTGCCCCAAAGGATGGTCTGATTAACAACACATACTGGTGCACTTGTACACAGACACACAAGCAGACACACAGACGCATGCTCACTCATGCACGCACAAGCAGTCATAAACTCCCACATACACTCACTGGTACCTTCTTAGACAAACACCCAGGGGCGCTTGCACCGATACACACAGGGCAGGGCACACTCGTGCACGCACACACACCCCCTCCCCCCACTGACACACGTACACAGATTTACATAGGCACACAAGGCCGGGCACACACACTGCATCCTTTGGGGCAGGCTGGCGGGAAGGAGGAAAGCGGCCTCCCAAAGGGGAGGGGTCTAAACACGCCCCGAGCCGCCGCCCAGGGAGTGTCAGCCCTTTGCTCCCACCCGGCGGGTCCCCTCTCTGGTGCTCGCGCACCCCCTTCCTCCCCGCGCCCGGTCCCCCGGGAAGGAGCTCGGCACTGCTTGGTGGGGTTCGGGACCGAGGCGGGGGCTCGGGGCGGGCGGCGGCGGTTACTAAGGAGGTTCTCCGGGGGCGCGGCATGAGGCCGGCATCCGGGCCCCCGCAGGAGGGACCCAGCCCGGTGAGCCGTAGCAGAGGGGGCTGGGGCTGGGTTGAAGGGTTGGATAAACGAGGCCGCCGTCCCAGGGGAGCTGCATGGCTGCAGAGGGAAAGAAGGGAGCGAGGATCCTCCCTTGCCTCGCAGGGGACGGATGGGGGGGCTCGATCTCGGGAGGTTGGGGGGAGGGTGGCTGGGTGCAAGCGTGCGTTGCCATGACAATGCCCCGCCCTCTCCGACAGCAGCCCGTTTGAGTCTTCCTTCCCCACCTCCCTGTCAAGCCTCCCTTGATCTTCATGTCCACCAAGCTCCCTCCTAGACGACCACAGTCTGCCTTTGACGAGACCGTCATTTTGACCCCTTAGCTTCCTTCTCTCTCCTCCTCCCGCTGCAGAGCCACCCCGCTCTCTCAGTCCCACGAGCCAGGCTGGCGGGGCAGGACCCAGCCTAAACGCGTGGGCTTGGCCACGTGACGCGATGACGCACGGCGCGTCTACCCTCTCCGCCCACGTGTTAAGCCGCCGGTGGGCGGAGCTAGGGCTCGGTTCCTGCCCTCCGGGCTGGCGCTGCCCGGGGCGGGCAGTGCGGGCAGTGCGGACGGCCCCAGGCTTGCGGTGGCGGTGTCCCTCCGAGGCGGGCTTTAGATGGAATGGGAAAGAAACCGGTGGTAAGCTTCCCTTGCTGGCTTGTTTTCCTTTGTTTTGCATACTGTGATTTGGGGAGGCGCGTCAAGGGAGCTGGTGCTGGCTTTGTTTGGTGAAAGGGCTTCCAAGGGAGATTCTTGTAATCCATCCTCTGACACAGTTATGCTTTTAATCCTGGGAAGGATTCTTGTTTTGTAACAACTCCTTTACTTACGTCACTCGGGCCATTTCCTTTCAATGCTGCTATCATCTTTGGATCAATAATTTTTGAATTTTGTTTTTATGACCAACTGTCCTCATTTTCTATTAGTATTTCTGTTAGTAAATGTATTAACTAATTTGTTAAAACAGAGGACAAAGTTTAGGAGAAAAGTTGTCTTTTTGATATACGCTGCACTGAATATTAAAGAAAAGAATGGCTAAGATTTTAATTGGAAAGATCTATGATTTCATTGGTGGAAGGAGAGTCCTATTAGAAAGCCATCTCTACTGATGCAGCTTGGTGCATTTTCTTAAAGTCTTAGAACAGTGGTGTACGTAGTAAAGTGTGCACACACCAGGGGGCATGTGAGATATTCCACTGGAGTGCTAAGAAAATATTAAGTCAGTAAGCATTTACTAAGTGTCTACTATGTATCAAGCATTTACTAAATGCCTACTATGTATCAAGCATTTACTAAGGGCCTACTATGTATCAAGCATTTACTAAATGCCTACTATGTATCAAGCATTTACTAAGGCCTACTATGTATCAAGCATTTACTAAATGCCTACTATGTATCAAGCATTTACTAAGGGCCTACTATGTATCAAGCATTTACTAAATGCCTACTATGTATCAAGCATTTACTAAGGGCCTACTATGTATCAAGCATTTACTAAATGCCTACTATGTATCAAGCATTTACTAAGGGCCTACTATGTATCAAGCATTTACTAAGTGCCTACTATGTATCAAGCATTTATTTAGGGTTTTCTATGCATCTGACACTTTGTTAAGTGCTGGGAATATAAAAAAATGGAAAAACAATCCCTGCCTTTAAAGAGCAAACATTCGAATATTCCAGGATGGCTGTGCTGGATGGTCAGCCATTTGAGTTCCTTTCCAAGCAAGAAGGTGGCGTATGTGTATGAGAATAAATCATTCTTCACTCAGTCCTTCAGCCTCCTTGCCTCTACCTTCGTGACCCACTTTTGTAAGGAGCAGGCACCTCTCCGTAGCCTTAGCTCAGCATTCCAGTCCCTTGCAGCCTGCCCAGATTCTTTTCCCTCCTTACCTCCAAAAGAACCATAAAGGCTTACTCTAAACTTGAAGGATCTGCAGCAAGGAGAAATTAAGAGGGTAAGGCACAGCCAAGGTAACGGTATTATAAATGGAAGCAAATACATCAGCATCGATAGGCTAGCAAGATTTGAAAGTCAGTGGGGGGATGGCTGCTGCCCATGGGCTTGGAGCTTACATAGACAAGCACAGAATAGTGGAAACAGCATTCCTCCTTTGGAGAACCCTTTCATTGCCCCCAACCCCTCAAGACAGCTTGAAAGAAAATGAAGAAGGCCATTTATAAGCAGGAAACCAAAGCCTACTTAGGCATCTTGCCATATGTCCTTCTTCCTTTTCCCCATCTAGAACAATCACCTCCTCCTCTAGATCTGGAACCTTACCCCCAGAGACCATGCCTCTCTCACTTCTGGACTTGAAGGAAGATAGACATTTAGCAGCCAGATTACAACAAGAATAACAACTCTTTGAACAATTGGTAGGTGGGACTGGAAAATGAATATCATGGTTTAGCAGTTTTAGTAAGCAGTTATGCCCTTACGGTCATAATTCAGACCTGGAGGGCATGAGAGGTCATCTGGTCATTTAGTCTCTAGCTCTTAAGCTATGGTTGTGAACCACATATGGAATCTCTTAATTGAATGTGGAGGTTGTGAAATTATTATTTATTATCAGTAAACATTTAATTTGTATACCTATTCAAAATACCTATATATCCATAGTCATATAAAAATTTCTCTGGTGAAAAGGGATCACTAGTGGAAAAGTCTATTCTAGTCTATTTCTTATCCCCTGTTTTATAGGTAGGTAACCTTAGAGAAATTAAATGATTTACATGTGGTCACACAGCTAATAAGAATCAGAGGAGTATTTGCACCCGGGTCTTCTTAACCAGCCCTCTATCCAATCTATCATACTTCCATTTGGGTTTATGGATTTTTGAGGTGTCTTTCAGCTATGACTACCATTAAAACTTGGTATTGGAAGAAAACTGAACTTAGAATCAGACCTTCTAATCACTGTATCACAAAGTGGCAAACCAACATTTTCCAAAAAAAAAATGAAGTTCTTTGAATTATATTGCTCTCATTGAATAAAATTTTAAAAATCATAGTTGTATATAATGAAAGCAAAAGTTTTTTTGTATTATTAATAAAATATTTTAAATTATTTTTGTTATCCCATTTTTTATATTTCATAATTTATTAAGGTATTAGTAAAGTACCATGTACTTATAAATTTACAAATATATATTTGGAAAGGGTGTCCCCTCAACTTTTTAATAGGGACACATGAACAAGAAAATTAGGAGACCACTCTCTTAGTTGCCTGAGACACTGAGAGTGTTTAAGTGGCATGCCTAGGATGATACAGCCATTGTTCAATTGTTCAATCATATCTGACTCTTTGTGACTCCCATAGACTTGTCCATAGACTCTTAGCTTAGATGTTGAAGTGTTTAACCATTTCCTTCTCCACTGTGTCCCGATTTTACAGAAGGGGAACTGAAAGTCCTTCCTAATTCTGAGTCCATGTCTCTATCCGCTATTCCTTACCAACTCTTAGACAAAATATACAGATTTGTATTTATTTTTAATCTTGTACTACTTATATCAAAGAGTTATCGTTTATTTTAATTGTATGGTTCTCCTTACCTCCAAAATCCTCTGATGTACTACCATTATGTGATGTTATCCAATGGAGTGAAAAATCTCACGGGTCTACCATACTAAAAAGGCTTTGAATCCAATGATAGACTGATGTCTGCTGATCTGTCCAAAGGTGATGAGTGTCAGGGTCCAGCACTTCTCAGAGATCATCTACAAAGTCACAAAGGCATTCTAGTCCATATAATTAATAGATATAATGCCCTGATGAGATATAGATGCTTAAAATATTAAAGTATTTATTTATTATTGCTGTCAAGTATGATTGCAACTTTACTTATGCATAGAAAATATTTAGTCTTAAGATTTTTACATGGTTGGACAAATTTAGTGTATTTGTTAGGTTTCCATTCCCTTTCAAAACTCCTAGAAACCAAATTTCTCGGAATATAGGCAATTGGGGTTAAGTGAATTGGCCAAGCTCACACAGCTAGTAAGTGTTAAGTGTCTCAGGCCGCATTCAAATGAATGCAGATCCTCCCAATTCCAGGGCTGGTGTTCTATTATTGTACCATCTAGCTGCCCTAGGCCTATTATATTTTCAATCAAGTTGATAACAAGCTTTTTTTTTTTTTTCCTGAGGCAATTGAGGTTAAGTGACTTGCCCAGGATCACATAGCTAGGACGGCGTTAATTGTCTGAGACCAGATATGAACTCAGATTCTCCTGACTTTAGGGCTGGTGCTTTATCTACTGCACCATCTAGCTGCCTCCCCCTCAACCCCCCCCCCTTTTTTTTTTTTAACAAAAATTGACCAGTGAAAAGAGAATAATTCAATTGTTTATTAAAAGCACTTTTTCTTCTTTTTTTTCCCCTAGCGTCCTCCAAGAGCTCTTCCACCAGTACCAAGGTAAAAAATAATTTTCTATCATGATTTTGTTAATAAGAAGGAGATATATGATATATTTAGTTTAAAATATATTAAGTACCTTTGAGAAGCTAGGCATACGAGGGTAAATTATAATATGTATTTTGAATTTTAATTCATTGGTTACATGTAGAATGTAAGCCCCTTGAGGGCATATACTATTTTTGTTTTTGTTCTTTTCTCCAAGATGTCTAATGTGGTACCTGGAACATAAAGTGCTATGTTTTAAAAATTCCCGTTGCACTGAATACTTTTTAGATGTGAAATTGAATATTCGCTAAGGACAAAGTAATTTGACAAAAAAGGTAGCATAATTTTGAAAACTCAAAAAAAAAGTGCTAAGTTTTTTAAAGTTGAAAATTATAGCGTATTAATGCAAAGAAAGTATAATAGTTATAAAATATGAAGTCTAGTTTAATTAAATCAGTTAGCTAAGACATATTTTGAGTATGACATCTGGAACATCATAGATTTTTATGTAAGTATTTTAATTGAATTCATATATTCATTGCTTTGGTTTTCCATCAGTAAATGCATTAGAAGCATTGCAGTAAATGTAAAATGAATACATTAAGAATCCTTCAGTAGTGTCCTATAAGAATGTCTGACAATTTGGCAGTAAGGACCAAGGGAGATAATATAGATGAATGCAGAACTCATCAATCAACTCTGTACTAGGAATATAATTCAAATGACATCTCAGTGGTCCAGGAGCAGCAAGGTGTCAACATAGTGCACAGAGCACTGAGCCTAAACTTAGGAAGACCTGAATTCAAATTTTACCTCAAACATTGACTAGCTGTGTGACTTTGACCTTAGTCATTTAACCTTTCTCTACCTCAGTTTTCCCACTTTTAAAATGGAGATAATAATAGCACCTACCTGATAGGGTTGTTATAAAGATAAAATGAGATAATATTTGGAAAGAAATTGGGATACTGTCTGGCAGTTAGTTAAGCAGTTAGTTAAGCAGTTAGTGCCTACTACCTTGGCAAGAATAATAGACTCTTAATTTTTGTTCTCTTCTGCTCCCTCCAAATTTTCAACACTGGGTTGGTAGCATTATTTTTCATTTTTAAAACATACTACATAATATAGTATAGAATGATATCATAAAAACATTACTCTCAAAATTAGCTCCTATTACTATGTGCTGTTAAATTTTCTTTCTGAAAAGTTTTTTTTTTTTAAATCAAGGAATTAGCTATTTTTAAAGTAACAGTGAATCCTTATTCATTATGATGGCAAAGAGTCTGCTATGCCTTTGTGGGAAGAGGGCCAAGAGGGAGACAAGTATAATAACCTATATTTGAGGTGCTGAGTCCATGATCTAAAGTGATGACAGTGAAAATGACTGAATTAAAAAGATATTTTGGAAGAAAATCATGAGAATGTAGCACAATAGATTTAGAGATGAATGGGACTCAGAAGTCATCCAGGCCAACTCACTTATTTTATAGATGAGAAGACTGAGGGATGGGGTGACATGAACTTGACTAAAGTCACATGGAATGAAATAAATGACCATTATTGATTGAATTGTAAGAAAGAATTGGAGATGATTTCAAGATTCTGAATATAGAAGATTGATAGTACCACTTAATAGAAATGGATGGTGAGAAGAGGAGCCAGTTTGAAAAAAGATGATGACTTTGTTTATATGTGTTAAGTTTAAAAGAGGTCATCCAAATAGACATATCCTGTAAGTAGGATGGAAAATAGGCCCGAAATTAATGCTAGATATCAGAGCTAGATGTAGATTTGTGAGTCATGAAAGTAGATGAATTTTAGTGAGAATATAGTCAACAACTAAGCTTTTGAGAGATGGATTCATTTAGAGGACAGATAGAGGGAGCACCATACATGAAAAAGTAGTGGTTCTCACCTATTTAACCAATCATCCTAGACTTAAGATATTAATTTACAGTAGAGCACTAGGATGGGCAAAGCTTTACCCCCAAAGGCATTTTAATTTTTTAATTTTTAACTACCCTGGATCAAAATTCTGAAGTCCTTCCTGACCTTTGCCTTCTTCTTTTACGTGTATCGCATCTAGTCTTTTACCAAGTTCTGTAAAAGTTCTTCCTTTGGAAGTATCTTTTGAATTTATTGCTTCCTTACTATTCCTATTAGTTCAGGTCTTTGCTACTTCATGTCCTTATTAATATTATAATCTCCTAACTAGGCCAATTTCTTTTATATACTGCTACCCACCTACTCTTCCTACACACTATTTTGTATATGTTATTCTTTTTCTCAGAAACTTTCAGTGGCTATAGGATAAATTCTGAATTCCTTAACCTGGAATTTAAATTTAGAATCCACAATTTAGTAACGTATTTATTTTTCCAACTTAACTCCAGTACATGAAATCTGTGCTGCAATCAAACTAACCTCATTGTTTCCTGAACATACTGAACTTATTCCTTCTTCCATGTCTTTATTCATGCTGTCTTTCCTGCTAGGAATGCCTTCTCCGACTTGGGAAACTATTCAAAACTCCCAGCTCCACCTCTTCTCCTTCTTACTTGTGGAGATTCTCTTTTGCGTATGAACTGGTTTGACTTTTATTGTCCTTTCCACCTATTGGGCATTTATCATGTGCTCTCTTGTGTTGCTGCATATAGGTATATGTATTACATATGTCCTATTCTCCCCAATCAGATTTAATCCTTTGAATTCAGTAGATCATGTCTTAAACTCCTTTGAATGTTCAGCACCCATTACAACATTCTACAAATAGGAGATACTCTTGTTATTATGAAAACTTCTGTAAGGACTGTGAACTCTTTTTTCCAGCTTTGATTTCTACATACATGTTCATCCCTCTTGTAATAATTCTAATTTTCAAGTAAGCTTCGTGAAGGTGTTATTTCCTGTTGACACCCTGTGAATGCTTGTCTATAATAATGAATGCAGGAGTGAATGAGCAAGCATTTATTAAGTTATTATGGTGTGAAAACATGACAGTTTCTCTTCTCAAGGAGGTTATGTTCTAATAGGGAAGATAACATAGGATAATGAACCAAAATTTGAATTCACAAGAAAATAAGTAACATTTTTAGTTTTTACAATGAGACCTCTTAAGAACTGCCTTACAGAAAGTATAATTCTCATTATTGACTATATTTCACAGTAATAACTGACTGTCTAAAACAAAAGAAGAGGCTCAGGGTCAAGATAGATGAGGCAATGAAAATATATTTAAAAAGGATACATGGGGGGGAGTAGCATAGGTTTTGCTAGCACATTCTCTAAATTACAGTACTTTATTTATAGTATAGCTTAAACTCTGATGAAAAGTTTGTGTGTATTTTTTTTTTAAGCTGAACATGACTAGTGAAGTCCTGATATGTTTTGTTTACTTAACTAATTCTGGCGAAGCCTAACCTATTTTCTAATCCATGTCAACTGAAATAAAAGTTTTAAATTCATTTTATTACCAGCCAGTCGGTTTGTATAAACTACAAGGCCATTTGCCATCATTCTTGCTAAAAATTCTTTTTGAATAATGGTGTAATTTTTTATTTTTAATATTTCTTTTTAAATTTTGAGCTCCAAATTCTTCCCATCTTTGCCCCATCCATTGAGAACATATTCTTGGGAGTTTTCACTTTGAGATTTCTTTCAGGAAATAATTGGTGGATTCTTTCAGCTTCTGTTTTCCCCTCTGGATCAAGATATCAAAACAGTTTTCCATGATAATTTCTTGAAATGATGTTTATCTTCTTTCTTTGATCATAGTCTTAATATAGTCTAGCAATTCTTCTTTTTGCACTAATAGTAATATTTTTTCCAATTACATGTAAAGATAGGCCAAATTTTTCTTCCTCTTTTCTTTCCTTCCATCCTCTCCACCAAAACAGCAAGATTATATATGTACAGTTATGTTTAACATATTTCCATAGTTGTTATGGAAAGAAGACTCAGAATGAAAGGGGAAAATCATGAGGGAAAAATAAAGCAAAGTGAAAATAGTATGCTTCAATCTGCATTCAGATTCCAAAGTTCTTTTTTCTGGATATAAATAATATTTTCCATCTCTAGTCTAATAATTCTACAATTTTCTTTCCTACATCTATTTTCCATGTCAGTTGTTCTTCCAATGAGATATTTCACATTTTCTTTTATTCTTTTCAGTCTTTTGACTTTGTTTTATTGTTTCTTGCTGATTTGTGGCATCATTAGCTTCCATTTATCCAATTATTAAATTTTTAAAGAATTCTTTTCTTAAGTGAGTTTTTGCAACCTTTATAACATTTGAAAAATTCTGCTTTCCAAGGAATTTTTTCTCTTCAGTGAATTTTTGGCCTATTTACCAAGCTTTTGATTCTCTTTCCATAATTTTTTGCATTATTCTCATTCCTCTTCCACTCCCAATTTTTCCTAGCATTCTTATCTCTCTAACTGTTCCAGAAATTCTTGTTCAGTTTGAGTTCAATTAGCATTTTATTTTAAGGCTTTGCTTGTAGCTGTTTTCACATTGATGTTTTCTGCTGAATTCTTATCTTGATCTTCCTTGACACCATAGTAGTTTTTCATGGTCAAGTTATTTTTTTGTTGCTTGCCCATTTTTCAGCCTATTTCTTGACTTTGAACTTTATGTTAAAGTTGGGCTTTGTTCATCTTGGGGTGATGAGGTACTGTCTCAAGGTACAGACTTTTTTGTGTGCTGCTGTTTTCTTTCTTTTTTTTAATATTTTATTTTATTTTATAATAACTTTATATTGACAGAACCCATGCCAGGATAATTTTTTACAACATTATCCCTTGCACTCACTTCTGTTCTGATTTTTCCCCTCCCTGCACCCCCTCCCCTAGATGGCAAGCAGTCCTATATATGTTAGATATGTTGCAGTATATCCTAGATACAATATATGTTTGCAGAACCGAACAGTTCTCTTGTTGTACAGGGAGAATTGGATTCAGAAGGTAAAAATAACCTGGGAAGAAAAACAAAAATGCAAATAGTTCACATTCATTTCCCAGTGTTCTTTCTTTGGGTGTAGCTGCTTCTGTCCATCATTTATCAATTGAAACTGAATTAGGTCTCTTTGTCAAGGAAATCCACTTCCATCAGAATACATCCTCATACAATATCATTGTCGAAGTGTATAATGATCTCCTGGTTCTGCTCATTTCACTTAGCATCAGTTCGTGTAAGTCTCTCCAAGCCTCTCTGTATTCATCCTGCTGGTCATTTCTTACAGAACAATAATATTCCATAACATTCATATACCACAATTTACCCAGTCATTCTCCAATTGATGGGCATCCATTCAATTTCCAGTTTCTATGTGTGCTGCTGTTTTCAAACCTAGTTCTGAGATTCTGCAGGTTTTGCTGCTTTTGAGTTAGTGTGATCCTGGGAGAGGTAGTGCTCTCTTGGTTTGTGCTTCTTTTGGCCCTGGAACTGTGACCAGTTCTCATGCTCTTTTATGGCCACAGACACTGGCATTCGTTTCTGCCTAGAACTACAACACAGAACTGTATATGGGCAATAGAGTTGCCATACAGTACCAGCTTCCACATCCAGTGCCAGCAAAAGATTCTCAGTAATCTCTCTCTGACGAGTTATCTAACTTCTTTATTGTCTCTAAGCTAAGAGCTTTCAAGAACTGCTGCTGGTGTTGCTGTTGTAGGCCTTTCAGGCCTCTCCAGACTGGCTCCTAATCTCGTGTCATAAACTAACCTTACCAATTTCCTAAGTTGTTTTGGGCTGGAAAAATGTCTTACCTAAACTTTTTGTTGGAGTAACATCTGATTTGAAGCATTATATTAAAGTTGTTTAGAGGGGAAAATTGAGAGAGTTCATCTGGGTTGCTGCTTGTACTCAATCACCCTGGCTCCTAATGATGTCACAATTTAACAGACTATCCCTAATTGCCATTGACATGTTATTTTATTTTCATTTTTAATAAAGTTTTAAGTCAATTTTTTATATGGATAATATTGACATCAGTGAATTTTAATAGATTCCAAACTAATGCCTTTTGTCTCTTTCCTTCATGTTTGTGTATTTGTTTTACCCTGGCTGATATAATGTAAAATGTTTGCTCCTGAAGTACACTCCAAGGTGAGTTTATTCATTATTAAAGTAAAGATTTCTCTCTGTAGCATTTTATGTTAATAATATAATGCCAAATTTCTAAATGTTTTTCTTAGACTCTAATGTGAATGGTGTCATTAATTAAGCATCACTAACTACATGCACCTTCCTTTCTTTCTACAAAATCCTTTCTTCCTAACATTCTCCCATCTCATCAGGATTAATGCCTTTATTTCATCATGAAACATTGGATATTATGCTACATATATTACATTAGAGATACATGCTTAAAATGACTTTTTCGCCATAGCCCTACCATCATGTAACTCTTGGTAGAGGACTATTATGGCTTGTAGCATCAAATAGAATTCCCACAATTTCTGCCCATCCCACATTAATTGTACTACAGACTGATCTTTTCCCTCATTCCATCACATTCATCCTTTCCTCCCCTAATGCTGTTTAGATTGTTGAAGAAAGTGGGAAAAGAATAAACCTTTCAATGTGAAAAATATTCTATTATTCTGGCTGTGAGAATTCTTTTTCACAGTTGACTTTTAGGTCAACTTCTTTATGGTTGTCATTTTTTGTTTTACAGATGACATTCCACTTAATCGTCCCAAAAAAAAGAAATCCAAAGCAAAAAATGCACTAGGTAAGAAGTTACTCTCTATCTAAAAGATATGCTAGAGCCAGTGGTGAAATTTTCTGTGTGAGGATTTACACTTTGGAAATCAACAACTGCCCCAGATTATGATTTATTATTTTGTTGATTGTCTAAACTTTAAAAATGTGATGGAAAAAAATGTTGATAATTCAAGTAAAAAGTTTGTCACCTGATTCCTCTTCACCAAGAGACTGTTGTTAACTTTTACTAGCACATTCCTGTTACATTAAACAAAGTAACTCCAGTTGACTCCAGCTAAATCAGTCAATCTCAAGTCATTAGGGATCAAAGTTAATTACAGGGCACAAAGCAAAACTGGATCAGACCAATGTGAGGATATAGGCTTTAAGATATCTGGCAAGGGACCAGGTCAAAGGTAAATTCAGTCTGGTGCAGACCCTTAAGACAAATACCAACAAAAAGGACAGAGGACTAAGAATATGACTCTTTGTGAATTTGCTTTCAATGAAAGCTTCTCTGAAGACTTATCTTTAGGAATCTCAAAGCCACCTTGTTGTAAAAGAATAAGTCTCTTTAGATTTAACAAAATTCCTTTGAAATAGAGGATCATCTTATTAATTCATAAATTATAGTTTTTCTATCTTAGATTTATATTTTTCAGTCAGATTTGGTTTTTATAGGGCATTTAAAACCTTAAAGAGTTTTATGAAGTCATAGTGTGAAGCAAGATAGATTGCTGTCCTTCTCATCTCCTCCACATTTCTACTTTCTTGGTCTGTTGGTCGTGACAGAAATGTCCATGGTTTAAAAACTGTTTACAATGTAGATGAAACTTGTCATTTAGTTTAATTATAATTTAAATATCTTCACTGTTTTTGCTATCCAATGTTTTTGAGAATAAATAGTCCATATCACTGAAGTCCTAAAAAAAATAGGCCTAAGGGCAAATCAAGAAGCAAATCTAATGAAAAACAGGAAAACAATTTTAAAATAATTGTAGGAATTATATCTCCTCTCTTTGGAGAGAGAAATTTAGAGTACAGAAATTCTTTTAGTCTTTTTATGTCCTTGGCTTATATAGAGATTAAGAAGGTGTTTTAGAACTTTCCTTGACATCTCCAAATTTAATATTTTCTATTTAAATTATCCTGTTTTTTTCCTGTAGGCAGTGCCTCTCCAGAAGGCATTGTTCAGGATATAGGCCATCAGACATCTGACAGCAGCGGACTGTTGACTCGTGAACCCCAGGAGCAAGATGCTCCAGGTCAGAGAAAACGCAAGAAGAAAAGATTACCTCCTGGTATGTGAGCCTTTTCTGAAAACAGAATAGAAGAACAGAAATATGATGAATTATCCCTAGTTAAAGTCAGAATAGAGTCACTTACATATGACACTAAAGGTGTGACTTTAAAATTCCCTTGCCCCAAAATACCCTCTCCATCTTCTTTTTGTGTGGGTACTTTCTCTCCTCTCTGACCTAAAATTCTCACCATTAGTCATTCCACTGGATTAAAGCAAACCCATTGTCTCTAGAAGAACACTTAAAAAATTTTCTGTTGTAAAACACAGTCATTTCTGGGTTTTTTCTTATAGTCCTTCAAATAATTGTCAAGGTAGTCTACTGAGAAGTGCTTTAGGCATTCTAAAATAGCCTTAATGTGTGTGTGTGTGTGTAATGTACCAGTCCATTTTACTAAAAGAATAAAAAATGTATTAAGAAAATATTTTCAATTTTACACAAAAAGGTAAGAATTTTTAAAAATTATGCATGATGGCATTTACATAGCATTTTAGTTTGCAAAGCACATTACAGTATTATCTCATTCAATAATAATACAAATAGGTACTTATATAGCTCTTACTGTGTGTGAAGCACTGTGCTTTATAATTGTCATCTCATTTCCTCCTTACAACACCCCTGACAGGTGAATGCTATTATTATCCCCACTTATATACCTGAGGAATCTGGACAAAGAAGGTTAGGTCACTTGCCCAATACCACATAGCTAGTATCTGAGGTCTGGAATTCAGGTCTTCTGATTCCAGGTCCAGAGCTCTATCTACTATGCTACCTAGCTGCTTCATGGAAGAGAGAAAAGCATTACAGGAGATGTGGAATGAGGACTTGGTGTTCTTAATGAATATATATTTCTTCCTCTATAGTGAAAAATAACTTGAGAAAATTATTTGGATAAAAAGAGAAACCTAAATATTGAATTGATTTTTATGTTTCTGTTGTAAGTAATTCAACATTTTATATTAAAAGTTAGAAACCTTATGAATTAATAGGATAAGTATCATCCTCGGTATTGGAAAACCTGGGCTCAAATGCCACCTGTCACGTACTGGCTATATGATTCTGGAAAAATTACTCTAATGACCCAAGTAATGTTCTAAGACAAGGAGTTGTTGTTCTGCATTGGTACGGACTTTTCTCCTCACAGGAAGTTCTGTTTACCAATGAAATCACAGTTTTAGATAAAAAAAAAAAATTAAAGTTAAAAAGTGTATGGTTCTTAAAGCATCAAAAATTTTCTTTTCCCTAATTAAGATTTATGGAATACTTTTTTATTATAGTTTTTGTCATTTATTTTTATTACAAAAATTTTTAATTTATTATTACCTGAAGTCTCAGATAATGTACAAAGCATCTTATTAAGTATTTAGCTATGTGCATAACACTGTGCTGAAAATATAAACATAAAATTAAGATAGGCCTTACTCTCAAGGAACTCACTTTCTAATGGGAGGTTTCAGATGGAAAGATTTCATAATCCTTAGAATGCAGCACAAAAGCAAACAATGATGCTATATAGGCAATATTTTAATATTTACTTATATACACATATACACATTACCTATCTGTATGTGTCATTTCTTATTTTAATAACAGTTTGAAGATTGCAAATTTATGTTGTTTTATTTTAATTTCAGAATCAGAGACATCTTTCACTCAAAAGACTACACCTAATCCATTTCCACTTCTAAATGAAAATGGCATGGATTTGGAACAAGCTGAGGAAGCTGTTACTCGAAAATCTCGAAAGAAAACAAAGTGAGAATTTATTTTGGTCTCTGAATGTACTCCATGAATACCTGATACTGTGTTCTGAACTCCCAAATTGTGGCATCTTATTGATCACTAACAAACTCACCTTTTTTTCTCCTACTCTAGGATAAGGGGATAGCAATAAAACCACCCCTGTATTACCCTTAGAGGAGGCAAACAATTTGAGAAAATGAATTCTTTAAATTTAAATTTAATTTTTATATGACACAATAACAAATTTAGCCAATAAGAATTTTCATAAAAACTAGACTCTCCGATTCCAAAACTTCTGCTACTCCATTTCCCCATTAATTCAAATAATTAATTTTCTTTGGAATTTTAGCATGTATTAGAACTCCCAAAGTGTGGTTTTTTTTAAAACAGATATAAAAAGTATACTTGGCCCTCTTTTAGCAGGCAGGGCTGACAACATCTCCTCTGGAGGGTTCTGAAGACTTGAGTCCTCACTAGCTTGTTTATTAGGGGATCAATGACTATCACCCTCATTCAATTTAACCATCTTCTGGTTTTTACAAAAGGATATATATAGTTCACAAATCCAGCCAGAAAGGGAAGAGAAAAATATGTAACTCAAGAATTTTTTTAAATCAACATTAACATTTTTTGTTTACATATAATTGAGAAAAATACAAATAAATGTTAAAAAAATATAGGAGGGGCAGCTAGGTGGCACAGTGGAGAGAGCACCAGCCCTGAAGTCAGAAGGATCTGAGTTCAAATTTGATCTCAGACACTTAACACTTCCTGGCTGTGTGACCCTGGGCAAGTCATTTAACCCCAATTGCCTTAGCAAAATATTTATTTATTCATTCATTTATCTATCTATCTATCTATTTAGTTATTTATAGCAACAGCAAATATACAAAGCTTTTCCCAATACTTCTAGACCACATTTTCCCCAATACTATCTTGGTTTTGGGGGAAGTTGGTTCAAAAATTAGCTCAGTTTCTACATATGATCAATCCCATCAAGTTCATGCCCAGATTCACCTTGGATGAATCCTTCTGTTGAGCTGAAAGCCTGAAGGTCACTCTTGAAAATCATTCATTGTGCCACTGCTGGCAACACACAGCCTTGCTTCCTTGCACACTCCCAAGCAGATTAGGGAACAAATAAAAAGGCTAAGGATTCAGACCTTTTTCCCTCAGAGAAGGAAAAGCCCCAGTGGCCTTTCCCTCACCAGTCGCCATCATGATGCCAGAGCACAGCCGAAGATAAGGAGGCTGAGTAATAAGCTGACAGCCTTTCTGAAAGCCCCAGAAGTCAAAGAACGTCTTCTTTACCACATGGCTAGTCGTTCAGAACTAGTTACCAAATTCCATGCAGCCTCCAGTCTCTCCTAGCTACTTCCCTTACACAGTTTCCCCAAGGCAGCTCCCTAAGATCCCCTGTGTGAAGAGATGCCTCCTGAGTAAGTCATTTTCAGTAATGTTCGACTCTTTGAGACCCCATTTGGGGTTTTCTTGGCACAAATACTGAAATGTTTACCATTTCCTTCTCTTAACTTACTTGAATAGGAGCAATTGAGGCAAATGGGATTAAATGACTTGTATAGGATCATGTAGCTACGAAGTATCTGAAGCCAGCCTTGAACTCACGAAGATTATCTTCCTGGCTTCAAGCCTAGCATTTTATCCACTATGTCACCTTGCTGAGCTAATTTATTCTTTAGCAGAGTATAATAATTTTTCTCAATTAGTAATATGGCAGAGTATATAGTAAGAGTCTTTTTTCATTGTTTTTTTTCCTATTTTAAGTTTTATCTATTAATAATAGCTCACAGTTACTTAGTAGTGGCAAAATGCTTCACATATGCTGTCTCAAAATACTGCTATAAAGCAAGAAATAATAATAAATGTTATAGATGAGAAAACAGAGAAAAGTTAAATTACTTGCTTGGAGTCACAAGCTAAGAGTGTATAAAGTAGCACTTGAGCTCAGTGCTTACTTTGTTTTCTATACTGATGCAGAATCATTATGTTGAAATGACCTTTGCCCCTTGATTTTGCAGATAAAACTGAATCCAAGAGAGTGACTGGGTCCAGTGTTATCCACCTACTGATTAGTAGGGTTTAGATTGGATCTCAGGACTTTTTACTTTCTAAGCTAGTGTTCTTTCTGTTACATCATACTGCTTTTCTTTTTTTTTTTTCTTTTTTCTTTTTTCTTTTTTCTTTTTTTTTTTTTTTTTGCTGAGGCAATTAGGGTTAAGTGACTTGCCCAGGATCACATAGCCAGGAAGTTTTTTAAGTGTCTGAGACCAGACATACTGCTTTTCTAAGTCAGTTTTTAGACTTAGTATCTTGCTTTAGTATTTTTTTACTATAATTCTTCCAGTAACATGTAAGTTATATTTATACTTAGCAAAAATATATTGAACATTCTAATCCCTTGTGTCAGTAAGTGCATTTCAATTTTCTGAGATGAATAATTTACCATTGTATTAGTCTGGTTCTGAATTCAGGAACAGATACAATATCATATCCAAACCTATAATGTGATTAAACGATTTATTAATAGCATTTAAATCACTGATGGAATCCTCACAAAAGAAGATATAGGAGTACATGTAATTCTATTTAATCACCACCCCTAGGTACTAAATCATGTGTTGATTTTGAGAAATGAAATTGTATATCCACTATAATTTATGAAATTGGCTTTATCCAGAGTCATAGACCATTAACCAATCAGGTTTGGTCTGACCTAAGTAAGCTCTGAAGTATTTATATCATATAGGCTGAGAGAGGCTAGAGCTTTTTATAGATACTTGAATTATGGCACTTTTGAATACACTAATCCTGAGAAGAGCAGAAAAGAATAAGTTGGTAGAGTTTCTCTGGGGTGCAATTGAGAACTCATTGGTCATTCTAGATGTTCCTTCTCCCAATCCTCCATCTACCCTCTGAGGGACCCAGAAGAAGGGCATTTGAGTCCTGGTTCTGTCACCTTGAGTAAATGATCTAATTTCTCTAAACCTTCCTTTCCTCATCTCTACAATGGGGCTAATGCTATCTTCTTGAATTTACCTCACATGATTATTATGAGGAACCTTAAAATGATTTAGAAATATGAATGTGAATGCCTATTTCCTAGACAGGACCATGAGGAGCCAATGAGTTAATATGTTTGAAAGTACTTTGTAACCATAAAGTACTATGGATATAGATATAGTATATATCTATTATATATATATGTTAGATCTATGTATCTGTGTATGTAGCTACTTATACTTTTGTTATGATCTTTTTACCCAGCAGTGTTCATCATTGTTGGACATGTGAGCTGATAGTAAAGACACAGTACTCTTATTTAGGTGTTTGACGTCATCAGATAATTAATAATGCCCCTAGGCAAGTTTAGGAGTCTTAAGATTAGGAGTTTTAAAACCCTTCAGGCTCAAGTTCTTTGACTCTATGGTCTTCAGAGCAATAATTCTTGGATTACAAAGTTGAAATCAGCTCACTGTTGGCAGACTCTATTCTTCTTCCTTTTTCTGAAGTAAGGACATTTCCATCTGTTTCTAATTCCTGTTTTAGTCCATCTTCACTAGATAAGAAAACTGAGTCCAGGAGCTCTGGATGATTTATCCCAGATTCTACATTGCTTAGAGGTAGAAATGGAACTCAGAACAAAGTCCTCTCATTCTCACTCCAGTTGTCTTTCTAGTGCCTTCATTCTGGAGGGGAAACTACTGAGAGTTCGGCAGAATTATTGAGAGCCATCAGGAGATAATCATCATAGAATCATAGCTACCAAATTCACATTCCTAAAGAGTAGACCTGCTGTCACTCTCCTGCTCAGTAAGCTTTAATGGCTCCCTCTTACCAAATAGACAATAACATATAAAGTGGCTTTTTTGGCATTTAAACACTTCAAAGTCTGACTCCAGGCTATCTTAACTACATTAGTTACACATTAACTTCCCCTTGAGCACTCTACCCTCTAAGCCAAACTATTTGCTGTTTCCTATATATATACATGGTGGTCTTTTTCCCACAGGTGTGCTTTTGATCCCCTCCCTCCCCCTCAGATCTGATAGGGTTCAGTATGGTTCTTCCTTCTCTAACTCTTGGAATTCCAGATTCCCTTAAGTATCTTTCAAATGCCTCCTCCTTCAAGAAACCCTTCCTGACCAGTCCCTTGACCCCATTCTTAATGGTACTGCCTTCTTCCTAATTACTGTTTGTATTTACTTCTCTGGGGAGTGGACCGTGTTTCATGTTCACAGCTTTACCTCCATTACTTAATGCACCACCTGGCACAGAGTAATTAACAGTGTTTGTTGATGTCTTGTCAAATGTCTTGCTTGACAAGAACTGCTCATACTTACAAAGGGAGCTGATGAAACACGGTCAGCCTGCGCCTGTCCCCAGATTGGATCTAAGTGTGACCTAAGAGTGGAATGCTCCTGGGTGAGTAGGTCCCAGACCCTGAAGGAAGCCGAGTTATGATGATAGAAAAGGGCAGCTAAGTTATGATCGGAAACTTTAGACAATTAGAAGCATAACTTGGTGAGGAATGAAGTATGAATAGCTTACCAATAAAATGTTCAGTGTTATTAAAGAGTTTTTATTCTACTGATATCTAACCGGAATAAAAAATAAGAAATATAACATTTTCACACATTACACGTTCACATAATTGAACATTTCTGAATATGAGTTGGGGGAGGAAAGATTTTCCAGTTTTCTCCTTTTGTAAAGGTTTAATAATCATAATTACATTTTTATCCTGCTACTGAATGATAGGAGAAGCCGGCCAACAGGATTGCATTATGCTAATGAGTTAGGAGTAGAAGAAGAGGACATAATTACCGATGAGCAAAACCATCCAGAGCAACAGCCTTCAATATTCACTGCACCAATGGGTATTAGCCAGCCTGTGGGCAAAATTTTTGTAGAAAAAAGCAGTAAGTAATTTTGTATTTGACAAAAAATTTTGTTTAATATGTCTGATGATAGTAGCATATTAAATTAAAAATAGAGTACACAGGTATATTTTTCTTTTGATAAAATAAGTAGTTGTGATATATTGTTCATCCTTAATGAGGCTGAGATGTTGCCCGTAGGATGGAGGATATATCCATGATAGGCCACAGCATATTTAAAATGGTAAATTGTGGCTGAGCAGTGACATAAGGAATAACATGAAGGAAGCAGACGATTGGAAAAGGAGGTGGGTGAGGTAGGAGGCAATATGGAAGTATAACAGATTTTCTTAGAAAGACTCAGAGAGGCTCCAACATGGTGGATATTTGCCTGTGAAGTATCTGTAAGAAGATAAAAAAGAGTTAGGATGAGAAGATCTGGGTGTCTTGTTCTCTGCTGAAAGAGGCAAAAGAGCCAATCAACCATTATTCCTCCAAAGTCCTCAAGAAGAAAAGGCTGCAGCATTTTTTAAAAGCCTATAAAATATATGAATATATCAACAAGAATGCCTTCTATTAAATTCTATTAAATGCCTTCTATTAGGCCAGGCTAGCCACTGTGCTAAGCATACTGGATCTGATTACCAAAAGTTATTTCTATTCTTCTTATTAATAACAGTAATAATAGAGAAAGCTTTGTTTATTTAGCTCATTTGGGATTATATGTTTTAAACATATATGTATGTACATGTATTTTAAGTGATCAAAATACAAAGGGATTTCTGAAATAGGATCTGATTAATAGTGTTTCTCTAGGTAGAAAAAGTAGTAAATTAAGCATTTTTCCAGTTTTAATTTGAGTAGGAATATTATAGGACAGCAAGAATAACTGCGAATACTTTACTTAATTGCCTGCTAATAACTGTTATATTGCTACTAGGGCGATTCCAGGCTGCTGACCGGTCTGAATTGATTAAAACCACAGAAAATACTGATACACTAATGGACATGAAGCCTACATGGACAACTAGGGATGTTGCCTTAACAGTTCACCGAAGCTTCAGGTACTTGTATTGAAATTTTTCTTCAAAGGAATGTGAAAGGAATGCCAATAATTAAAAATAAGCTTGCATTTTTTTAGCCTGCTCAATTTTAAAATAGCATCCAGGTAGACAATAATTTCTCATTATTGAATTAGAACTAAATAAATGTTGGCCCATTTAGGGTAATGATAATTCCCCTGATATTGTTATGGAATTCCCAATTATTTGAAAAAAAGTATATCTTTATGTTTAAAAATACAATTTTGTTTATATAGGAAAGGTACAAAGCTACTTCAGATAAGTTAACAAATATTTATTAAGCAATTACTATAAAAGAGGCAATGTGCTAGGTTTAGAAAGAAACACAGAAATACTAAGTTATTTCTTTTGTGATGAATCATTTATAATAATTTTGAATCCTTTTTCCCTCCCATTTAGGATGATTGGTCTCTTTTCTCATGGCTTCCTTGCTGGCTATGCTGTGTGGAATATTATTGTAATTTATGTTCTAGCAGGAAAACAATTATCTGAACTCTCCAACTTACTACAGCAATACAAGACCTTAGCTTATCCTGCTCAGAGTCTCCTCTACTTGCTTCTGGCTATAAGCACCATTTCAGCTTTTGACAGGTAAGATAACTATAGAACCACTGAAGTTTTCTGTCATTAAGGCATGACATCATAGCTTGATGTTTCAGTGTCCTTATTTGGATGTTTAAGAAAATAGACTTTAAAACAATAATTCAGTTTTTCATTTGATTTTTAAAAATCACTGTCACCTTTTTTTTTTTTTTTTTTTGAGGTACAAGTATGGAAACAATAGAGAGTTTAAGGAAAAGAAAAACTTTCTACAATTTTTGGTATTATTTTATTGTATTATTTTAGTCTGGAGAAATTAAAGATAGAGGGCTTTGGCAAGGAGGCAAAGAGACTAGTCAATGTTTTATAGCTAATAAAATTCTCTTCTCTTAAGAGGCTTTTAAATTGTCTTTTAAATTGGCTTCTAAGTCCCAAAGTCTGTTATCTAACACATTTGTAGCTGTCTACATCTGGTGTTTGAAATAAAAGGATTTGTAAGTGGGGACAGTGTAGGAAAAGAGTGTTAGGAAAATGTAGATGATACAGTGCTATGCATATTGTGGGTATTTAATATTTATTAACTGAATTAAATATATGTAATAGCATTACAATAAAACCAAAAAATATTTACAGGAATTTTTGTAAGAATAGTTTTCTACTACACTTCTGCTATACTTTCTACTACACTTTGACAAGAAATTTTCCTATTTCTAGGATTGATTTTGCTAAAACATCAGTAGCAATTCGAGGTTTCCTTGCCTTGGATCCAACAGCTTTGGCTTCTTTCTGTAAGTAAAGGTTAAAGAGATACCATTATCACATATGTAAAACTTAAAACTACTTTTATAATTCAGTAGTAAAAAAAAAAAAGTTTAGAGTTTTCATGTTAAATAAGTATTATATTGCTTCTATTGAACAGAAATCCTAAAAATCTGGTAGGAATAGACAATGTGTATGGAGGTGTATGTGGTGTAGAATATATAAATATATGTATTATTAAGTATTATATGTGTGTGTGTGTATATATATATATATATTCTTTGTGATATTCTTCAAGATACAAAGTAGTATGGTGGATAGGGGACTGGCCTTCAAGTCCTTTCTCTGATATACACATTTCTGATGACCTTGGACAAGTCACTTAAGGTCACAGCATCTTAGAAAGCTGCTGGAGCAACAGAGAGTAAGCCCCATAGTTCAAGGTACAGAGAGACAGGACCCCAAAATACATGCTCACCTGTAACCTTCTACGAGGTCTAAATCTAGTACCTCTTAGGCCTCTTCAGTGCTACCAGACAAGACAGAAACCATTATGTACCAGACATCCCACTCCAAAAACAACAGGAAGCAGAGAAAGCCAAGGCACTGGCAGGAGCTGCTTCCAAGCAATCCCTGCCAAAGCCAGGGAAGACCCTCGAAGAGACCTGAAACCAGATATCCCATTTAAGTTATTACAGAAGACAAAGCCAACTGAACAATGGCTCATTCCTAGCAGCCAAGGCATCGTTTAGAACTTAGGGTTGGAGTCTTATTTAGAAGACAACTGTTGCAAGTGAAATTTAACAAAAGGTAAACCGAGATACATTTTTCCACTTAAGACAACATATATTAGCAGGGGCAGGCTGCCTGTCAATAAAAGGCCTCTGGACTAATTCCCTGAACAAAAGAAAAAAGACCTTTTATAGGTCTTCGGGAGTACAGAACTAATAACAGAAGGTTATATCATGGGTGGAAGGAAGTATGTTGACTACAAAGCTCAGTTGCAAGGAACAATATGATTAGTTAGATGTTTGTTAATAAGGGGCAACAACCCTTTTGAGGTCCTTCCCTTTTGAGACTAAGAAGTACTCATTATTTGCTTCCAGATACAAGGTCAAAAGATAACAAGACAACTCTTTTAGACAACAAACCAATCATCCTTGAAGGATAGCTTAGTAGTATAATAATACTAAACCTGATTCCCTTGTATTTACAAACAATTCCCAAGTTCAGCTAAATTCCTTGAGACAAGAAATGAATAATGATTAGTAAGAAAGCTGGATTTCTAAACTTAACCACCATTTCTAAACTTAATACCAACAGAGTTATAAACCAAGTTCAGAGACAGAAAATCATGACTAAAGCAGGTAAGGACAAAAGCAGTTACAGGACAAAATTAATTATAACTAAAATTAATTAAAAATAATACAGGATTTTAATTTCTTGAAAAGACAATTAAGAAGTCTAGTGGGTTAAGAGAAGCCCATGATGTAAATCCAAAAGAACAGAGTAATTTGACAAACATTATAAGTAGAGTCTAAAAGAAAAAAACCAGTTTAGAATAAGGACTCCAAGAATAGCTAGAAGAAACTCATGAAAATATAAGTGAAATTACAAGCCTTAAGAGGGAAACAATTGGAAGGAAAGCAAAAAGCTTAGAACTAAAGGTAGAAAAATCTGACCCATATAAGTGAATAAATTCAAAGACTCTATAAAAGAAAAAAACACTGGAAAAAACACCTAAGCCATTAGAGTAGTAAATAGTAAATTTAAATACCCATTCTCAAAAAGCAGTATTGAAAAAGCCGTAACTGAACTCCCAAAAGGAGGAAAATCTTCAAGATCAGATGAATTTAAAGCCAATTCCATCAAACATTTTAAAAATAATTAACTTCAGTTTTACAGAAATGTTTGCAAAAATAGGAAATATAGCATCCTACCAAATTCCTTTTATGACACAAGTATTTGAATACTTGAACCAGGGGAAGAAATAAGTCAGAGAAAGAAAACTCTACATCAATAGCTTTAATGAATATTGTTGTAAAAAATATTTAATGAAGTATCAACAAAATGGATTCAACAACAAATTTAAAAGATGTATAAATCCAGCTTGGATTTATATTAGAATTCAGGATTGATAAATTATTATGAAAACAATAAACAAAATGGATCACATTAATTTTTTTAAAATCACTTAATTGTATCAATCAGTACAGAACATTTTTTTTTCAAAATTACAACAGCTCTAAAAACATAAAAATAAACGACTCTCTCCTTAATATGGCAAATGGTATCTATCTAAAAAGCAGGATCTAGCATTGTGTATAATGGAGGAAGTAGAGTCCTTTCTGATAATTTCAGGGATAAAGCAATGATGCCCTTTGTCACTATTATTAATTATTATTTATATAGAATCATTAACTAAAACAGTAAAGCAAATGGAATGGAGGGAGAAACATAGGGAAAAAGAAATAAAATTATTACCTTTTTTAAATGACATGGTTGTTTACTTAGAGACCATTACTATGGTATCTTTAAAGCCTGATGAGTTTCTTTGCTTTTTTTAACCATGTTTATTTTATTTTTAAAGATTGTTCATATAGTCCGTATGCATTTTGAGATTTTAATGTTAGATTGTAGGCAATAGTCACAGTCAGTATAATGCACTTTAAAGGACATATATTATGATGTGGGACAAAAACAAAATAGCATATAATCATTCTTACTGAAGGGCCCATGATAAACAAGAAATGTAGAAAAAAGACAAAACAAAAAACCCAACCAAAATACAATGGTACCTTGGCATTTGTTTGCTTTGAAACTCCTTGAATTTGATATTCAGTGCTTTTCAAAGCCACTGCTATTGCCCTTAGTTGTGGAATCCACAGCTCATCAGAAGCAAAAGCAGCAGTGCACAGGACTGTGCACAATACTGAGACTGCACTTCAGAGGGCAGGTCGCGAGACAGTTCCCGCAGGACTCAGGATGTGTAGTCTCTTGGCTCCCAAAACAGTTGTGCTGGAAGGGACATGGAGGAATGGCCATCCTCAGCAGGGGTGGTGGTCCAGCAGCGATGGAAGGCCCAGATACAGGGGGTGGTGGCAGAGGGCCCAGGAGAGTCCTGGGCAGTGGCAAGTGTGGGACGGTAGCTTCTGCCTCTACATTCAGACCCTCCCCACCAAGGAAGTTGGCCTGGGTTGGGCTGGCTTGTTTCTCAGTAGATGGAAGCCCCACTTGTCCTTTTGGGGAATTGGGTGGGAAGGCATGGTTAGCCTGCAAAATGAAGATATATTCCTTATGGGAAAAATTCATTCTCTACTTGTCATTTTTTCCATCAATAGTAATTAACCACTAGAAGTAATTCACAAGTACTGAAGTAATACTATATTAAAAACTACTATTTGGTTTTGGGACTATGATGAATATTAAATAATTTAAAATAATTTTAGCTGTTAGTCATAATTTAAAATAATTTGACTTGCATTTTATGACAATAATAATTTGAGGTTTATGGGTTTTTTCCCCAGTGTATTTTGCTGCTCTTATTTTGTCTCTGAGCCAGCAGATGACAAGTGACAGAATCCATCTTTACACACCTGCATCAGTTAATGGTAGCCTCTGGTAAGAAATCATTAACAATTTCTACAGTTGTGGAAAAATATTGTTATTAATATTCTTTTACATTTTTCTTTTTTTTCCCTTCATCTAAATCCAAGAAAGTTTCATTTTTGCTTATAAAATGAAAGAAGTGAGAAGCAGTCTGAAATAGTTTCTGTCACATACCAGCTATGTGATGTTAGGACAAATCATTTATTTAATCTTAGTGATCTAGGCAACTCACAAGTACAGATTATGGAGGAGTTACTAATCTGTATTCTCTACAATGATGAAATTACAGGTTCAGACAAGAAAAAAGAGGGTGAGGGACAAGGAACTGACTGTTTCAATAGCAGTTATGCTTTTGTAGTAGAGGATGAATAAGTTATGCTGTATACATCTGAAATTTTTTGAGAAGTTTCTTCCTTTTGGAAATCTGTATTAGATTCTGAAATTATGGTTTTGTCTATAAAGAAGGAGGAAAATGAAAGAGACATTTTGAAGACAGAATTAACGAGATTCCATTTTTAAAAAGCATCATAGATAATTATAGTTCACTAAGTAAAATTGCCTTTTATTATGGGTCATAAAAATGATAGTTCATAAAGGCTTTCTAGTCATTAATTATAATCATAGTTTTAATTAAAATTACATTACATTATTGCAGTAGCCTCATAATTGGTCTTTCTGCTTCAAGTTTTTCCTCTCTCCAATGTATTCTCCCTGTAACTGCCATATAAAGTGATCTTTCTACATCTGACTTCATAAGTCTGACACATCACTTCCCTACTTATTAAACACCAGTATCTTTTTTTTTTTTCATTTAGGATCAATCATTCAACAAGCAGTCTCAGCCCTAAAGGTGATTACCTTCTAATAGTGGAAAAAGCATATGAATATATAGATAAAAAGAATACAAGGAGGAGGAAAGGGACTTGTCTTTGAGAGCAAGGATGAATTTCATTTTGTCTTTGTAATCCCAGGGCTTGGCTCAGAATTGGTGCTTAATAAAGCTTCTTGATTAATTGATCCTTCTTTGAAGTTCCTTATTTGTTATTGTTGCAGCTTTCATGCATCTTTTTATTGTCTTCTGTATGATATTTATTTTCCATTCTTAAGAGTCTCTCGTGTTTTGTCTCATAACCATATAAATTCTAGGGTAGAACATTGACATTAAAAATATAGATTTGTTTCTGAGAAAAGTGTGAAGCCATGAAATAGATTTTCAGAGGCAATATAGCCTGCATACTTATTCTGGGCTCAAGCAATCTATTTTTGCTGAGGGTTTTTTTCCCCAAATGTGTATGTGTGTGTGTGTGTGTGTGTGTGTGTGTGTGTGTGTGTGTATATGTATACACACACACACACATGCGGGTATACATGTATACACATATATAGGTAATATGCATATGGATATATATGTTACACATGAGTTATTGCATATTCACATGTTTTATATGTTATGTATGTGTATAACATAAATCTATATATATAAGCAAGCTATAAATGCATATGTGTTTGTATATAGGACACATATAGACAGCACTCATAAACACTGATGGCCAAGCTTCAGAAAGTGGCCATATATCTGTGTGCCCTAATCATAACAATAGGCATTCTTTATCTACTTGTTTTTTCTTGTTAATTGGTGACAACAAATTTTTTTGAGTGGTTACGAATTTGTTTCAGAAACTTCTGCAGTGCTCCAGAGCATACTTTTACGGTATGATATCATCCACAAACAAGAAAATCAGAAAAATGTACCTTCTAAATTTGGACTTAGCAATATATCCCTTTTATTTACAGGACAGAGACCTTTCACAAACATACATTTTTTTTTTAATTCTTTATCTGATGTTTATGATCAAGGTGGTTTCTG
Organism: Antechinus flavipes; assembly: GCF_016432865.1. NCBI lineage: Eukaryota > Metazoa > Chordata > Mammalia > Dasyuromorphia > Dasyuridae > Antechinus > Antechinus flavipes. Next base: position 83,748,468 of record NC_067400.1, read on the forward strand.
TTGTGGATTGTTGGAAGGTACCTTGTTGGAAGACAGCCTTTACTAAATCAGATGTTTTTTTAATAATAATAAGTAGCAGTTTTCATCCCTTTAGTGTCTTCTCTTTTTTAAGGTATCTTATGGTTCAATCTCTCAACACCTTCACAATTATGTGACCTCTGTCACATGCCTTCCCTATATACATTTGATTTAATCCAGCAGACTTTTCTGTCTCTGTTCTTTGGCATCACCTAAAGTTCCTCAGTGCACATTTGGGACTGGCATGTTAGAATTCCAGACTTCATGAGCAAGGGACCAGCCTAGCTAGCTGAACGTAATGGTGAGAGGGCTAACTTTGGACTTGGATCTAAGCTAAATTCCCACTTCTCACATATACTGGCTGTAAAATCCTGGGCAAGGGACAAAAAAAAACCTCTTTATAAGACAACTCTTTAAAATTATAACTTATAAAATAGTTACACATCTGCATTGGTAGAGGTAATTTTCTTGTTAGGAGTTCCTACACAGTGAAATCACAAATTTACCCAACATCCTAACCCTACCCTCTAAAATAAGAAACTATATTTAATTTCCTCTGTTTTGGGGGAGGATTGGATCTTCACCAAGTATTGTTTAAGTTCGTGAGAATGTGTGCTTGTACAAAAATGAGTTCTAAGAAGTGTCCTTATCCTTTTTTTAGGGTTGCAGGTACAGAGGAACAAATTCTCCATCCCTGGATTGTAGTGAACTTGGTTGTGGCTCTTCTAGTTGGACTGTCTTGGCTTTTCATGTCTTATAGGCCACAGATGGATCTCAGTGAAGGTAGGAAAAAACATGATGACTGAAGGAAAATATTGGTACCAATAGAACTTCTATAATTATTTTTAAAAACTTCCTTTTTAATGGGCATAATTTTTCTAAATTAGGACAAATTCTGAACTTGAGAATTCATTGTCATTAATTCATTGCTTGAAGAAACAGAATACTTTTACAGTATTTGAAGGTCTCATGTAGCTTCTGCTGCACAATCATGATTATAGTTATTAGGTAGCCTTCACCCTGGAAAAGCTCTATCTTTATATCTTTCTTTGTATCCCCACTAATTGGCAGAGTGCTTGGCCCATAGTAGGTGCTTAATAAATGCTTAAACTGACCATTTAGCTCATGTATTATTAAGCTAAATAATATCCAACAATAATAATAAATATGTGGTGACTGTATAATATATGCAAGGCACTGTGCCAGAGACTGTGTCTGATGTAAAGGAATAAATCATGTGGGCCTAGCATTCAAAAAGCATAGTATGTGTACATGTGACAATTTAAACCAGGTAATATTATCCAGTCAGCAGTTTAAAAATGAGAATTTGGAGCTCAAGAAAGAGCTAGGATCAGAACTGTACAATTGTAAAATAGAAAGAGGTCATAAATGATACCTTGGGAATGAATGGGATCACCAAGGAGAGAGAGAAGAGAGCCAAGGACAAAGTCTTGGAGGAATATCTATGCTGGGGGTGCAGGTGGGGAATGGGGCCTGGCAATGATATAAATTGGGATTTAGTTTTCCTGACTATCTGTTGCTATATGTAAAGAACTTTTAAATTTTCAACAAATATTCAGCAAGCATTTCTAAAACAATTCCTATATCAAGAATATTATGCCATGTTTCCAGGAATATAACATATCTTATGATGGCAAGCTCCCTCATGGAGTTTACCAGCTAGTAATGGGAGACAATACAAATAATTATAATGGAAAATATTATCTAAGTGCAAAATAAAGCATGTGTCTCACATTTATCTGGAGGAAAAAATGAACTGTGTTTTCGACATGTTCAGTTTGAGATGCTTCCAGGACATCAAGTTCAAAACTTCCAATAGGCACTTGTTTGTGTTAAGACAGAAAGTCAGGAAAGAGATTAGCGCTAAATAGATAGATTTGAGAATTAGTCACATAAAATACATGGGAGCTGATAAGACCATCAGGATATAATATATGTAGAGGGAAAATAATATATGTATAATATGTGTAGAAGGGGAAAAAAGGGGACCTAACACAGAATCCATTCAAAATATGTAGATGATGCTCCGGGATTCAGCAAAGGTGATTGAGAAGGAGCTGTCAGATATGTAGTAGGGGAACCAAGACAGTAGTGTCATAAATAACAACAAAACCCAAAAATACAAGGGAAAAAAGTATTCAGGATGGTAGCATTGACAATAGTGCTAAATGTTCTACAGAACTCAAGAAAGATGATGAAAAAGTCATTCAAATTGACTGTTATTGGCAGTATACTGCTGTTGGTAATCCAATATCTCAAAGAAGATTTGGAATCATAACCCAAAATGCATTCAACTACATTTAATCCTTTGACCAACTAGTAGGTATATACCCTATAAGGGTCAAAGATAAGGCAAAGGACCCATATCCACAAAATTATTTATAAAGATACTTCTTGTTGTAGCAGAGATTTTAAAAGGTGTGTGCCCATTTGTGGAACAGATTGTGGTGAAGGAATGTAAGAAATAGTATGAGAGATAGATTTAGAGAAATCCTGATAAAGAGTGAAATGAGCAGAAATAGAATATTTTACTTAACAACTATAATAATGTAAAGAAAAATGACTTTGAGAGACTAGCACTATGAGTAATCCAGTGACCAGTCACCGATGAAGCATGCCTCCTGCATCTTGGCAGAGACATGAATGAATTAAGAGGTCCAGAATGAGACTTACATTTTTCAGACATGACCAATATGATCAATTTGTTTTCCTCAAATTTATGTATTTTAAATTTTAATTTTTTCCAGTTACGTGTAAAAATAATTTTTAATCTTCAGTTTTTACTATTTTGAGTTCCACATTCTCTCCTGCCCTCTTTTCCTTCCCCCTTATAATTTGGTAAAAGTTATGCATTTGCAATCATGTAAAAAAAATCATATTAGTCATGTTATAAAAGAAAATTGGCCCAACAAAGAAAGTTTAAAAAAGCAAACAAACCAGGATGTTTTGGTTGCATTCAGATTCTATCAGTTCTTTCTCTGGAGGTATATTATTTCTCATTCTATGTCAAATTTATTTTTTTCTCAACTATGTATTTATTACATGACACATCAGGAAAGCCAGTAAAGAGAAATTAAAGTATAGAAATAGGGGATAACTTGTCAACACAGTCTTATCAAATGGGATAGAATCAAGAGTACATAAAGAAGAGTTTTAGTGAGGAGAAAGGCCACCTCTGTTAGAAATCAAACCAAAAGTGTTGAGAATTAAGGATGAAGAGATTTCCAGATATAGGAAAAGGAAGAGGAAAAGAAGAAAAAAATAAAAAGAGAATTCACTTTTCCATAGAGTATAAGGCAAGGTTCCTTACCATGAGAGGGTCAGAGTATGGAGAAAGGAAGTTTAAAGCTGCTCTATGGGGACTGTAATAGAAAATTAGGGAGTAGTACAAAGTGGCAGTGGGGTCCCAGTTTAGACCAGATACTGTACATTTGTAATTAAATTTTTTGGGTTATTCTTTTCCTTATCTGTGGGAAAAGGACATCTTTTTAACAAATAAACAATCAAGCAAAACACATTGCCATATGATGGCCACACCCTAAAATGTGTTTTATTTTGTTTGATTTTCTTCTTTCAGAAGGTATGTTACATTCTTCATCATTGGTCCTCTGGAATGTCAATCATTGTGTTGAACAGAATTCTTTAAATCTTTCAAAATTATTCATTTTTATGTTATAGATATTAAAATTTTTTAGTGGACACTAAACTATTGAGAGTTCTTTAATATATTGGGGGAGGTTTTTTAATTTTATTGTGTGAATGGTATTTAAGATGATTACTCATAACTAAACATGCATCAATAGGACAATAATTTAAAATATTGATCTTTTCCCTCCCCTCAGAACTGATGTTTTCTTCTGATGTTCAAGAATATCCTGATTTGGATAAGGAAACCAAATCCCCTTCATGATGTTACAAATCTACCTTCAGAACTAGGACAGTATTTTTAATGTTCCAATTGTGATATGTAATCTTTTTTAAAATGTATTTTTACAAGATGTTTGCAAATGTATCTGCAGTTACTTTGATTATAAAAACTTATACCCCAAGATTATGAAAAATATTAAAGTTTTGTATGTTGTTTTCAACGATCATTTTCCGTGGCATTATTATCCCAAATTATGTAGAAACCTATTATAGGGAAAGTATTTTAATTCAGTTTTATCCTTTACTATTTTTCAAATTATATTTGCATTTGTAATATTATATGTGGCATTGCAAATGCCTGGAAACACTAATAAGGAGGAAGACAAGAACTATTTAGTATTGTAACATGTTATATATCAAACAAACACATTCAGGGAATAGAAAAAAGATCTTCTGTGTTATAGTCTTTTAAAAATATAAAAAAATTAAAATACATATACATATATTAAAAGCTTTTTGTTTTTCAAAATACACATAAAAATAATTTTCAACATTCATCCTTGCAAAACCTTGTATTCCAAATCTTTCTCCCTTTCTGCCTCCTTCCCTGGACACCAAATAATCCAATAGAGGTTAGCCATGTACATTTCTTGTAAACATGTTTCCACATTTGTCATGCTACTTGAGAAAAATCAGATCCAAAGGGGGAAAAACACAAGAAAAACAAGCAACAAAAAAGTTTAAAATACTCTAATTTTGATCCACATTCAGGCTTCAGAGTTCTCTGGATGCGGAAGTCACTTCTCGTGACACATCCGTTCACATTGCCTTGATCAGCGTATTGTTTTAAAGAGCCAAGTCCATCTCAGTTGATTATCACGTAATCTTATTGTTGCTGTGTGCAGTGTTCTCCACTTCTCTCAGCATCTGTTCGTGAACTCTTCAGGCTTTTCTGAAATCAGCAGTTTTCTTGTATAACAATATTCCATGACATTTATATACCATGTTTTATTTTAAATGCTTTATTTACTTTTTATTTTATTAAATAGTTTTATTTTTAAAGTATTTTCACTTGGCCCTCATTCCCCAATACTCCTCACCCAGTGATTCATTCCTGCCAATAAAGCAGAGGAAAAAAGAATTGTCCACTTCGTGTCTGCGGAAGAGGAGAGAGGTCCGGCGTGTGGTCTCAATGAAGGACTAACAACCCAGGTGTACAATGCTGAGCCGCCGGGAGAGGGGCGGAATCGGGAGGGAGGAGCTAGGGGAAGAAACGACCACGTGCCCAGCCGCTAGGGAGAGATGACAATCGCCTTTCCCTCCCTGAGTTCCAGGGAGCTCGCGCACGCTCCTCCCTTCCTCGCAGACAACCTACCCAGATAGAAAGCAACAAGCGCTTTCCCGCCTTCCCACCAGCTAGCTCTGCGCATGTGCACTGACGCTAACATCTCCCCGCCCCCGCCGTACGTGCGTGCGTGTATGCGCAGGGCCTAGAACAACGCGTCCCCCTCCCCTCGCGCCCCCCTCCCCTCCTAGGTCACCCCGCACACGAACTCAGTAGCAGAGTGGCCCCGAGCCACCGCGGTCGGTTGAGGGGGCCGGGGTGGGGGGTGGGGGGTGGGGGGACAGGATGGAGCCAAGCCAGATGGAAAAGAAGGTTTCGGATCATAGTGATTCTCAGCGAAACAAGGTTCATTCGCTGTTCAAGGTCCCATTTCTTCACAAGAGCGAAGGCGGGGCCGACGAAAATGACGAATCAAAAACCCCTGACACCACGTCTCAGGCGTCCTCCCTTCGCCAAACGCCCTCGTCGAAGATGGACTCTTCTAAGGACGGGATCAAATCGGGGACAGGCCGAAAGCTGTTGAACGTGAGGCGAAGGAGAGGATAGAGTGGCTGCGTCTGGGGAGGGCGGGGTAGGGGCGGGCGCGGGGCTGGACTGGGGGCGGAGCGGGGGAGGGGCGTGAAGGAGGGAGTCCGGATCCCGCTAGGGAGCCCCAAGCTGCGAGGCCAGTCGCCCTTGCTCGGGTGGCTGAGGTGTGACGGTTAAGGATTCTTGATGAGGCTGGAACCTTTGTGTGGGTCACACGCGAGAGAAGCCTCAGCCCTGCCAGTTCCGGGAGACTCCCGGATGTCTGGGGAAATAGGTGGCTTCTCTGGCTTCTAGCTTGCCCTGGATCAGTCAACCTGCATTTATTAGGCACCTACTGTACACCTCTCCCACCAAGGCCTGAGAAGAAAGAGCCACGGGCCGCTTCTTGATTTCCAGGAAGTCATAGTTTAATAGGGGAAGATTACAGCAAACTTATGCAAACTAGCAATAGATTGTAGCCGAGGGAAGGCGCTAGGATGAAGGGATTTGTTGCAAAATAGGATAAGGTTTGCATCAGACCAGCTTAATGATCTGCAATCCTTTGACCCAATATGAAAAACTCTTTTTAGTCGGTAGTTTCCAGAGGAGGGAAGGAGTGTTGGGGGAAATTAATGCAGCATGAAAAGGAAATGTGTTTTCCTAAAGCTTTGGGATTAATATTTGAAATTTTAAACGTGAGTATAGTCAGTACAGTAAGGTTTTTACCTATTGCATAATAATTTGTCTTGAGTTTATGCTAGACAAATCTATATTAAAAAAACTAGAACTAGTCCTTGGGTTGGTTGCTTGTTTTTGTTACTGGTTTAATACCTTTTTTTAATGGTTAGGTTTTCTTACAAATGCTGGTGAGAAAATAATGTGCCAACAAAAACATCATATTTCACTATTCATTCATCACTAGGTGGTATAATTTTTCAACTGCCTTTCCTGTATAATGGTGATGGATTCCATTTAGCCATATTCTGTCCTGACCAGAATGTCCTATGCATTTGTAAGAAGGCTTGACTGGATTAACATATTAAAGATGACCAGAAAACTGGTTTAAGCTAAGTAGTCTAGTAGAGAACAAATCTATATAGCCCAATTAACACAAGTGTATTAAATTATTTAGCCGGATCTCATAAACTCAGTATTTTTTGAATTACATAGATTTATTTTAAGAGCTGTAAGAATGCACCAAAAAAGGCCTTCAACAAATTATAGCATGGAGGAAACTCATGGTACTTGCCAGACTTTTCCAATAGAGCACAAAATCTATCAGGTTTTTACAGGGATTGGAAAGGCTTCAATTATCCTTCTGGCAATAGCCTATGTCTGTCTGATGACAGTCTTAGGTAGGTACCAAGATGCTTATCATGAGTAGGTTGGCAATCCATGGAACAAAAATAACATACAAATTAGTTCTGGGTTCTATAAAGCCTTTTTCTCATTCTGTAGTTATGATGGAACTAGCAGAAAAGGATGTTAAGAGCTACATATAAACAGTAATTTAACCCGGTTTTCCAATGTGAGATTATGTCCAGAGACAAAGTTACTTTATTAGTAGAAAAACTGAAGCATGTTTCTAGCATTAGTATTTTTCTTATAAATTAAACTAGAAAATACAAATAATTTGCAGTTGCAGGATACAAGATTAGTACTATCAAAGTACTTTTTTAGAAAAGATAAAAGATATCCCATTTATAGTATTAATTAATTCAATAGTTTTTTTACTGTATCCCATTTATAGTAACAAAAGCCACTATATATTTGGGGATTAACCTAGAATTCCATATATGTAAAAGAACATAAAATCAAAATGATGGAAATAAAAAACAGTAAATCAGTATTCATAGAAGGGGTTGAATTATTCTAATAAAGGGATTATTACAAAACTAATCATCCTATTTGATGCAATATGAATTAAAATGCCAAGGAATTTCTTCAGAGAAACAGATAAAATCATAATAAAATTCATGTGGGAAAATGCAAGAATGCCAAAACATTATGCTTTAACAAAAAAAAAAAAAAAAGGTGCTGTTTTGACTTTAGAATATATAACAGAGCAGTTGTTTTTAAACTATCTGGTATTAGAGGAAAAACAGGTCAAGCAACAGATTATATACAACCACCAACCAGATACATATAAAACATTAATATTTCATAAACCTATAGAAAATAAAACCTGGGTAAAGTTTTTTTTTTTTTTTTTAATATGAACTTAACAATCATCAACAAACATTTCAGGATACAAAGAAGAAAAAAATGGATTATATATGAAATTGTGAACTTATTAGTTTCAAATGTTTATTAAATTTAACAAAGTAATAATAAAATTGCCCAATTTCTATCCCTTTTTTACTTTTTTCGTTTTCTTTTGTGTTTGTGAAGTGTTTCATTGCTACTCTTCTTAAGGTTTTTTTTTTAAAACATATCTGTTGCTACCTATTAATACTCATCCCTACCTCCACATAGAATTCCTTTCTAGTAACTAGTAGAATTAAGCAAAACAAATCAGTTGGCCATGTCTGAAAACAGTTCTCATTTTATACTTCTAGTTCATCTGGAAAAAGGATTATTTTTTAACAAATCAGGAAAAATTGGAAAGAAACTTGGCAAAAAGTAGATTTAGAATCACACTATATATCTCAGTGAAATCCAGCTAGATAATAAAATTAAACATGACATATCTCAGTTGTGGAAGAAAGATGAAATTTTTTCTACTCTGACAAGGAATTATTAGGGAAGGGATACAATATATATATTTTCCTACATAAAAGCAAAATACTTTTTTAAAAACTTAGGAAATTAAAAGAAAAACATTGGAAATATGGCATATATGAAATTTTGAAAAGCGTATCTAGAATATAAAAGGAATTGTTAAAAATGAATAAATTTTAATCTGTCCAGATAGAAATGAAGGAAGGAAACACTTAAGTGCTTACTAGTACACAGAATTCCTCCCCTCAAGGACCTCATATATAATAGGAGGAGGCAGCATCTTTGTAAGATTTCAGTTGGAAGAGGATTCTGGGAAGATGGAGTAGGTCAGAAAATTCCAAGCTCTTGCAGATTTCTTCCCCAAACTGGACAAAACTTCGCCTCAGGGTGAACGTGGAACAGGTAAAGACAAATAGGAGTTGGGCCAGAATAGTGATCCTCCTGGAACAATCAGAGACATCTGAAGAAAGATTACAAAGTTTTGGTTCCTATGAAGTGTAAACGTCTCCAAGCTAGTTCCTCTACATTGTGGGGAGTTGGATGTCTTAAATCTGGGAAGATCGAGGGAACTTCAGCTGATAAGGAAAGCCAGGCCCAGTTGGTCTGCTGAGACTAGGCCCTGGGCAAGAAGAAACCAGTACATACTACTGAGTGCTGAAGCGTTGGGGCAGGGACACTGCTGGCTTCAGGAACTTAACAGGAGGGAAGAAGAGTTCTTGGTTTGGCGTTCCAGGCCAGAAGGGAGAACTGAAGAAAAAACCTGAGGCCAGAAACATCATCCCTTCATCCTCCTCCTCCTCAGAATTAGAGATGATTACACTTAGCAGGTCTTTTTTAAAAACACAAAAATGAGCAGGCAAAGGAGAAAAAAAATCCAACCACAGAAAGTTTACTGTAGCAATAAGGAAGAAGGGTTCATCTTCAGGAGAGGATATTGAAATTTAAAAAGCCTCCCCTATTCCCAAAGAGTAATGTCAAATAGTTTCAACAAAGACTTTAAAACTCAAGTGAGAGAGATTGAGGGGGGGATAAAACAATCCAAGGAAATATTATGAAAAGTCAACCAATTAGAAAAGGTTATACAAAATCTTTTTTTTTCTTCAAAGGTTATTGAATATAATTTTATTACATTGTGATAAAGATATGTCTGCTTTTCAAAAGCTTTTTCCAACTTTTAAAAAATTTAACAGAAAAGAAAAAACAAAGCAGAACATTGTCATGTGCCAAGCAGAATGTCAGGGAGAATTGAGAATATAACAATAAATTTCCAGTTTGAAAAAGGATATATAGTAGTAAAAGAAATTACATTCATGAGTGTCCATCTTCCTTGTAGGTTGTTCCTCTTTCATCCCCCCAAGCAGGCTATAGTTAAGCACAACTATATTTAATGGATATGTGCCCCCACATTATACACACAAATACACATACATATATATTCATATCCATCCATAGACCCACATATATATACATATATGTATCATATATTTATATGTAATGTTCTCTAGTAGTTTTTGTGGAGTCTTTGGGTTCTTGGGAGCAGCCTTCCTTTCAGTTCAGTAATCACCACAATAACTACCACAATAACAGCCAAGTGTTAAAGTCCAAATCCTTTATTATCTCTTTCAAAGTCTTGTCTCCTTTCCTGGGGCCTGGTTATCTTTCTTAAAAGTCTCTTTCTCTCCTTGGTTCGAGAGCTTGAGCCTCCCACCTGTGTTCTCTGGCTTCTGAATTTCCTGAATTCACCTAGCTGAGGCTTCTAGCTTATATGCTTTACACTGAGTATAAATCAATCATTATATCACTAGAAAACCATTATTTGTTGTGAGATTAAAATCTATCATACTGAACCATGCTAAATTAGATGACCTTTGTCTCTATCAATTCCACTGACTTAGTACCTTGTAAGAATCCTTTGTTTCTAGTTCTGGCCCATAACATTTATATACATACATACATACATAGAATGATGCATACATATCTATATATACTCAAACACAGGTATTTACCCATATGTAAACATGGGTCTAAAACTATATTAGTATGGCTGACATATAATGTAAATTTCCCTCTTAACTGAATCTTCAAGCTTGTCCAAGATCGATGATTATTAGCTGTACTTTTTTCCCCCTAATACATTTGACTCCTAATCTATGTTGTGTTTATGCACGTCTTCTTTCCTATATCTGTCTTATACTTTAATTCTTAAACTTAACTTTTTTGCTATTACTTCAACTTTCTCCCACTTGTGGATCCCTCCCTCATCTTCTCCTCACCTCAGCACATCCCTCCTGCCCTTTTGCATCTCCTCTATCTTTTCCTCCTCCTCCTCTTATTTCTTTATAGATTTTGGAGGGTGTTATACCTTTCATACTATATATGTAATATTGCCTATTTAACCCATTCCCGTTTTCAAGAACTAAGAGCCCTCCTCTCCTCTCTGACTATCTATTTTCCTCTGCACCTCATTTGTATAAATCTTTTTGAGTTACCCAATTCCTAATGTCAGTTGTAAACATATGTTATACATTTCCACATAAAAACATAAACAATTTGTCCATTTAAGTTCCTTAAGAATAATTTTAGATAATTGGCTTTTATATGTTAAATTTTCTACTGAGTTCTAGTTTGATTGATAGAACCCAAAAAATCTGCAAGTTCATTGAATGTCTACTTTTTTTCATCGAATATAGTGGATAGTTATACTGGATATGATATTTTTGACTAGAGGCTAGTTCCTTTGATTGCCTGCAGATATGATTCTAGGATCTGCAGTCTTTTATTGTGGCTGCTGCTAATTCCTGTACAGTTGTAATTGTAGCTTCAATATATTTGAATTGCTTTTTTTCTTGTTTTTTGCAAAATGTTCTCTTGGCTCTGGGGTTTCAAAATTTAGCAATAATCCTGTGTGTTTTCCATAAAGGATCTCTTTGAGTGGTGATTGGTGGATTTTTTTTCTATTTCTACTTTTCCCACATGATCTATCACTTCAGGACAATTTTCGTGGATTATTTCTTGCATTATCATGTCATGGTTCTTTTTTTTTTTTTTTTTGTCATAGCTTTATAGGTAATCCAATTATATTTTTTTGATCTAAGATGTTTCACATCCTATTCTACTTTTTCATTCTTTATATAATGATTTTTTGGTTTCTTATTGTAATGCCAGAAAACTGAGGCAGGAAAGAGATTAGAGAGTTTTTAATATTTTATTAATGGGAGAGTAAGATTGACTGGACAGGACTCTCGTCTCAAATTATCCAGTCAGACAGAGATGAAGATATACTGGGACCAAGGAATCCATGTTGGTCCCAGGGCTGGAGGAGACTGTCATCCCAAAGAATCCAGCGTCCAGCATACAGCCGCCAGCCGCCATCCTCCAGCCATGAATGGAGGAATCCCAACTTCTTAAATACCTTTTCTCTGAACAAAGGAAAGGGTGAGAAGCGAGGAAAAACTGTCAGGATGGAAGAGGCCATAAACCCCAAAAAACCCAGAGACAGGATGTCTGAATACACAGATGTCAGTGAAATATCTTGGAATATTTTAGAGGGATATTGTGAATTCTTGAGGACAGAAAAGAGTCAGGAGGTCTACTCTCTTGTTTATCTTGCTTGGGCTAACAATTTATAACCTTAGAGTAACTGGTCCTCAGCCTTAATGGACCAGAGTGGGATTTTACAGCTTAGGGGATTGACACAGAACAGTTAAAGAAACTGAGACAAGGGAAACTGAGTTAGGACAGTTAAAGAGAACTGTGGCATAACATTATAGCTTCACTGACTTTCCCTTGCCCAGTTCTAATTTTCAAAGTTCTAATTTCAAAGTTCAAAATTGGCTTTAAGATTCTGTGTCTCCTTTTCTAGTTGGATAATTTTTTCATAATTTTGTTTTTCTGGGATTGTTTTTATTTTTATTTTTATTTTTTAGTTTCTCTTCAAAGCCTCTCATTTGATTTTAAAATTCTTTTTTGAGTTCTATAAATTCTCTGGACAGAGAGCCATTAAACATTATTCTTTGGGGTGGAAGCTTATTTTTTTACTTCAGTGTCTTCCTCTGAAGATGAACCCTGGTCTTCCCTGTTCCCAGACTAAGTTTCTATGATTCCTTCCTCCCTTTCTCCCTCCCTCCCTCTCCCTTTGTTCCTCTCTCATTCCCTCCTTCCCTCCTCTCCCTCTGACTTCCCATCAACTCTCCTCTCTGATCTGGAACCCCAAACCAAGAGCTCCACCCTCCTGCAAGTGCTCTCAGCCAGCATTGTTCCTGCCTCACTGTGTCTGCACTCATCTGGGTAAGTACCTTCTTGCCCAGCACAGTTGGGCCTAGTGTTCCTGATCAACTGAGGTTCCCTGGGTCTTCTTGCACTCAGACCCTAGCCTCCTTAAGAAGTTGGAAGTAAAGTTTCTGCGGGTCCTGCTGTGGCTCCAGACAAACTCGGCTCATCCCAGGGATCCCCATTTGGTATTTCTGTGGAGCTAGCCTGAGGTGTTAGCATTTCACTTGAGTTAATTAATCCCCAGCTTGGGGGGCTTTCTTCAGATATTCTTGAGTTATATCTGTTTGGTCCCAAGTCTTATTGATTTTTTACCAGTCTGTGCTCACTCTGAGGTGGAAATTTGTTCTGTTTGCAGGGAAAATTTGGAGAGCTTAAAATTTACATCACCTACCCAGAATCCTCCCCTTGGTTATACAGAATTTTTTTTTTTTTTTTTTTTTTTTACCTTGAAGCAATTGGAGTTAAGTGGCTTGCCCAGGGTCACACAGATAGAAGTATTAAGTGTCTGAGGTTGGATTTGAACCCAGGTCCTCCTGACTTCGGGTTTGGAGCTCTATCCACTGTGCCATCTAGATGTCCTGGTTATACAGAATCTTTAGGAAGAAAATGACTCCTAGAAAATTAGAATTGGGTAAAGGGAAGCCAGTAAGGTTATAAAAAAGACTAAGAAATAATAAAATGTAAAAATTTAAAAAATAGAAGAGAATGTGAGACATCTCATAAGAAAAAACAATAAATCAAGAAAACAAAGATAGTTGGACTATTTGAAAGCTATGGGGAAAAATGAAATCTTGATATAATACAAGAAATAATTAAAGATAATTGGTTTGTCATGTTAGAACAAGAGGGCAAAGTAGAGATAGAAAACAATCCACTGATCACCACCTAAAAGATCGTACAAGAAAAATGTGCAGGAACATCTTTGCTAAATGTTGAAACCACCAAATCAAAAAGAAGATTTTTACAAGCAATGACAACAAAATTCAAATATGTTGAAACTACAATTAGAGTAATACAAGATCTATCAGCAACTACAATAAAAAAAATGCAAGTCTGAAATGCTATATATCAAAAGTCAAAAGAATGAGGTGCCATGGTAGATTTAGAAAAATATGGAACCACTTAGACCTAAGAAGGATGATGTCTACCTTCAGAAAAACAAGACAAGAATAGTGTGGTCTTACAGAGATGCATATGAATGTATGTGTGTATGATTATAGGTATGTATATATACATGTATATACATATGTACACATGTGTGTGTATACTTAAATATAACTGTGCTAAAGTCTAGCCTGCTAGAGGGAGGGAATGGGGGGGGAGGGGAGGATAAAGTAAAAACTATACAGCTGAGAACAAAAGAAAATTTATAGGATGCAAAGAAAAGATGTTCTCTTATTATATACAAGTGTCTGGGATGGCAAGCCCTAACTCAAAATGACTACTCAGAGATATCACGAAATGAACAGAAATTATTAGAATTTTGGGAGAACTGGACAGTCCACTAGAGTCTCAGAAAGAGGAGGGTTGGTTTCACAAAGGCTGAAAGATAATTTAAATGGTCAGGAAAAAAAATTACAGAAACTATTCGCCCACCCATTTCCTGTTAATCCTCCTAAAATCATTGGCAAACTTGACCTTTATTCTCATTTGTCTCTGGAATATAGGTGGGCTTTTTGTGGCACTAGGGTCTTGGTTAAGCAATATCTGTTTCAAAAGAAAGAAAGAGTCTGTCCTGCTTTTAAGGTTAATAATCAATTTAGAGGTTTCTAAGGAGACTGTTTTACCTTAGGCTTTTCTCACTCAATAAATAAGAGATTAACAAGTTTGTAGACTTCTGAAATGTCTCCAGGCTATTAAATAGTCAGATTCTTCTCTTAAATGTTTTCTCTTGGGAAGTCTTTGTTCTTCAGAGTAATGATTAATCCTTGGTGCTGAGTCTTACTATTCTGAGAAATCCTCAGTTTCTCTTACCACTCACAAGGATGCAAAGAAAAGATGTTCTTTTATTATATACACTTTATTTAAATTGAAATTTATTGTTACACATTTTGAATCCTCATGTTCTGTGTACACTTTTTTCTTTTTTTCTATTTTGTGTTTGTTTTAAATAAATACATTAAAAAATTTCAGCTGCAAGGTAAACAAAAGGTCCCATGATACAGCAGCAAAGCTGATGATGGTGCATCCTCTTAACTGTCATCTTTCTGATAATGGACCATTTGACACTATCAAGGACTTTGATGAAATTTGATGAAAACAGTTTTTCTGTTTTGGAGGATCTTCAAAAGAGGCTGTAGCAACTGGGAGGACAGTTGCCAAATTATATCTCTACAAGGATTTTTTAGCAGAATGGTTTCTGTGGACACTGGTCTGGAAGTATTGCTGTCCCAAAGGATCTTGAGTACAAAACCTGGGCCACCATCATCCCAATTTGAGGTGAAATAGTGGTCAGGTGGTGGTGATTGAACTTGTCTGCTACTTGCTGCCTCCTGTCTCTCCAGGTTCCCCACTACTTGAACTAATATAGTGATGGCTGATCCCTTCTCAGGAGAACTGCTTCCCCAGATCATTGGCTGCAAGGGCTGGGCTTGAAGCAGAATTCATGATGTAGGCGATGCTACCACTCCCAGGGTTTCAGTGCCTATTGGAAGTGGGTCAGTAGCAGTAGTTGTTGATGAGAGACCCTTTCAGCTTTCAAAAGAATAGAAATTGTCAATAGTTTGGAAAGTATATAATTTTATTAATAATCAGAGATACAGATAACTTTCAGATTTTACCTCATGGCCATCAAACTGTGCCCCCCCCCAAAAAAAAAGAAGAAGAAGAAAGCCAAAGGATCAGTGCTGATTATAGAGAAAGAGATATGCTCATTTATTGCTGGTATAATTTCATCCTTGTTCAAAATTTTTAAGAGAAAACTTGTCTTGTAGAAAAAGTAGAAAAATAATAATATTCTTTGATCAGAACTTTTCATTGCTGAGAATGAGCATAATTCTGGGAAGATGGTGGAGTAGGTCAGAAAAGTTAAAGCTCTTCAGACTATTCCCCTTCCCCAACAAAATTGCATCTCAGGGTGAATGGAGAGTGATTAATAACAAATAAGCATAGTGGCAGAACTGTGGTGGTCCTGGGACAATCAGAGAAGATAAAAAGAAAGATACCAGGATAGAGATTTGGCACCTGGGCAGTAAAAACCCTTTCAGATTACTTCATTAAACCAGCAAATTGTGACGCCTGGGACTAGCTGGCTTGTGAGGTAATCTCAGTTCCAGCCACAGGAATTTTTACCTCCTTGACAGTGTGGGGAAACTGAGGGAACCCCTGCTGATAAGGAATGTGCTACTGAGATTCAGCCTTAGGTATTAGAGAAGAAACCAGCACATGTGGCTGACTCGGGGCAGAAACCCTGCTGGTTATAGGCACTTGGAAGAGAATGAAATTGTTGGGTTAGAATGGAAGGAGTACTATGGCCAGAGGTACCATTTCCCGTACTATACTAAGAGAGTATAGCACTGGAAAATATTTTCCAGTGGGCAGAGGCCTCCTTGGCATAGCATGGCATAGCATGGCATGTTTAGAACCTCTTCGAAGAGAGTATTTTAGATTAGCTTTTTTATAATAGGAGCTTTGGCTACAAGCTGAAGGGGGCTAGTGGGTAGAGTTCCAAGTTGGCTCTATCTACAAACTGGGTTTCAGCTTGAGCTGGAATTTGAGTAGAATTGAATGAGTTTCTTTAATTGAATAGGGTTGGAATTCAAAAGCTCAGAACTGAATCAACCATACCTAGATAACAATGAAGCTGTTTATCTTGTTTCCCTTGGGTGAGGTCCCTCACTGAGGCAGAGTTGAAGATTTTCTCCTTCAAGGAGTTTTAAGAATTTTGGGGTCCCTTCTTCAAAAATTATATGATAGACTACCTGAAACCTACAATCAAAAAAATAATTTTGATATAATACAAGAAATAATTAAAATTATCCCCAAGTGTTAGAACAAGAGAAAAGTAGGGGGGGAAAATCCACTGATTATCACCTGAAAGAGATCCTATGAGGAGATCCTACAGGAATATTAAAGTAAATTCTGAAACTCCCAGATCAAGGAAAAACTATTATGAGCAACAAGGAAAAAAAAATTCAATTACTATGTAGTCGCAATTAGGCTTAACAGCAGCTACATAGCAAAGAACAAAAGAATGAGGCTTGCGACTGAAAATATCACATAGCTAAACACAATCCTGAATGGAAAAAAGAAACATTCATTGGATTGTAGGAATTTAAGGATTTTGTTGCAAAAAGACCTGAAATTCATACAAAGTTTTACATATAAAATCTAAGAGAAATATCAGGTAAACGTCAAAGATTAATGTCAAAGGACTTAGCAAGAAACAAACTGTGTATGCTTTATATGTGTACTATATGTCTAAAATTGTCATTAGCAAGTGGGTAGTTTGAAAGAAAGAATTGGGTAGAGCTGAGTATATGATGTGATTCTGAAGCAGGTTGTGGTCCCTTTAAGAAACTATTTCCTTTTGATCTGTGGTCCCTTTCAGATTCTCAGCCCCTCCTGGGGAAAGCATATCCTTCCTAGATCTTTCCAGAATGCCAGAGCCTTTGATTCAATTAGAAATTCTGGTCAAAAAGCATCCCTTTGAAGTGTTAATTCCAATAGGAGATCCGGGCGTCTGATCTGCTCCTGCTGTCCCAGCCCCACCTAAGATACCCAATATAACAGCTTTCTTCCACTAGGATTTTGGCAGATGGACTAAGCAATTTGCCAGGATCCTTCTGCCCACTAAGAAAGCATTCTCAGTGCCAAAACTCCATTTTCCGATAGATCTGCCACTATAGAAGTCAGTCTTTTGGTAAACTTGATCCAACAATAAACTTTCATTTTGCAACTAATAATTCAGGAATGAGTGAATTCTTTCACTCTAAACCTGCGGCTGATTTAAAGGGGATTCTTAACAATTCTTATTGCCACTGACCTCTTGACCACCAGGAATTGAGACCACTCAAACTGCATCAATTCTAAAAAACAGAAAAATATAAAAACAGCAATTAGATTATACAGATAAAGTGTAAGAAGAGGAACTGACACAGAAATTAGATGGGGGAGAAAGGCTGGTAGTTCTGAAATCCTCACATCACGAATGAATTGAAAGAGGGAATAATTTATATTTAGAAGGATATAAAAGTTTCCTAAACTTAATAAGAAATAAGAGGAGAGGAAATAGGGTGGAAAATATAGAAGGGTTCATAATTGATGGGAATAGGATATAGTATACAAATTGGAATGGAATAAAGAGGAAAAGATGCAGGGATAAGATAAGGATCCTTGTTGGGGAAGGGGAGGTTAAGAGCCAACAGGGATAGGAAAAGAGATATACACAAACACTAATAGATCAGGAGTAAAAAAATTTTTAGAAAAAAGTAGGGGGAGTAATCATTGATCTCAAAGTTAAAATAGATTCAATCAAAAGAAAAATAGGGAAACTGCACTGTATGTCAATCATATTGATATTACTTTGGACTGTTTAAAACCAGTATAAGGTTGGAATATTTCTGTGGTGTAGGAAATGAGTTGGTACTTTTAGAAAAATATGGAAAGACTTGGACACTAAGAAGGATGATGTTATCCAACTTCAGAGAAATGAGGACAGACAAGTGTGTCCTCATTTCCTATATATAAATGTATTTGTGTGTGTGTGTGTGTATATATATATATATATGTGGGTGATTATAAATATCTATCTATATACATAAATATTTTATATATATCCTCATTTAATTGTTGTCTGCTTGGGGAGGGGAGGAAAGGGGAAAAAATAAAGCAAAAAGTGCACAGCAGAGAATAAAAACCATAGAGAAGCAAAGATGGACAGTTTTGAATGCAATGTGTAGTATTTATTAAATGTACTGTTGTGAAGTGGAAATTTATCATTTTCTGTTATTATCCATCAAAAAATTATAATCAAAAAAGCTTTGTTTCTTTTAAAATGCTCATAACAGTATTCTATCTAATTACAACAAACTGGAAGTAAATAAAATAATCAACAAGAAGGAAATGATTTAATGTGGTATTTATAATGAAGTATTATAGCATAATTAAAATGGACCCTTATCCAGTTAATGAAATATAAAAAGATCTTTATGAAATAATGCAGAATGAAAGATACAGAACAATTAGAACAGAGTTCATAGTAATTAAAATGACAGGAAAAAAAAGGGAATGAATGGACTAAGGATCTTGATAGAGACCTAGAGTGAATTAAAATTTATGACATTTTATGGAATAATTTCATTAAATTGAACAGTTGGAAGATTAAACTTTTTAAAGAAAGGAAGTTGTAGCTAAATGGATGATTTCTGTGTTTGCCCAAAGCAACAAGAAAAATAATTTCGTGAAACACTTGGTCAAACAAGTTCATTTTTTCCTCTCAAGAACTTCGCACTATTTTATGATGCAATAAAGATCATAATCTTATATCCACCTCCTCAATTTTTTGCAATAGATTTAGTACTCAAAATCCGTGATGTCCTTGGCTGTTAATTTTTTTTTTTGTTATGAATGAGACAGTGGATCTGCTAAATGAGGTGTTTTGGCTTCCTCTTTTAGTATTGTTTAACTCTTTAAAGAAATGGTGATAATGTCAATGTCTGTCTTTACATTTTCCCATTTTCTGTCTTTTGGACTTAAAAGTTTATTAGGTCCATTTAACTTAAATATTCTATAAAATTGATGTTTCTTAATGCTGTTGGTCTCAAAGTGAAATCAGCTGATACTGCAAAGAGAGTATGTTTTCATGACTGTGAGGAATTTCCCATATAGAAATTTTTCTCCACGAAAAAACTCTACAGTGGTTTTGTACATAAGTTCTAGGGAAGTGTTTTGACACATTTAGAGATACTAAATTATTTATTCAGGTTCACATGGCTAATAAGTATTGGAGGCAAGATTTGAACCCACATTTTTCTTGATTCCAACCCCAGAATTCTATGTATTCTACTATGTTTCCTGGCCTGTATCAAGAATTTCTGCTTTCAAATTCTATGATTTTCTTGTCTACAAGTTTCAACAATGTCAATGTCGATAGGTTTCAGATTTCTTTCCCAATATAAGTTGATTCTTTAATTTTAAAGAGTTTACATTTAGAGTTTGCAGCAGCAATTTATGTGTATTGGTTGTCTAAAGAATTAATGTTTCTCTGCATCTTTTATCCTTTTTGCTGCCAACCATCCCCTGGCACTGAGGTAGCAGAACAGGATCAAACCAGGACTCAAGTCCATTTGGGATTTGGTTTTTTTGTTTGTTCCATGAGTTGCTATAGACAAAGTATTTATCATCTAATGATCAAACTAGTAGTGATGATCCTCTCTGTGCTTTGTTTAGCTAATCAATAAACCATATTTTTTAAAAAGCCTTTCTTGCTTAGTAGAATCTGCCAGAATTCATGATGCACTGGCATAATAAGTCTTCTGAACTCAAAGATAACGCCTTGCTGAGACGAAGCATTGGAGTAAAACTTTTATGAGGGAAGGCTTAACTTAATTATGCTCTAAATTATGCTCTAAAATAAATATTTAATTGCTCATACCCCTGCTTTTATCAGTAGTTCTTTGTGAAATATACATTTTGATATTTTTCACTGTAATGTGGGCCACTGTGAATCAATAAACTTAGGCACCAAGACAGCATAGAATTTATCTACTGTAATCATCACAAAGGTGCCATATACAGTATAAAATAATACTTAACTTGTTATATTTTCATCTTTTTAAAAATTTGAAGCAATTAAGAATTCACTTACGTTTTATAGATGCTGAGAAAAACTCTTAAAGGAAATGAGAATAAAGATTTGGATGTAGCACAAGACATACCATCTTTGGTTCCATTTGGAGATGTGGTATGTAAAAGCATTCTATGCACCTACAAATTACTTTATTACCCCAGCTAATTCATTATCTGGCTTTTGGGTATTCAACAAGAGTATACATGAAATAATCTATGATAAGATTTCCATCACTTCTCCTTTTTTATGAACTAAAAATTTTACAAGAATATTTATTCAAAGAGGTTTATTAAAGTAATTGAAAATATTTTATTGCAGAGAATGAGTAAATGTTATTTATGATTATTAATTACCTAACCTAAATGTAGATATTTTTTAAAAGTTCCCCAAATTGGTATGGATGTAGTATTCTATAATATGAGAGAAAAAAGCTAATTGTCCTCTAAAGCCCACAAATAGTACTCTAAATGAGAATTCATAAATACAGCTTCCTATTTTTTGGACAATCTGGATCAGTATTTGATGAATGACCACTCTATTTGTAGTTGTTGCTTTGAAAAATAGAAAAATACAAATACATGGCAAATTGGGATATTTGCCCTTTGGGTTTTTTTTTTTTTTGTTTTTTGCGAGGCGGGGTTACCTTGCCAACAGTTCTCACAAAATCACAGTTAGACATCTGATTCCTAACAGTTAATAGGATTGTAGTACTGGAACTGTAAGAAAATCCAGATTCCTCAATTTTATAGTTAAGGAAATAGACTTAGGAAAATTAAGTGATAAATTCAAGGCCAATCAAAATCTCATTTTATAGTGTTATGTGTCGAAGAGTTGAGTGCTTCATTGACAGTAGAAAGGTTAGAAGTGTTTTGCTTCTCTAGTAAAAATTCCACTTCAAAAAAAATGCATACTCTATCACCAGATAATAATAATAGTCTGTGGTATGACTTAATATTGCATACATTCAAAACTGAGTTTGCTTTTGTAGTTGCTTTATCTAACATCTTTTCCTACCTGTTGAATTTGAGGATTGCAATTTTTACTTTAATGTCCTCAAAATAATATTTTTGTCTTAGGATTTTAGAAAAGCATTTTATACTCTTTTAGCTCAATAGTCATTAAAGGGTACAATATACAGAGTACTTAGATTTTTTTCAATATCATTAGACCTTAACAATTTATCTTTGCATTCCTTTATTTTTTTTTAATAGCTATTTAGTTAGTGGGGTTGGGTTTCAGAGTTTCTCAGTCTTCCCTATCATTTAAGAGCAAATTTCTCTAAATAAATTATTTAATGATAGCCCACTAAAGAAAAATGAAAGACAAACCTCACATAAAACTTATGCATCTGAAGTCAAGTATATTGAGATGAAATATCCTTGACTCTTGGTCTTGAGAAGCTTACCACACATGATATTTGTGGAAACATGTATAGAGAAATTACATATGTTTAACATATATTGAATCACTTGTCAACTGGGGAAGAGGGGAAAGGGAGGGAAAAAATTACAATATAGTTTTGTAGGGTGAATGTCATAAATTATCCATGTACATATTTTGAAAATAAAAATCTATGATTAAAAAAAAGGGGAAAAATAATATGACTACAAATTGAACCCTTAAATACTTACTAGGTATGTTCTGTCAGATTTGTAGAATCTCTGGCTTCACATCTGCTATAGATTTTTCTGATGTTGGGTGCTGAAATCTGAGATGCAAATCCACAATGGTTGGGAACTTCTGACCCTTCCTTATGAACAAGAGAAACTTCATTTTTCTACAATGGCATATGACATTCCTAATAGCTTCCCTTGCTTCTCAGTGTTGCCTGAGTTTTCCATGTCTTAACTGTTTGGGGAGACAAGGTGTTATTTAATGTCTTTGTTTCTAAATCTGCCATTATTCACAAAGGAGGCAAAAAAAAAAAAAAAAAAAAAAAAAGGATGATAACAAGGCAAGCTTCTAACTTATCAAACCACATGGCCTTGAGTTCGTATGTAAAACATTTTTATCTATATATTCCCAGAGCCAAGAGCCCAATCCTTCACACAGATAGCAATTATTTATGTAGCTGTACTTTTTGGGGAATTTAGACTAAACCTTTTTTGCTGTCTTCTGCAAGGGTAACAGTTAACCAAAACAAATTAACGAAGGTATCATCATTTAAACTAGATATAATGAGACAATATCCAAACTTTTAAAATGCCATATAGCTAGAGTAAACACATTAACATTCATTTAGTACTTTTGTTTGGGATAGTGGGCCTTTTAAAAAACCCACCATAATATGTACTAGTCTTGTAATGCTAGAGAAACTGAGGCAAGAGAGAGATTAGGTTTTTAATATTTTAATAGTGGAGAATTTGGACTAGCAGCCAAGCAGGACCCATGTTCGGCCCCCAGCCAGTTGAATGAGACTCTTGTCTCAAAGCATCCAGTCCTCAGCAAGTAATTCTAGAGACTTTAATAAGGCTCCAGCTATCAGGAAAACAAAGACAAGGGGAAGGGCAGAGCATGGGTGAGTGGAAATTCCAGGAAAGGACCATAACTTAGTCCTGACAGATTGGGGGTCAAGAAGATGGTAGAACAGGAGACAGGAAGTCTGAGACTAGGAGTTAGTTAACCAGGCATCTGGATAAGCCTTCTGGAGTTTTATGACTCTTTGGAATGTGAGAATTGCCAGAACTTCAAGGCCCCAATTCTCTCAGTTCTAATGGCCAGAAAGTGGGGTGGCTACTCACAGCATAATAATTCAGGGAAACTGAAGTATTGCAATTCAGAGAAACTGAGTTAGGGAAACTGAAGTTTTTCAATCTAATAATCCTTGCCAGAAAGGGAATTGAAATTAGTCTGACATGAACAGTTCTTGATAGAGCCATTTCTTTGTGATCACTTTTTCCTTTTCTGAGAAAATATTTACCAGTCATGCTTCTAAAAATACACTTTAGAATTTTATCCAGGAATTGAAATCAACTTCATTAGACTATAAATTTATACACTTCACTCTCTTCTCAATTCTCGAAAATTGGGATAATTTTTGCTCTTTTCTACTCCTGTAATATCTTTCTTGGTCCCCATTATTTTTCAGAGATCTCTTCTGGTTCTTTGACAGTATTTAGGAATTTGGTGCACCTGGATCAGGCAACTTGAATTCTTCAGGGGCAGATAGGTGCTCTAAAATTGTTTTTATATCCAATTTTTTATACCACAAAAAGTATTATTATTAAGTGTTATTTTTTGTTTTTATGGAAACATTTTCTTTGTCTTTGGATTCTTTGAAGTATATACCTCCATAGTTTTACTATGTCAAAGATGATATACAGTTTAGTGACATTTTAAATATATTACAAATTATTTTCCAGAAAAGTTGATACGATTCAGAATTTCACTAGCAGTGAATTAGTGTTCCTGTCTTACCATAGCTCCTCCAGAATTTACCATTTTTGTCTTTCATTGTCTTTGACAATCTGGTCTTTTTCTTATTTCCGTTTCTAATATCAATAGCCCATCCACACCAAGTATTGTCTTCTACTTTTAAAAAAATTTTCCTCTTGTCTCCAGTATAACTAAAAAAATTCCCATCCAACCATTTCAAGTTTTTTTAACTTTCCTTGATAGTCTTTGCTACTTATTTAATAGAATATGACAGATTTTTTTGATATCTCTATTACCTGCCATTGCTTTTATCTTATGTACATGTTTTAAAAATTTTTGTATGTGATGAGTTCATTTAAAAAAATATTTTATTTTATTTTATTTAATAATAACTTTATGTTGACAGAATCCATGCCAGGGTAATTTTTTTTACAACATTATCCCTTGCACTCGTTTCTGTTCCGATTTTTCCCCTCCCTCCCTCCACCCCCTCCCCTAGATGGCAAGCAGTCCTATATATGTTAGATATGTTGCAGTATATCCTAGATACAATAAATGTTTGCAGAACCGAACAGTTCTCTTGTTGCACAGGGAGAATTGGATTTAGAAGGTAAAAATAACCCGGGAAGAAAAACAAAAATGCAAATAGTTCATATTTGTTTCCCAGTGTTCTTTCTTTGGGTGTAGCTGCTTCTGTCCATCATGTATCAATTGAAACTCAGGTTTCTTTGTCAAAGAAATCCACTTCCATATGATGAGTTCATTGAGCATCCCCATTGGTTGATTTAAGTAGTTCCATTTTCCTAATCCTCAGAATAGTTATTCCTTGTATTTTTCATTCTTGAGAGCTTTCCATCTCTTTTGTGTTGACTTATCATATGAATATTTAATTAATGGGAATTTAATGCTAAAAACTATGGTAAAAGACAGATTTTACATGGCACTACTCTCCTATATCACAAATAGTAATTCCCTCCCTTCCTTTTTGTCTCCTATCTCTTCTACTGTAATAATCAATTTTTCTTGGTGAGAATCAAATCCTGGTTAGTAAGTCTATCATAAACTATGGTATATTTGTAGTGGGAGTACAGGGGCTAATCTACCTATTGCCCCTCTCTTGTACCCAGTCATGTAACAGGCACAATACTATGAAATTCTTCTAATTAAGTTAATTAGATTAAATCCTGATTAGGATGATTACATTTTCCATTCTTCTGCTCTTTGGATAATAAACCAGGACATAATGCTAATAACAGTAAAAGTTATGGCTCAAAAGTGTAAGGGGTTTTCCAAAGACAGGGGAGTTTAAAAAGTATTCAATGTACAAATATATAATAGGTAGTTTATTCCTATATAGAAAGAAAATTACTAAGCATAAAAATGATCATCATAATCAGTTATATAATAGGTAGTTTATTCCTATGCATAAAAATGATCACCATAAGCATTACAGAATGATTTTTAAAGAATATAGTAACATAATTATGGTTACAGTCATTTGGAAGGCTAATATTTTAAGCCTCATCAGATCAGAACACAGTGAAACAATATTATTGATTAGGAATTGGTGGTATTGAACATTATCCAATCAAGCAGTCAAGTTTTATCTTCTTTCTTTTGGTCACTTTCTTCATTAGTTACTGGTGCTCTAGCAATGACATAGCCACTGACTCAAAATTTCCCAGAACATAAAGCCCCAGTTAGTTGTTCAGTTAACTTTTGACATCCCAGTGGTGAAAAGCAGCTTGGGTAGTTTTTCTTATTACTGAACAGCAGTGACTCTCCTGCTGCTGTGATAAGGAGAGAGAGCTGAAATGCATCAAGTATCCAGCATGGTCTCCTACCTTGGGGTAAAAAGAATATTCCTTCTGTTCCAAGTAACTCCCTTTAACTGTCTAAAATTCTGAAAGGACAACCCTCCCCCCTATCAGGTCATACTCTATGTATCCAAACCCTATTGGTCATCATTTTAACCCCATTGCCATACCCAATTGCCAAATCCTCATTCCCACTGTCCATTGTCATCCCAAAGATGTGTATGCACCTCTTCCATTTTACTTTTTTAAATGCCAGTTTCATAGACAACAAACTTGCTTTCATCTTAAATCTCTTTCTTTCCCACTCTTCTGGCTCTCATTGAGCCTTGGCCCTTCCTGATTTCCTGGCTGCCCTTTTCATTAATTTCCTGCCAACTCACTGGTCAAAGTGAAGGAGTTGGAATATTCCTTGCTCCCTGTTGCCACTTCCAAGTTTTCTACCTGCCTTCATCACCCAATGACCTATCATTTGAGATTCAATTAATTCATATGCTCTACCTAGTCAAAATTCTGGATGGCTGTTGTCTACCAACTTACAGGACATATCTCTTCTTCTTTTAAGGAGTTCAGCATCTTTCCAGTTGCTGTCCTCATACTAGAGGACCTCAATATAAATAATGATAATTCTTCAAACGTCCTAACAGTACAATTCTTCAACTTAATTTCATTTGACCTACTTCTATATTCCATCATTCTAAGATATACTGTTCATGTACTCTGAAATTCCTTTTTATGGTCACAATCTATTGTCATATACCTCTCCTTTCATCTTCCAACCCCAGTATCTTTTTTGTCTACCTTGAGATTTGAATCTCTTAATTCTCTTCTCGGTCAGTGTCCCTACACTAGATACACTCTCCTCCTTTCCCCATCTTGACCCACTGGTGAAAAAGTTCAACTTTATACTGCCCTCTTAAGTTCCTTGCTCATATATCCAATTGCTTATCTTTTTTAAAAATCTTATTTTTCCCAATTATACATAAAAACAATTATTAACATTCTTCTCTTTTTGATTTGAGGATACAGACCTAGAAGTGGTATACTGAGTCAAATGGTATCCACAAATTTGTAGCCTTTTGGGCATTGTTTCACATTGCTCTCTAGAATTATTAGATCAATTCATAACTCTATTGTGAGTGCATTAGTGACCCAATTTTCCAACTGCCCTACAACATTTATCATTTTCTGTTATATTAGCCAATCTGATAGGTGTAAGGTGTTAACACTAAGTTGTTGTTTGCAAATACAAAAAGAAGAGGTAGTCATGTGTTCATACTTAGAGACTTAATGAGATTCTTTGTCTACCTAACTCTTTGGAGTAGAACGTCTAGAAAAGAAAATCTAAAAAAGCTCATTGAATACTTTTATACATCCTCTGAATCTTAGCCCATCTGACTCAATAGCCATCTAAGTCTGTTTCTGTCTCTTTGTCTGTCTGTCTCTCTGTCTCTGTCTCTCTCTCTCTTACACACACACACACACACACACACACACACACACACACACTCATTCACTTCAACAATTAACCAAAAGTTTCAGAAATATCTTTGGAGTTTTAAATGACAGAAAACTTTGAGTTCTGTATCAAACAGTATATTTCTAATGATAACAGTAACATATAATATCATTCAGCTAATAGAAAAAAAATTAATAATCCAAAAAAGTTTTCAAATTTTTATGTTCAGGAATTTATTTTTAACATGGAGAGTTATTACTCATTTCTACAAACATTCAAAACATTGATGAACATCTCATTTTTCCTTTTATCTCCATTTACTTAAATTTTCTACCTGGTTTTATTTTCCTTAGGGAAAATTAGTAAAATAGTTTTATTTTTTATTTTTATTTTTATTCACAAGACAAAAAATGAGAGACATTAACAGAACCACTCTGTACAGAATAAAGTAAAAGGAAAAACAGTTGTTATTTTAAATGTGATCACTTAGTAATATAATGTTTTTGTTTCTTTGATTTTCATAGGTTGGCTGCCTAGCTGTTCATATAAAGAAATGCAGACATTTTTCACCCAGGAGTATCCTTTCTCTTCTTTTATTTAAATGTTTAAAGTAAAATTGACTTTCTTTTTTCCACTGACAATTCTATTAATTTTTATATCATGGGTAAGCACATTGTTCTTCGGAATAACTCCATACTGTTCTTCTTAAAAAGCCATACACTTTTTTCTAATTTTTCTCTTTTTTTTCCTCTTCTAATAATTTTCTTTTCTCTAATTTGAGATTTGAGGGTGGTATAGAGAGACATTGGAGTATCTAGGTAGCACAGTGGAAAGAGTGCCAGGCCTGAAGTCAGGAAAACTGGACTTCCTGAATTCAACTCTGGACTCTGACACTTTCTAGCTATGTGGCCCTCGGCAAATCACTTAACCCTGTTTGTCTGTTTCCTCATCTGTAAAATGAGCTAGAGAAGGAAATGACAAACCATACCTATATCTCTGCCAAGAAAACTGCAAATGAAGTCATGAAGTTGGACATGACTGAAATGACTGAGTGATAACAACAGAGACATACTTGATGACCAGAAAATAACCTATAGATCAAGAGTCATTCCTGTGATCTTTAAGTTAAATGTCTTACCTGTAGTTCCAAGAGGCTGTAGGAAATACAGCAGCCACACCTGGTAAAACTGTCTTGACAGGTTGGCTAAACAAGATTAAGAATTAATCAACAGGCCTCAAACCTATCTGTGAGTTAGGGGAGATGTCTGCCTTAAGCATGTAAAGACTTCCCTGGCAGTATGGGTAGATGAGAACCATTTGTTCCAAATGCCATGAAGACAATTGAAGCAGGTGCTGTGGGATGCTTGAAGCTTGGCCACACACTAAAGACACCAAAGTCTCCTATTGAATCCCAGGCCATTTTGCCTGTTGTCTTAACATAGATTTAGATGACTCTGGAACCAGAGAAAATAAGCTGATGACTGTGAAACTTTGTCTCACTTATATCCAATTTATGGGCATGTCAAGACATCCTCACCATGTCATTAGTCCTCTTTGAAAATTAAGGATTAACTATACAGGTTATATCTATTCAGGGGGTTTTGGTTAATTTAATAGGATATTTATCTTACCCTTTCCTTTCCTTTTCCCTTTTCCTTCCCTTCCCTTTTCTTCCCACTCTGTCTCTCTGTTTGTCTTTGTCTCTCTGTTTGTCTTTGTCTCTGTCTTTCTGTGTCTGTGTCTGTGTCTGTCTTCATGCTGTCTGGAAAAAAATGCTTGTTGACTAAATTATTCTCTTTTTCAAAGTCTGCTCATTACTATTTTTAATTGTTTTAAAGTGAATTAAATGTATATCTAGAGTGCAGTATTTAAGTATCATTATGATTTTTCCATCTTTTTATAATCCACAGAAATTAAAATTCTGTTTGATACTAAAAGGAACTGTCTTAATCAGAAAAAGCAAAAAAATAGTTTCATGAATAGAATTTTATTAAGTAACATGATAGACTAGTACATAACTATTTATCTGAAATTAATCAGAATAGAAATTACCTGACAAATTTGACCAATGTACACAGTAAATCTGGATAATTCAGGCCAAATTATTTCATCCTAAATACATACTGGCTTATTGCTCTTACCTTTATAATTTCCTTAAAATTATATTATTTATGTTCATCAGTATTCTTCATCAGTCTATTAAAATAATTATATGTTTAGGTAAGCAAGCAAGCATTTATTAATCACTTACTATTGAAAAGGCATATTACTAAGCGTTGAAAATACAATCTGCCTTCAAAGAGCTTAGATTCTCATAGACACTTTTATGAACTAATATGTTGAAAATTTTAACAGGGAATAGTATGTGGAGTCTGATTTCAGTGCACCATCTGTGTTGCTCTACTTAGTCATGGACAAAAAGAGTTATTCTTAAAAGATACTCTTTTTTTTTTTTAAAGATACATGTCTTAGTTAATATTTTTTCATTGATTCGAAGATTTTGATCTGAGTTGTCTAAATAAAGTTGATACAAAACCATTGCTCAATAGCCAAAAAATATGCTTCCTGAATTTCAACATCTATTTTCAGTCAACATACAGTATTATACAAATTTATTTATTCGCATCACTATAAACAAGATCATGAAATGTACTAAAGCTCATTCCGTGAATTTCAAGAACAACGAGAAGAAACCTGCAGTTAAATTTGATGAAGTGAAATACTTCTCTGTACAGGTAACATTAAAGTTTTTATTTCAACTAACAAAATGTTTATATAGACTTACAAATAATAAGTATGCTCATTTATAAATATTCCCTTAGTATAATAGTTACTCAAGAGTCTGATCCCAGTACTTTTCTATTTTCTCTCCCCTGATTTTCTTACTCCCATGGCTTTTTTTATAGACTTCTAAAGTTAATATAATAGGAAACCCCTAGAATTTATTGAGTGAAAAGGGCAATAGGATCAGGACTAGGCTTTAGGGAAATCACCTTGGTAGGTGAAAGAAGGATGTATTGAAGTAGGGAGATCTTAAGGTAAGCAGACCAAAAAAGAAAACTATTGCAGTGGTCCAAGTGAAAGGTGATAAAGTTCTGAGTGAGGGTATTAGTTGTATGAGTAATGAAGAAGTTAAGACATATAAGAGATGTTATGGAATTAGAAATCGCAAGATTTGACAAGTAATTGGATATATCAGGTAAAAGTGAAGAATCAACCAACAAATTTATGGAACATATTCTATGGAGCTTCTGAGCAAATATTCCCATACAACTCATTCCCAATTACATAAAGCAATTTACTATATCAAAGAACAAAAAGGGATATTACCTGCAGTTTATATCATTCACCACCTGCTGTGCTTAATACTGAAATACTCAGATCATTTTTCACTGTGCAAATCTTTTATTTCTCTAGAAAAAGAAACAGTGCTTTTTATTTCTAAGCTTTGAATAAAATGCAGGGCTTAGCATTTCTTCAGAACACTAGGGTTTTATAAAAGTCTAAAGATATGTGAACTGAAAATAACTTACAAGAAACAAGGTTGTATGCCAATCTAATTAGGAAAGGGCCAAATAGTGTTATTGGTATCAGCATATGTGCTCTTCTCACTGCTCTAGAGTCTTCTAGAGTGCTTCTATATCTTCTCGTTGTACAGCAGTTGCAGAATGGGCTTAGCAGTGACTCAGGCGTCCTCAAACTTTTTAAATAGGGGGCCAGTTCCCTGTCCCTCAGACTGTTAGAGGGTCGGACTGTAGCAAAAATAAAAATTTGTTCTGTGGGCCTTTGAATAAACTTCATAGCCCTAGGTGAGGGGGATAAACGTCCTCAGCTGTTGCATCTGGCCCACGGGTTGTAGTTTGAGGACCCCTGCATCCTCTGACAAGTTCTCATAGCTTATTTCCTGATAGATGCTCACTGCCTTACCTAACTCTTATTTCCTACTTGTTTTTTGTTTTATACTAGTCTGGTTTTTCTTATCTTCTGCCTTTTTCCAAAGTTAGGAGTCAAGAGCAGCCCATTTCATTAAGAGCAGTGGCTATATCTCCAAGTATCTTTCCTTTCTTGTGGGTGTGGAGCTGGAATTTTTTGTGTTTTATATATCTTGAAAATTAATCCATCAAGTGCTTTCAGACTTGTGTTGCCTCCAATATGGTGTACACTTGATCTAATAAATTTGGCCTTCTTTACTTTGTCTTCTTAGGTTCTATTTCTACTTCCTCATATTATATATTGAGGACTGAGTTGTTAAGAATCCAAACAAGGTAATTCCAAATTCCAACTAGGTGGCACCATAACTAGCGTGCTAGAATTGGAACCAAGAAGACCTGACTCCTTTGCTTGACTTCCAGACACTTAGCTGTGGGACCCTAGCAGGTCACTTAATTTCTCTGAGTCAGTTTCTTCTTTTATAAAATGGACGTTATAGTAAAATCTACTTAACTGGTTATTGTGAGGATCAAATGATATAACATATATAAAATATGTTGCAATCCTTAAAGTTAATTGTTACTATGGCATTATTACTGATTTATGTAGTGCTTACTATGTCCTAGGCACTGAGCTAAGGGCTTTATAATTATTATCTTATTTGATCCTCACAACAACTTTGGGAAATAGGAACTATTATTATTATTCTCATTTCACAGAGAAGGAAACCTTGAATCAAACAGAGGTTCAGTGACTTGCCCAGGATTACTGTATAGGTTTATAATGAAATCTGTCTTTTTCAATTCTGCTGTATCCCTAGCACAGTGCCTTAGTGGATGCTTAATAAATATTTATTGGATTGGATCACTCCTGATCAGGCCCTAACTACTGTGCTACCCAATAATAGAAATGTTAGCAAATCGGTTTTTTTCTTCTATTTATTGTCGTCCTTGCAGTTTCATCCATAAATCCTCTTGGAATGATCAGACCTAATGGAGTCACATGCCAAGCTTTCTTTAAATTAATTTTCTCCTTCCCAACTCTTCACATTTTTGTGAGATTATAATGCTTGTAAGTCTTTTGCCATTATCCTCTACCCAAAAATTTTGAAAATTCGTTTATATTTTAAATACTGTTACTCTTGAAGACCCCATCTCTTTCCTTTTCAAAAAAAATCAGCTATTATTTGCAGCAGTTTCTGGACTTTTTTTTTTTACCTTCTCATTGTCCCCTTATCTAGATTGTCATTTAATTTAACTTCTGTAGGGAAGACTGATAAAAAATTAATGATTTTTTTCCTCTCTCCTTTTCCCATTTTTAAGAGTCATTAACTATTTGAATAGGTCAGTAGTTCATCAATATACACACATCTTGACATATCCTGAACAGGTGTTATGGATGGTCAAAAATAGAAAAGGAAGAGAAGAGTAGACTCTATTGCACTTGAGAAAATAGGCAGCTTTTTCAACAATGCTTCCTGAGGGGGGAATAAGTTCACTTTCATACCACATTTCTCTTAATAGATTATCATGCTTAATCGATTACTATGCTTAGTAAATGCTTATTGGATTGGATCTCTTCTGGCTGGGTGATCCAAGACAGCTTCATATGGAAGGTGGTATTTGAACTGGACATTAATAGATTAAGAGAAGTGTAGACTTCAAAAAAGAGCCTTATGGGAAGAGGAATGATTTGTGCAAAAGATCACAAAGGGATAATGTAAGAAATAGCACATAAGAACATAATAGATGCTCAAGGCATCTTTGTCAGAAAATGGTATCTGTTCTCCATGATTGTGGTTTGTTAATATCAAACATGAAAACCAGTTTTCATTGTTTATAGAATACTTGATGAAATTATTTTAAATTCATTTAATTTATTATTTAATTTCACTTAATCATAAGTTTGGCTAATTTAATAATATGTTATTAAGGTGAAATGAATTGAGATTCCAAGTTTAATTTCATGCATTTCATGCAACAAGCATTTATTAAGAGCCTATGTGCTATGTACTAGGATAAGCACTGGGAATAACAAGACAGATAAACGGTTCCTGACCTCAAGGAACTTGCATTATAGCTAGGTATAAACAAGATGTAAATATAACATATTGGAAATGATATCAAAAGGGCAACTCAGGCATTTAGGGAGTTTGAAAATAGTTTAAGATTTTAGCTGAGAGATAAAGGAAGCTAGGAAATGGAGGTAAAAAAGGGAAAGAAATCCAGACTTGAGGTGACAATCAGGGAAAACGCTCAGAGTTGAGAAATCAAATA
Source organism: Antechinus flavipes (assembly GCF_016432865.1). Taxonomy (NCBI): domain Eukaryota; kingdom Metazoa; phylum Chordata; class Mammalia; order Dasyuromorphia; family Dasyuridae; genus Antechinus; species Antechinus flavipes. The sequence goes on from NC_067400.1 coordinate 83,781,862, forward strand.
ACAACCACTGTCACTGTAAATCATAGAATATATGAGAGGAGAACCATAGAGGTATGAGAAAACTTGAAAGGTAGGAAGAAAGACAAGTTTTGAAGAGCTTTTAACATCAAACAGAGGACTTGATATTTAATGCTGATGATATTTATTGAAAGAAGTTTTTTGAATGGGGAGATTATATGTTTAAGATGATCTAGTTGACAATTGAGAGAAGTTTGGGCTGTTACAGTGCCAGAGACCATGTCCTTGGGGGACATGCCAGAGACCATGTCCTTGGGGGACATGCCAGAGACCATGTCCTTGGAATCAAAGAGCTAAAGAAGAATGTAATCGCCTGCACATAAATTCTGAAGCTACAACCTTATCGTAAACAAACTATACACCCTAAACTCCTGAGACAAGATGATGTGTGTCCCAGAAAATTGGCCCTATCAGCCCAGGTGCAAGATAACGATTAGGCTCCAGGATGTCTGCCACACATCTGGTGTGACATTCTTTACTTTGCTACCCCCCATTCAGAAATGTATTTAACTAGACCCTCTTCATTCATTAAACTGAGACTTTGTTTTACCCCAACTGGTCTCCCTCCTCATTTCTAACCCCATTCCTTTTCAGGCCTAGCCTTACAGACAAATGCCAGCCTCAGGACCCACACTTTGATGACCTGCTGGACGGGTCATTACAGGAAAAGATTGAGGCAGGCAGACCCACTAAGAGCTACTGTAGTAGTCTAAGCATGAAGTGATAAGGGCTTGTACTAGAGTGGTGGTGATGTCAGAAGGGAAATACATAAGAGAAGTTTCAAAGGCAAAACTGATAGAATTTGACAACAGATTAGATGGGAGAAAGTGAGTGAGCAAAGATTATGCCTAATTTGAGAGTTGTCAATTAACCCATATAATATGAATTGTTTCAACTGAAAAAAAAGGAATCGGTTGGAGCATGTGCTCTTTAATGTCGCTTGTAGCTTTAAATCTTATGATCTTGTGATCGGGATTTGTCATTTATTAGCTGTGTAATTTTAAGCAAGTTACCTAACATCTCCAAATTTTGATTTCCTCATCTGTAAAATGAGAATAATATTATTTGCATATTATTTGATGCAATTATTGTGATCAAATTAGGGCACATAAAACACTGTTTAAAATGTTATATATCAGCTATCATTACTTTGATTATTATTATTATTTAGGTTCCAAGACGTCAAGATGATGAAAGAAATATGATTTATTTGGAACTAATGGAATTTGATGATTTGGAAGCATACCCTGTACTGTTGGGAAGTTTTAGCTTACATCTTTATGAAATAATTCAGGTATGTATTGTTTATTGTAACAGTTTTATCAAATGAGTACATGGTTACTGAAAGACTCAGTATCAAACTCTTTGATGAGGCCAGAAAACTTTACCTATTTCTACTTTTAAGTGCATTTGTTTTGTTCATACAAAAGCATTCACTTGATATAAATAAAAACTTTCTATACAAAATAGGCTACCTTTGAAGATCATAGATTCCTATTCAGTGAATGTTTTCAAGCACTTATTGGATATGTTGTAAAGGTAATTCTTGTTCAGGCAGGACTTAGGCTAATTGTCTGAGATTTCTTTCAGTTCTGATTCTTTAATATATACTTAAACTGACCTACAAATTGAATTTATATTTTCTTAGCAGAATTTCATTATACGTGTAATATTGAGTATTTAGGCCCTCACTGTCTGAAAGGCCTGGTCATTTAGATTTCCACCGTCCTTCAAGATTTTCCAGATCCTTAAGGGGATTTTGGGGAGACTGCAAATGCTCCAACTTCCACCAGTGTTAGTCTTTCAATTGTGGGAATAGGAATCACTAATTGATTCATTTTTATATGGAAATATTTCTTTCAGAAGATATAATCACAATTGTACAAATTTACTCCCTAACACAGGGTAATTCTCTTTCTTACTTTACGTCACTTTGGTCTTTGGAGAGCAGTAGGAGATTGGGTTCATAGGTTACTTTGGTTCCTATAGATTCTCATCTCAATTCCAACTCCATAGTTCTCTCTCAGACACCTTGGTTTCTTAGGATTTCTATCCTAAATTGATTGACTGTACTATCCAGCCTATAAACCTGGCTCCGAAATCATCATGGCTCAAACTGGATTCAGTGAGGAGCATTTCTGGCACTTGAAACTGAAGTGGACAGACAGCATAGAACAGAAACAAACATCTTAACCTGATTTCTCTTATAGGGTAAAAAAAGCAGGGGAAGGAAGTCCTTTCCTCTCTCACCAATTCAGTTCATGGCACTCATGCTTTGAGTGAACTATGATCTTTTTACCCCTTTAATGAAGCAGAAAAGAGCATGGGTAGAAAGAGTAACAGGAAAAGGGCAGTACAAAGAGAGCAAATAGCTCAGTCTGACCAGTTTTAGAGATGTAGGCAGCCAAAAAGAGGAAATACTTAATAGAGGTATAGAAAAACTATCTTAACCTTGCAGGAAAATAGGAAGGGAATGGGATATGGGAAAGGGGGAGTAGGGTGAGAAAAGAGACAGTATATTGATGGAGGGAGTACCTAATCAGTACCTAATTATTTTTGAGGAGGGACAGGATGAAGGAGAGAATAAATGGGAGAAATAGTTAGCAGTAGTAATTATAAAAAGAATTTCAAAGCAATTTTCTCTGCTAAGATCTCATTTCTGAGAGTAAATTGAATCAAAAATATAATAAGAGCTATGTCCCAATTGATAAATGATCAAAAGCTATCTGTGTCCAAAGGACTATAAATTTATGCATATCCTTTGACTTAACACCACCACCATTTGGCATAAATGCCAAAAGAAATTTGGGGGAAAAAAAGGAAAATGACCTATGTGCCTAAAAAATATTCACAGTATCTTTCTTAGGGCAAAAACAAATTGGAAATTGATGGGTTGTCCATTAATTGGGAAATGGCTCAATAAACTGTTGTGTGTGTTTATGATGGAATATTATTGTTCTATAGGAAATGATGAGAGGGTGTTCTCAGGAAGAGAAAAAATCCTGGAAAGTCCTCCATGCACTCAAATTGAAATGTACTGTATACAAAATAATAGTAACGTTCCAAGATGGCAGCTAGGAATAATTTTGCTGTTTTTAGTAGTACAGTCATCCATGTCTACTCTGAAGGACTTACAATAAAAATCCTATCCATCCCCAAAGAAGGAACTTTGCATCTGAATATAGACTGAAGCATTTCCTCTCTTTCTCTTTCTCTCTCTCTCTCTCTCTCTCTCTCTCTCTCTCTCAATTTTTCTTTAGGGTTTTTATTTTCATTGGGGTGGGAGATTTTTCTTTTTTTCTCCCTCTTCTTAAAAGTTAGAAATGTTTCACATAACTTCACAAGTGATTTCTTAATTGTAAATAGGGATAAGGGAAAGAACCTAGAACTCAAAACTTTTGGAAACAAATGTAAATAATTTTTTTTTGTTTGTTTTGAATGTAACTCGGAAAAAGTATTAAATAAAACAAAACCAGGGGAAAAAAAGATGTAGGCAGCTAATCAAAGGAAGTTGCTCCCACTTATGAGGGATCACTGGGCATGCCCATACATGCCTAGATTATACATATATATGTCTTTTTTGTTTATAAATAGCATTTCATTTATGTGATTTATATGAGGTTGAATAATATCAAACCATCCATTATCTGAAATGTCATGCATTAAAAATTTTCCCTCTTTTTTTATGTCTTCTAGAAAGGATGCTTCACAGAAGAATTTTATATGAAAATTAGAAACCTGGTAGGGATTTGTTTCAAAATGAATGTAATTGAGACATATTAGAGAAAATATAATTGTTTTATGATGTGACAGCACAACACAAGTGGGCTAGTAGTGGTTGAAAATAAGGAGATGAGGTTGCTGATAATTCAGTAGAACTGTTTATTAAGAGAAAACATGAAACATAAGCAAGTGCAAGGGATAATGTTGTAAAAAATTACCCTGGCATGGATTCTGTCAATACAAAGTTATTATTAAATAAAATTAAATTAAAAAAAGAAAAAAAAAGAGAAAACATGATGCCTATTTATCTTAAAACCATATATTATTATGAAAGGCATTGTTCTGTGACCAACCCTGGTTTCTGTTTTCTATGATCTTAACTCTCTGAAGCATGTTGTTAGTTTCTAGATCTCAATCTTAATGTAAAGTTTTCAGTGCCCCGGTAATTGTGCTAAAATATTATGTTTTCTCATGATTTGAAACTTAAATGCACCCTTGATTAATCTTGAGAGGAGAGGAACATCCCAGTTACCGAAGTTTCTAGCTTCCTGGGAGTTCTCTATAGTTTTATATAAAAATATTTTTTTAAACCCATCAAATTTTAATTTAAAATGCATTTGATATTTTTAAAATTATTTCACTCACCATTATTGTTAACCACTTGCCTTCACTAATCACTGTGCTCACATTATTCCTCTCTTATCTTTCTGATTGCTCTGGGTTATTTTGGTATAAATATAGGCATAGAAATTTTAAAGTACTTAGAGAACTTCAGGACTAGTTGGAAAGTTGTCATTCTTGAGATAACCTAGCAGTTCTGTTGAACATAGTGGGGTAGTTAAATGACTGATTAGAAGACAAGACATGTGGCCTCAGATTCAAGAAGTATGAGAAGAGCTTCTGAGAGCCCTGATCTCATACATATTGGGGTCAGCTGGTGATTTCTGGCTTCTCTTGAGTGGATGGCACTGGGCATGTAGGTGAGGCAGCCCTGACCACCTGACCACCTGACCACCTGACCACCTGGCCCAGAAGACCCAGCATCTGGATTATAAAATGGAGAGAAAATCAAAGAGAAAAGAGTTAAGATCATTTTTGGTCTGTGGGTAATGCAGCAAATAGAATGGATACCACTGATATCTTTGTCATTTCATTAAGTTAATTTCAGATACACAATTCTGAAGCTAAATCAGGAGTGGGTCAGTTCTTACTCTGGCATTGTCCAGGTCAGGATTCTTGAGAAGCACAATCCACCAATTGGAGGTTCGTCCAGACACCCAAGGAACCCATGCACACACTGCACATGCCAGACCCCTGTATCCACGTTGCTACTAAATCTTACTTGATTTTTGCTACCAAACTCTCCCATACAGAGGCAACTAGATAGAGTTGTGGACAGAATACTGGACCTGGATTCAGGAAAGCCTGGGTTCAAATATGGCCTCAGACACTTCTTGACTGGTTGTGTAACCCCACACAAATCACTTAATTTCTGTTTTATCTCAGCTTTCTCAAATGTAAAATGAAGGTTATAATAACAGCTACCTTCCAAGATTGTTGTGAAGATCAAGTGAGAAAGTATTTATAAAGCCTTCAGGAAAGTACCCTATGCTGATTCCAGGATTAGAGTTAAATTTCCAGGATGAAAACATTTCTTAGCATGGTAGAGAAAGTCTAGTATATAGCCCCTTTATTTCTATTTCTCTTTGCTTCATGGTTTATTTGTCCCGTGAACACCCAGGACTCAAGTTTCATTTTAGTTATAAATGGTAAAAAGACGGTAAAATTGCAGTGTCACAAGGCAATAATAACAGCTAACATTTATAAGTCGACTACTAAATTTGTAAAATATTTTACAAATAACAACACCTAGGGAGGTAGGTGCTGTTATTATCCGCATTTTACAAATGAGGAAACAGTAAGAATCTGAGGCAGGATTTGAAATCAGGCTTCTTGATTGTAGCTTAAACATTCTAGCACTCTATCCACTGCACCACCTAGCAGCCTTAAGATAAATCTTAAACTTCTTTTAAGGTGTAGGTATTCCTGGTCTTTATTAAATTGTGAATGAAAGCAGGCTTAATATTTCTATGCTCCTTACCTCGTTCACTGAGATTTAAAGTCTTGGTAGCCAGAGCCTGTCTTCTTTATAAAAAAAAAAATTAAAAATATCAGCAATTAAGAGATTTACTAAATAAAAATTATTTTTTTCTCAACTGATAGGTAGCCAGAAATCATCTTAAGAGTCAGAAGCCTGTAAAATCTCTATCCCACATTCTTTTTCCTTTCTTCTGTCTTAGTCTTATCACTTTTAGATGCTGTCAAGCTGTCCTGGCCTAGGCTGGAGTACACTTTGAACATTAATTTGGTGAGATTTTTGAATTCCTTTTTACTTTACTTAGAAATCTTTTTTTTTTCTTTGTAAATCTTTCTAGACATGAATCCCTTGTTGAAGAAGACATTTCCCTTTTTTTTTGGCCCCAGATTCATTTCCTCATCTTTTCACTTGTTGTCTTTTTCCCTCCTGAAAGTTTCTGTGGCTCTTGACCTTTTAAGTTGGATATTGGGAGTAAAAGGAAGTCAAGAATACCTTGGAATATACCTGGAATATACCAGGAATTATTTATTAAATACTTCTTGACTTGACTTGACTTTTTCTTGTAATGAATGTGGTAGCTGTTCCTCACCATTTCTCTAATCAATCTAAATTCCTTGGTAGTTTAATCTTGGTGGTTGGATTTCTCTCCTCTTCCTCCAAGAGTTCTTCAGGAGAGAATTTTTCCCTTTGCATTAGTAACTATTTTATACCTCAAAACATATATTCCTAAAAAATATATAAAATGTAGAATGACAATATTTATTTCTGTGCTCTGTGAAATGCTACCTCTTTTTAGAGAGATAAATTGGTATACTTTTCTTTTTTAAGTTTTCATAAGATCATAAATTTAGGATTAGAAGGGACCTTAGAGAACATATAGTCCAGGCTTCTAATTTGATAGCTGAAGAAAATGAAGCCCAATGAAGTTAATGATTTGTCAAAACTCACATAAGATAAGAGATGAGTTGAACCAAAATCATCCAGTCACAATATCATCAAAATGGTGACTGGGTTATATCTATTTGTATAAGCTAATTAGCTATAAACTAGTATTTTTCAATCATGCTATCCAATCATGCTATATATATATATATACATATATATATATATACACACACACACACACATATATGATTGTACATACAAATTACATATATATGCAGTGCCATCAGTTTTATTTAGTGTTTATTTAAACTTTTATTAGTGACCACTAGAATACCTTTTACCTCCTTCTGTGGAACTATGGGGCTAACAATCTCCATGACTTTCTTAATGCTTTTATCTTTCTGATGCTTATTTCATCCAGTCTTCTAGGTAGCCTTAATACTCTTCTCTTGTTGTCTGTCTCAGTATCTTTTCTTTTTCTGTTCTTTGTTCTCGCAGTTGCCTCTTTTCCCCCATTGCTGGTAGTATGTTGTCAGGGGCATCTACTTAAAAGCTAGTTGTACTAAGTCCAATTTAATTGTATGTGCATGTGTATGTACATATAATTACGAATTTCCTCTTTACTCTCTAAACTTGAGCTTACTCTTCTCACAGATGCTCTAAATACTTGTGAGAGTGTGCTTAAGACTTTTGAGGTATTGTTCTTTGAATGAGATCTGTCAGCATTTCAATAATGTCAGTCTGTTCTTATCAATAATGACAGTAGACCTACCATACTTATAGTCTTAACTCAGTCATGTGAAGAAATAAAATGGGTCTTAAGGAAATAAAAAACTTCTTGGATCAAATCAAATACAGATAAAGGAAATCCTATATTTCTGGAAACAGCATAATTATAAAGACACTAAGGGAACTGATTTTCAAGATGTCACAGAAGAATGGAAACATCCATAGATATTATTAAAATCCCTAAAAAAAGTAACTGAAAAGATTAACCACTACTCATGTAAAAATCTTTATGAAAATGATCAATGCATATATTGAGGATAATCTTGATGAAACTATCAGAAGGGAATAGGCAGGCTTTCTAGTTAGTCCATTGTCGTATGTAACAGTCATACAACTGCTTAAGAGCTACAGAGAATACAAGATTCTGCTGTATTACCAAAAAAAATTGTAGAATTTAAGGGCTCTTCTCCAATGGGAGAATATCTTCTAGGCACATGTCAAGATTCTAAAAGATTCCTTGATTGGCGCAGCTACAAAAATAATTCTCACTAAACTTCTATTTAAGTGAGATATAAAGCAGGAAAAATATGGTTTCCAATGATCACTGTCATGGAGGATGACTTTCACAGTTTAAATACATGAGAAATTCTTTGTTACTATAGAGAGTTTCATTTGTGGATGACAATGTGCTAATAGATTATTTCAAATCCAAAAATGTTAAATTAATTCCTAAAGGTTTACTTAGTAGTCCATAGAAGGAAACACAATTAAGATTATTAATTAAGAATATATTTTCCCCAGATTTTGAGCCTGATGTTTCATCTATTGAATTATTTCATCAGTATAAATTTTAGATAAGCACTACAGACAGTCCCATATTTCAGTAGAAAAGAGTAGCAGGATAACATTTGGGAAACTGTAAAATGCTTTTGGTGATTCTAAGTTGCTCCCTATCAGCAAAACCCATATTTTTCAATTTATTTCCTAATTATACAATTCGGTTGCAAATAATAATAATATCCTAATCTCTAAAGAATTAATATTGCAATATGACCCAAAAGGCAGTGGAAAAGTATAATGGACTTAAGTCATTCGCTTCTAGCTTATTGTTAATGAGGATATGTTAAGTGGAATAAAAAATATGTGTAATATGTGACTAAAAAAAAAGGTAAGCTAGTACATAAAGCAAGAGTAAATGAAAACATTTTGTAATAGGTTTACAAGTATTGCACCAGTAATCATAAAATATAAGAACCCCAAAAAAATCATCAGTGTATAGTTGTTTATTTTGTTCTAAAAAGTGGAAGAGAGGAGGAGGTTTTGCATCAATGCACAGAATATAGTGAAAAAGCCAAGCATTTATTTTTGATCAGAAATATGCAAAATGACATTCAGATGGATAGGGCAATGATGCCCTCTTCACTTAGCTTAAGTTTTGACTAACTTTATATACTAGTCAGATAATTTTTAAAATAAGCTTAAATTAGCCAAGAGAATTCTTTCTGACTGACATTTGTTAACTGTTTTTAGCAAAAGGTAATTCACAGAGTGGCTAGGATGGCATTGTCAAGGAGAGGTTATCCCTGTTGTTTATTAATCCATTGGTTCACTGTAACAGATGGTTTTGATAGCTTAGCAAATAGTTCCAAAGAACTGAAGTCCAGAAGATGATAGCAGAGGAAAGGTTAGCATAAGATACAGAGTACTACATAAAAAATAATAATAATAACAAGCAACCTTGTGTTGTGGTTTTGGTTTCTGGGTTTACTTATTTATTTTGCTGTTCAGACATTGACCTCTTTTACAATTTCACAGTAATTTTGCTATCACAGGAGAATTTACATACAAATCTGACATAAGACACTTTTGACTTTTCTAACTTTGTACAATATTATGTGTAGTGAAAAGTATTACTTTGTTATTATTTTATGCATTAAAATAACATTCAGATTTGATATATGAAAATGAATTTGTTTCATGTTTAGGTTGTCTGCAAGGTTGAAGTGGAGTTTATGTTTTCTTACGGAAACTTTGGTTATGGCTTTTCACATCAGGTTGGTTCCTTTTTTATTTTGTAATGTTATAGTTTTCAGTGGCAATATTCTTAGACTTTTTTTATTATGAATTTAATAATCATCAAAAAACATAAGTATTCAAATAACAAAAAAAAGAGGATTGTGTAGGAAATTGTATCTATTACATGTAGTTTGCTTTTTAAAGAAATGTTTATCTACATAAAGATTTTTAATAAGATAGTAACAAAATTGTTCTTTAATTATTTCTTGGCATCTGTGGACTTTTTTCAACATATTTTATTTCCCCATCCCCAATTATACACTAGAACAAATTTTTTAACATCTTTTTGTTTTGAGTTCCAAATTCTATTCTTACACTGAGATGGTAAGCAATCAGATTATAATTATACATGTACAATTATGTATAACATTTGTAAGATTTTAAAGAAATTTTGATGGTTATTTCAATATAATAATTTTCCTTTATAATCCTATGTATTTTGTGCATTAAAAATATTATTCTAAGAAGCAATCCTTAGGTGTCAACAAATTAACAAAAGGATATAAACAAGATCAAAAAGCCTAGCTAGATTTGTTTGTGTCCTCTTTTATACTACTTTTGTTTTCTTCTGTGTCATTTTAAAAAGTTTCCTTGATGCTTTAAAAAAAGTTATATATCTACTTTCATCCATTTTCTCCAGATAGAAGCCTTCCCTTGGTGTGGGTGTATAGACATACATAGAAAAACATAAAATGTTTCGTACTTCTGTGTGTGTGTGCGTATTAGTCAGAATAAATCAACACAGTGGCTATGTCTGAGATTTATTTTTAACATTAGTTTGTTCACATTGAAAGATAAATATTTCAAGATTTTTTCACTCTAAGATTACTTTGAGTTCTTCCTCTTATTTAATTTTCTCAATTATGTGGAAAAATTTAATGTTCTTTTTTAAAGAAATTTTTACTTCCAAAGTCTTTCTCACTCCCTCCCTTCACTCTTTAAGAAAGCAAGCAATTTGATGTAGATTGGATATGTGAAGTTAAGCAAAACATGTTCCCATATTAATGATGTTACAAAAGAAAACAGACAAAAAAACCTAGAAAACAAAAGTTTAAAAGTATCCTTTAATCTGCATTCATACTCCGTTTTTTCCTCTGGTGTTTGATCCTCTTTTTTAATCATAAACCTTTTGGGATTATCTAGAATCATTGTGTTTCTGAAAATAGCTAAACCTTTTACAATTGATCATCATATAATATCATTTCATATAAGTCTTACCAGTTTTTCTGAAAGCACAATACCATTTGTCACAACTTGTTTAACTATTCCCCAGTTGTTGGGCATCACCCTAATTTCTAGTTCTTTGCCACCACAAAAAGAGCTGCTATAAATATTTTTGTGCATATTTGTCCTTTTACTTTTCCATTGATCTCTTTGGAATACATTATTATAATGGTACTACAAGGTCAAAGGATATACACAGTTTTATAACCATTTGAATATAGTTCTAAATTGCTATCCAAAATTGTTGAATTAGTTAACAATTGCTATCCAGAATGGTTGAATTAGTTAACAACTTTGCCAACAATGCATTAATATTCCAATTCTTGCATATCTTCACCAATATTTGTCATTTTTCTTTTCTGTTATCTTAACCAATATTATAGGTGTGAGGTGGTATCTAATGTCAAAGATTATTTAATTTGTATTCCTCTAAACAATACTGATTTAGAGCATTTTTTCATATGACTATATATTTTGTTTTGTTTTTTTCATCAAAACTGCCTATTTATATTCTTTCACCATTTATCAATTTAGGAATATCTCATATTCTTGTAAATCTGACTCAGTTCTCTGTATATTTGAGAAATTAGGCCTTTATCAGAGAAACTTGCTATAAAAACATTTTCCCAATTTCCTGCTTTCTTTTTAATTTTTGTTGCATTGATTTCATTTGTGAAAAAAAAAAACAACCTTTTTAATGTGATCAAAATCATTCATTTTACATTTTGTAATGCTTTCTGTCTTGTTTGGTCATAAAATTCTTCACTTATCCATAGATCTGACAGGTAAAAGTTTCTGCTCCTAAATTGCTTTTGATATCATCCTTCATGTCTAAATCATGTACTCATTTTTTTTACCTTATCTCAGTAAATTATATAAGATATTGATTTATACCTAGAGTACCAAGTTGCTTTCCAGTTTTCCTGAGTTCCTCAGCCAAAAGTTTGTATCTTTATGTTTATCAAACACTAGATTACTATGGTAATTTACTAATGTGTATTATGTACCTCATCTTTTCTACTGATCTAATACTCTATTCTTAGCCAGACCAGATTGTTTTTGATAATTGCTGCTTTGTAATATAGTTTGAGATCTTTATTTTGTTTTTCATTGATTATCTTAATATTTTTGACCTTTTGTTCTTCCAAATTAATTTTGCTAAGTTTTCTGTATCTATGAAATATGTTTTTGGTAGTTTTATTGGTATGATACTGAATAAATAAGTAGAATTGCCATTTTTATCATCTTAGCTCAGCCTAATCATAAGCAATTGAATTTCTCTAATTGTTTAAGATCTGACTTTTTGTGAAGAGTGTTTTGTAATTGTATTCATATTGTTTCTAGATGTGTCTCAGCAGGTAGACTCCAAAGTATTTCAAATTGTCTATAGTAATTTAAAATTAAATAGTAAATTATTAGTAAATAGTAAAATTATAGTAATTTCTTTTTCTGTCTCTTCCTACTGGACTTTGTTGATTACATATAGGAATGCTGATGATTTATGTCATATTTATTTATTTTGCTGAGGTTGTTTTGACTAGCTTTTTAGTTGACTCTCTAGAATTCTCCAAGTATAGCACAATACCATTTGCAAAAATTGATACTTTTGTTTTATTGCCTGTTCTAAATCCTTCAAATTCTTTTTCTTCTTTTATTACCATAGTTAGTATTTCTAGTACAATATTGAATAATGATAGTGATAATGGGCATCCTTGCTTCACTCCTAATTTTATTGGAAAGGCTTCCAGCTTAAAACTCCATTACTATGTTTGTTATGTTTGTTAATAGTTTGAGATAGATACTACTTAAAATTTTAAGGAATATTCTTTTGTTCCTATGCTCTATAGGGTTTTTAATGTGCTTTTGTCAGAAGCTTTTTCTACATTGAAATAATTATATGATTTATATTGATTTGTTACTGACATGATCTATTGTGATAGTTTTCCTAATATAGATAGTCCTGCATTCCTGGTATAAATTCTCCCTATTCATACTACATGATCTTTGTGATATAATCCTGTAATCTCCTTGCTAGTATTTTATTTTAAAATTTTTGAATCAATATTCATTTCAGAACTTGATGTTTCTCTGTTTTTGTTCTTCCAAGTTTAGGTATCAGCACCATATTTGTATTATAAAAGAATTTAGAAGGATTCCTTTTTTGCCTATTCTCCCAAATAGTTTAGTATTGGAATTAATTTTTCTTTAACTGTTTGCTAGATTTCACTTCGGAATCCTTCTGATCTTGGGGATTTTTTCATAAGGAGTTAATTGATGGTTTGTTAAATTTCTTCTAAGATGAGTTATTTAAGCATTCTATTTTGTTAATCTGTGCAATTTATATTTTTGTAAATATTCATACATTTCAAAATCATAGATTCTTAGATTTATTGGTATTTTATTGAACAAAAAAGCTAACAATCTAATTTCAAATTCATTATTGGTGCATTCACTTTTTTTCATTTTTGAGAATTCATTTTTCATTTTGATGTTTTTCTTTCTTTTTAAAAATCAAATTAACCAATGGTTTATTTTGCAGAGTTGTTCCCTCCCATAAAACCAGCTCCTTATTTTATTACTTCAGTTTGTTTTCTTTCAATTTTATTAATCTCTCCTTGGATTTTCAGTATTTTCATTTGGTGTTAATTGAGGACTTAATTTTTTTCCTAGTTTATTTTTTCCTTTTTTAATTGCATGCCTGATTTCATTGATCTTTCTCATTTTTATTGAGATAAGCATTTAGAGTTAGAAAATTTCCCCTACATACTGCTTTGGTGGCAGCCTATATGTTTGGCATGTTATTACATTGTTGACATTCTCTTTAATGAAATTATTGATTGTTTCTTTGATTTGTTCTTTGATCCACTCATTCTTTAGGATTGGATTATTTAATTTCCAATTAATTTTAATCTATTTTTCTATGGCCTTTTATTGGCCATGTTGATCGCCAATTGATTATAATTTTTATTGTACTATGGTCTGAAAAATGTAAATTTAATGGTTCTACTTTTCTGCTTTTAGTTGTGAAGTTTGTATGTCCTAATACATGGTCAGTTTTTATGAAGATGAGGAAAAGATATATTACTTTTTTTTCCCAATCAGTTTTCTTCAAGGGGCTTTCTTGTTTATGTTAGATTTATCTAATTCTGAAAGGGGAAATTTGAGGTACCCATACTAGTATAATCTTACTATCTTCTCCTGTGACTCACTTCACATTTCTTTTAAGAATCTGGATTCTATGCCATTTTGGTACATATTTGTTTAGTATTCATTGTCTGTGGTATCTTTAACAAGATGTAGGTTACCTATTTATCTCTTTTAGACTTAACTCTATTTTTGCTTTGTTTTGTTTTGTCTTAGATTTTGATTGCTACCCCTGCTTTTTTAAAGTTAAAGCATAATAGATTCTGCTCTGGACCCTTATTTTTACTCTGTGCATGTCTTTTTGTTTCAAGTGTATTTCTTGTAAACAATATTTTAAAAATTTTGTTTTTTTAATCTATTCTATTATCTGCTTCCATTTTATGAGTGAGTTGATCCCTTTCACATTCACAATTATGATTTCTGTGTATTTACCTCCATTCTATTTCTCCCCTCCTTTCTCTTATCCCTACATGGTAAGTTCTTACACATGCTGTCCAATTATGTATACCCTTTCTAAAATAATAATTCTTAGGAGTTACAAGTAACATCTTTCCACATAGGAATGTAAAAAGTTTAATAACCTTATTGAATTTTTGCGCTTTTATCATTGGACCAATTTGTTTTTATGCTATTGCTTTCTTCTGTATTTTAATTTTTAACCAAGCTATTCATTCACTCTTCACTTTTTTTCCCATCTCATTTTCTTTCCCAATTTTTTCTTTACCACTCTTATCTTTTTAACTCTTCTATGAATTCTTGCTGGGCTTTTTTTTTTTTTTTTGAGGCTTTGATAGCTTTATTTCATTGTTTCTTGATGGCTTATGGAATCATTAGCTTCCATTTACCAATTCTAATTTTTAAGGAATAATTTTCTTCAGTAAGATTTTGTATCTTCTTTTCCACTTGGGCAATTTTGCTTCTTTAGGAGATCTCTTCAGTGTATTTGTGTGCTATTTTTACCTTTTGTGCAGTTTAAATTTTTTTTATTAAAGCCTCTCATTTTCATAATGTATGCATTGATAATTTTCAACATTCACCCTTGCAAAATCTTGTGTTCCAAATTTTTTCCTCCCTTCTCCCCCCTCCCCTAGTGGCAAGTAATCCAATATATGTAAAATGTGTCATTCTTCCATACATATTTCCGTAATAATGGTGCACAAAAAAAAAATCAGATCAAAAAGAAAAAAATGACAAAGAAAATAAAATGTAAGCAAACAACAACAAAAAAAGAGTGGAAATACTATGTTGTGATCCACACTCAGTTCCAACAGTCCTCTGAGTGTAAATGTCTCTTTTCATCACAAGACCATTTGAAATGGCCTGAATCACCTCACTGTTGAGAAGAGCCATGTTTGTCAGAATTGATCATCATATCATGTACAATGATCTCCTGGTTCTGCTCATTTCACTCAGCATCAGTTCCTATAAATCTTCCCAGGCCTCTCTAAAATCATCTTGATCATTTCTTATAGAACAATAATATTCCATAACATTCACATACCATAACTTATTCAGCCACCCCAAGTTATGGGCATCTACTCAGTTTCAGTTTCTTGCCACTATAAAAAGGGCTGCTACAAACATTTTTTGCACATGTGGATTTCTTTCTCTCTTTTATGATCTCTTTGGGATATAGACCCAATAGAAGCAGGCCTGTTTCTTGACTTTTAACTTTGTTAGTATTGGGCAATGTTTCTGAAGTGTTTGTGGGGGGGGGGGGGGGAGGAGGGACGTTGTCCCAAGCTTTAGTTTTATTTGTATAGCTATATTCATTTGTTTGTTTATTTGTTTTTAATAATAACTTTTTATTGACAGACCCCATGCCAGGATAATTTTTTTTACAACATTATCCCTTGTACTCACTTCTGTTCCGATTTTTTCCCTCCCTCCCTCCACCCCCTCCCCTAGCTGGTAAGCAGTCCTATATATGTTAAATATGTTGCAGTATATCTTAGATACAATAAATGTTTGCAGAACCGAACAGTTCTCTTGTTGCACAGGGAAAATTGGATTCAGACGGTAAAAATAACCCGGGAAGAAAAATAAAAATGCAAATAGTTTACATTCATTTCCCAGTGTTCTTTCTTTGGTGTAGCTGCTTCTGTCCATCATGCATCAATTAAAACGGAGTTAGGTCTCTTTGTCAAAGAAATCCACTTCCATCAGAATACATCCTCATACAGTATCATTGTTGAAGTGTTGTATAGCTATATTCAGAGCTAATTCTTGGGTTCTACAAATTTTCAATGCTTCAAAGGTGGTATGATTTAAGGAGAGGTGTAATCACTGCTGGATTGTGCTCTAGTCTTTACCTAGGAAGGGAATGTGCTCACTTGCAGCCACAAGTACTGGTACTCCACTTGGCCCTGGAACAGTGATCTAGAGCCCCTGAAATCCAGTTTTTATTTATTTTTTTTCTTTGCTGAGCTGAAACACAGAATTGTACCTGGATAATGCAACAGTTTACTGAACCCAGAACCAACAAAGGGTTCGTTGTGAATTTCTTTTTGACCAGTTGTCCAAATCTTTTGCCTTCTATGGACTGAGAGATCCTGAAGCTGTTCCTGCCACTGATGCAGTTATCTTTAAAGTCTCCTGCTGATGTTGCCCTAGTGGGGCCTGTACTGTGTTCTAGCTTTACTATCACTCTTATGGGACAGACCTCTCTTGCTGACTTCCTAAGTTGTTTTGGGCTGTAAAATTGTTTCATCCCAACCTATTATTGGTTCTGCTGCCCCAGAATTCAATTTAAGGTCTTGTTTTTAAGTTGATTAGAAGCAAATTTTAGTTCTAGAGTTAGTATAGAAAATCTGAAAAAAGTAAAAATTTTTTTGAATATTTTTGAGGAACTTCCATTGAAGTTCTGTTCCAGTGCCTCTTTGTGGCTTGGAATTGACCTCAAATTCTTGAAAATCATCCCAACAAAGCATAAATAAATACTTGCAGTTTCTGCCAATCTGGAAAGACTTCAAATATAGGCCTAAATAGAAAATATTAAAAATCAAGGGCACATCAGTTGGGGAATGGCTGAACAAGTTGTATGTGAATGTAATGGAATACTATTATTCTATAAGAGGTGATGAGCAGGCAGATTTCAGAAAAACTTGGAAAGACTTACATGAACTAATAGTGAAATGAGCAGAATCAGGAGAACATTGTACACAATAGCAGCAACATTGTTCAATGATCAACTATGATAGACTTAGCTCTTCTCATTAAAGCCATGATCCAAGACAATTCCAAGAGATTAGTGCTGGAAAATACTGACCACATACAGAGAGAGAGCTATGGAATCTGAATGCAGATTGAGGCATACTATTTAACTTTTTTCCTTTTTTGTTTTTTTTTTTCTTTATCATGGCTTTCCCCTTTGTTCTGAGTCTTCTTTTACAACATGACTAATGTGGCAATATGTTTAGCTTGATTGTACATAAATAATCTATATCACATTGTTTGCTATCTTGGGGAGGGAAAGGGAGGAGAAAAATTTGAGTTCAAAATCTTGCAAATGTTGAAAACTTATCTTTACATGTAATTGGAAAATATAAAATACTTTTAAGTTAAAAAAATAAAAATAAAAAGGGCAGCTACACCAGAGCAAATCTGTTTGCTGATGGCTTTGGAAACTGGAAGAGAGCAATATGTATCTTTCCGAGAGAGAAAACATCAGATTGCTAATCCTAATCTTTATGAATGCAATTATTTATTATATACATTCTTATAATTGACATAGTTTGGTATTAATGTTTGATTACATAATTTTGAATTACAAAGAAGCAAGTTATGGCACTAGTAGTCCCAAATAACACATATGGAAAATATTAGTACATCACAACTTTGTGCTGTCTTTTCATATTTTTCTTCTTGCATCATTTTTCTTGTCATTACTCAGAATTCTAATTTTTTAGAAACCAGTTCTTCAACTCAGAATGTTCTCAAAGAATTACAATCAAAAGTGTACTGTCGACTAGGTCAAATGAATCATCTATTGGGTAAAAGATTTTTGTAAGATTTTTATACACAGTTTAAAAAGCATTACTCAGTGTTAGACAGGAAAAGTAATATCCCAGGATATTAGGCAGAGTCTCTACAGAGAGAGTATTTTAAAGATGTTCACAGACTTGATTTCCAGTTTCAGCTTAGGATTTTACTATTTGAATATAGTATGATCTCTCAACAAAGAAAGAACAAAACATTAAAAAATGCACCACCTTTCCTTTCCACCCTCATCTTTTTTTTTTTTTTTTTAAAGTTTTGAATATAACCTATGGCTCTGTTGGGTATATCTTGTGTATTTCCTATGGGCCAGGTTTAATTTTAAAGACTTATTAATAATGATGTTATGGCTTGTTTTACTCCAATCTAAAAATATTCTTGGGAATATCTGAAGGTGCTCAGATCATTAAGCTAACAAGGAATATAACATAGACCATGTTTTTCTTTATGTATGGAGAGAACAGAATAGGGTCAAATAGGGAAAGGGGAAAGGCATAAGCATTTAAATCAGTATCTACCATATGTCAGGCATTGTGTTAAGCACTATACATTATTTCAGTTCATCCTGTGAGAGGTGGGTACTTTGATTATCTCCATTTTACATTTGAGGAAGCAGGCAAAAAATAAGGGACTTGGCAGGGTCATCTAGCTAATCTTAATAAAAGCATGAGGTGGGATTTAAATTCAGCCTTTCCAAATTCCAAGCCCAACTTCTCTATTCACTGCATCACCTGACTTCTTTAATATTTTAGTCTCTTTCACAATGTAATCTTTTAATTTCGTATTTGTGTGAATATATTTGGCCCTTCTTTTCTCTTTCCAGAGGAATTAGATTCCCTACCTTCCCTTTACACTAAATCTCATGGTATTAATAGGAAAAATTCTAGTGAAATGAGTGAATTTGAGAACCTTAATAAAAAATATCATCTGAAAAGTCTTACTGCCTGCTTCTCCCAAGAACTTAGGCTTACTCTCTTGTTCTTATGGCTGCATTCTAGTCTGTATTTCATTTTAGTTCTTAATGCAATTTGCTTAGGAATCTTTGCCAAGCAATCCCTGTATTTCTATTACTGCTTCCTATTCCTTTCATTGTCATAATCTGAAATCTACCCAGCTCTTTCTTAACACTTTTTTTTTCTTTCAGCAGTTCCTCTTGATAATTCTGTGCCCTAGAATTTTGTTCTTGCATGAGAGGAATCATAAGAGCTGAATTTCATTAAAGAGGTGCTTAGATTCTGCCAGCAAGAATTTTCTCTCTGTGCATCTGCTATGTGTTCTTGTAGATCATTTAAGAGGAACCTTAAACATTTTTTTACATTTGTTTTTTTTTCTTTTTTCTTTTTATTTAAAAAATTTTTTTTAATATTTTATTTTATTTTATTTAATAATAACTTTATATTGACAGAATCCATGCCAGGGTAATTTTTTTTTTTTTACAACATTATCCCTTGCACTCGTTTCTGTTCCGATTTTTCCCCTCCCTCCCTCCACCCTCTCCCCTGGATGGCAAGCAGTCCTATATATGTTAAATATGTTGCAGTATATCCTAGATACAATGTTACATTTGTTTTTAAAAGAAAGTTTTAAACTTTGAATTTGTTTCCAGTTTCTCTTCCTATGTGAAGTTATGCAAAACATTTCCATAAAAGTTATGTTGTGAAAGAAAACATGTATCTCCCATCTCCCACCTCTCCAAAAAAAAAAAAAAACCCTCAAGAAAAATAAAAGTTAAAAAAATATGCCTTAATCTGCATTCAGACACAATCAGTTCTTTCTCTGCCTATGGAGAGCATTCTTCATCATAAGTCCTTCAGAGTACCCTGTATCATTGCATTGCTGAGAACAGCAAAGTCATTCCACAACACTGCTATTACTTTGTACATAATACATTTCACTTTGCTTCAGTCCATGGAGGACTTTCCAGGTTTTTCCGAGAGCACCCTGCTCATCATTTCCCACAGAGCAATAATATTCCATCACAACCACATATCCCAATTTATTCAGCCATTTCCCAGTTGATGGGATTTACTTTATAATTCTTCGCCCTGAGAAGAGAGCTGCTATAAATATTTTTGTGCATATGGATCCTTTTTCCTTTTTTTTTTTCCCTTGGAGGATTTCAGGCTTTAATAGTGGTATTTTTAGTCTAAAGTATATACATAATTTTATAACCCTTAGGGTGTAGTTCATATCTTTTGATCATTTATCAACTGGGGAAGGGCTCTTTTTAAAATAAAAACTCGACTCAATTCTTTATACATTTAAGAAATGAGACCTCAGAGAAACTTGCTTCAAAATTCTTTTCCCAATTATTGCTAACTGCATTCTCCCTGTTTATTCTATTCTCTTTCTCCTTTTACCCTAACCCTCCTCAAAAGTATTTTGCTACTGACTTACTTTCTTCTTCAATATGGTTTCTCTCTTTATCACCCTTTCCCCTTCCCATATGTCCTTCCCTTCTTACTTTCCACAGGGTAAGATAGATTTCTATACCCATATTGAGTATGTTATATGTTATTTCCTCTTTGAGCCAATTCTGATGAGAATAAGGTTCATTCACTCTCACTCTTTTCCCCCCTTCCCCTCCACTTTAGAAACTTTTTCTTGCCTTCTTTTATGGCAGATTATTTATGCCATTCCTCTTCTCCCTCTCCCATTCTTCCAGCACATTCCTCTTTCCTTAATTTTATTTTTTTTAACTATTATCTCTTCATATTCAACTCATACCTGTTTCTTCTGTCTATTTGTACTCCTTGTAACTGCCATAATGAGAAAGTTGTTGTGAATTATAATATCCTCCTATGTAGAATTATAGATAAACTTTATTAAGTCACTTGTGATATCCCTTTTCTGATTATCTCCTTATGCTTCTCCTGAGTCCTTCATTTGAAAATCAGCTTTTCTATTCAGTTCTGGTCTTTTCATCATGAATGTTTGAAAAATCTTCTATTTTATTAAATGCCCACCTTTTCCCCTGAAGCATTGTACTAAGTTTTGCTGGGTAGGTGATTCTTGGTTGTGATCCTAGCTTCATTGCTGTCTAGAACATCATATTCCAAGACCTCTGGTCTTGGCTATTTGGCTATAATATTCCTGGGAGTTTTCATTTTGGGAATCTTTTTCAGGAGATGATGGATGGATTCTTTCAATTTTTTATTTTACCCGTGGGTTGTAGAATATCAGGACAGTTTTCCCTTGATAATTCCTTGAACGAGGAGTTCCAGGCTCTCTTTGATCATGACTTTCAGACCAATAATTTTTAAATTATCTCTTTTGCATCTATTTTCCAAATTAGTTGTTTTTTTCCAGTGAGATATTTCACATTATTTTTTTTTCATTCTTTTGGTTTTATTTTACTGTTTCTTGATTTCTTATAAAGTCATTAACTTCCTTTGCTCAATTCTAATTTTTAAGGAATTCTAGTCTTCAGTGAGCTTTTGTACCTTCTTTCCCATTTGGCCTGTTTTGCTTTTCAAGGCATTTTTCTCTCCTCATTAGCTTTTTGCATTTTCTTTTGTATCACTCTCAATTCTCTTCCTAATTTTTCCTCTATCACTATTACCTGATTTTCAAAATCCCCTTTAAGCTCTTCCATGGCCTAAGCCCAATTTTTATTTTTCTTGGAAGTTTTGGATGTAGGAACTTTAACTTTGCTATTGTCTTCAATGTGTGTTTTGATCTTCTTTGTTATCACAGTTACTTTCTACGGTCAGAATCTTTTTCCTGTTGCCTGCTCCTTTCCATAGCCTATTATTTGGCTTTTAACTCTGTTCCAAGTAGGGCTCTGTTTCCAGGGTACACTGTCCCAAGCTGTTTTCAGAGATCCTTCTGGGGACCCAACCACAAGCTCTCTTTTCTGCCTTAGAACTGTGAGGAAGATCCCCTCCCTGTAAGATCTGTTGTGCTAAAGCAAGAGTCCTTGCTCAGGCCTAGGAAAGAGACTTCCTGAGAGCTGAGGCCTCTAGAAGCTGCCATCACTGCTTATGCCCGCTCCTGGTTTGCTGGCTTCCCAAAGCCCTCTCACCCTACTGACAAACCTTTCCTGCCAATCTTCCAAGCTGTCTTTGGTGCTGCTGGGCTGAGAGGTCTGGAAACTGCTAGAGCCACTGCAGATCCAGAAGCCCAAGGCCTATTTGCTGGCACTGGGGCCCAGGCTGGGATCACAGCTGGACTCTTACTGTGATGTCACAGACCTTTCCTGCTGAGCTCTCAAGTTATCTTCAGCTAGAAAATTGTCCTACTTAGCTTTTTGTGCATTTTGGTGCTCTCAAATTTGTTTAAAATCATTATTTAAAGAGATTTGGAGTAATTTGGAGGAGAGCTTAGAGTTCTTGCCTTTAATCCACCATCTTGGCTTTGCTTTCTCCCCCCTCATTTTTATGAAGGAGAAAAATTACTTGTCTTATGAACCTCATAACTTTGCTTAATCAAGTAAAATGAAGATACAATTTATTTATTGTTAAGATTCATTTATATTTTCTTTTTCAGTTAAAACCACTTCAGAAGTTGATTCAGCCATCCATGTTTATGCATATTCCCCCACCTGTAGAAAGAACAGACCCTCTAACGTAAGTGTATAGAAGGCTGGAGCTCTGAAAAGGTGTACTTTGTAAGACAGCAAAGTGCTTAAGGCTAAATACCTACTCAATGTGAGATAATGATTCTATAACGTATACTTACATGATATGGTGATGTGATGGCTCTCCTCAGGATTGATGTTTGCTGACTGTGTTGTGGTGAGGTAATCATAGGCAAAGATTGGGTAGCAGAGGGAGAGGGTCAGAGTCTCTCTGCCATAGCACATTGAAGAAGGAAGACTTCAGGCTCCAGACTCCAGTTTCCATCTTTGATGAGCTGTGTGGCAGCTTGCCTGCTTCCTTCACTTCAAAGACCAAGGACTTTGATTGATCCTGACTCTGATCCTGAGGCCTTCCAGAGAGCTAGCCCAGACATTATATAAGTGCTTTTGAAAAATTTTTTATTCATTAATAAATTAAAAAACATTTTTAATATGACTTCAATAATCCCAAAATTTGATTGTTTTTATTAGATTCCCTTGCCTAACAACATATATTAGAATGTCAGTAGTAAAACAAAGTGGATTAATAGCTGACATATATTACTAATATTTGCATTACATTTTATATGTTATCTCATTTGAGAATTCGAAGTAAACTGAATATGAAATTTGAAAATATTTCTTTCTTGGTAAGAAAGGAAATCAGAGACTAGGAATTCAGGTCTAGAGTGACTCAAAAGGATATTCACAAGTGAAATGAGGTACATATTTCAGGGAGAGGAGTAAAAGTGATCTGAAAAAAAGAAAAGACCTAAATGATATTTGGTAGACACAAGTATGAGGGAAGAGAAATTAGGAATAAAAATTGAAAAGGTGAGATAACTAGGTAGTATAGTGGATAGAGTATTCCTGGATTCAGGAGGACCTGAGTTCAAATCCAGTCTCAAGACATTTGACACTTAGTAGATGTACAAGCCTAGTTAAATCACTGAATCCCACTTACCTCAACAAACACCCCCAAACTGAAAAGAGATTCAAGAAAACTTAGAATTATACTAGAAAGCTTTATTTCAAAAACAATACATTTAAAATGGAAATGAATAAGTAGCATAATGTACCTTAAGGGCACAAGCAAAGGCTAAAAAACAGGAAATTAATTTGATGAATATTTTAAAATGTGAACCTCTTTCAAATTTGTGTATGTTGGATTAGGAAAATGGGATTTTTATGGAAAGTACCTTTCTATGTTTAATATTTGTAAAAATGAAAATTCTGAATAATAGAACTTATGACTGCCAATGCTGAGGGCTAGAACTTGGATAGGAGAAAAACTTAAGTTATCCTTCTTTACTGACAAAAGCTATAGACACCTTTTTCTGTTCCAATCAGTTTCTGCTTATTTAAAGCAAAACAATAGCAATGAATTAACCTCTTTTCCACAAAGAATTTCAGGCCTTTTGCCTCTTTTGCTATTGCTGTTTTTTCCTGAGCTTTCTTACAAGTAGAGAACTCTGGAGGATCAAGAGGTCTCACATCTCCTTTAGAATCGTAGACCTCCTTCTTCTAATCCATTCACTGCTAGTCTAGAGATAGATAAAAGGTGGCAAGAGAAGAGAGAATGAACAAGATAAGGAGGACTGGCTTTAGAATTTTACACATTTGCAGAAGACATGCATTAGATATTTTAACTATATTTCTGTTTTGTAGAAATGTTATCACACCGCAACAAATAGAATATCCAGCATTCCTATCACCAGACTTGAATGTTACTGTTGGGACTCAACAAAAACAGACTAATGCATCATCTCCCGTGCGACTTGAAAAACTTCAGCAACAACCACGTGACAGGCAAGAAACAATCCCCCACCTTTTAAAAAACTACATATTTGTCTTGTATGATAATTTATCTGCCTCCAAGATAATGGAATTCCAAGATAATCACTCATCTGATAGTTAATTTACTCTGATTTTTGCTGGATCAGTCAGTGATTGGTGATATTGGAAGAGTAGTGGTATGATGAAATCCAAGGATTATTGGACTGAGTGTATACTTGGTTTCTAGTCCTAACTTTGCCACTAACTGGATGTATGATTTTGGGGAAAATAATTCATTTATATACAACTCAGTTTCCTTTTCTATAAAATAAGGGGACTGGATTAAGATAATTACTAAAAAGACCTTTCCCATTCTAACATTCTATGAATATATAATCCTAGAGAAAAAAAAAAACTTTCGTGATAAGAAAAGATAAAAAGACAAGGTATTAAATAAGAAATAAGAAAATATAAAACTTTGCCAAAGAATCTAGCTATTGCTGTTATATCCATAAGGCTTGGGGTTGGTCATATGGACAGAGAGCAAATTCAGAGATGGGAGTCTTACTGAAAACTGTCCTAAATCCTTAAGTCTAAAGCAATATAAGACCTATCTCTCACACACAAAGGAGAAGAGGCTTATCATGTCCCCTTTCTCTCCTTAGTAAGATATATTTACTGTCACTCAAGTTAGTTAATATAATCAAGCAGTTTTCACCATGATCCCTTCCTCCATTAATCTCTTTTAAAGAAAATAATGGGATAACTTTTTCTTAAGCAGAATTCCCAGGGCTGCTCTTATTTTAGTGAAGCATTCTTATCAATAGGTTCAGCAGTCAGATGCACTTACATCTTTGAGTCTTTTATCTGATTAAAAAATAAGATTTTAATATATCATTTTAAAAAATGAGTAGTAGAAAAGACTTTCCAAAAATTAATTTTAGCAATTATCACAAAAAATTTTCATGCAGACTTTCTTTACAAATGCTACATAATTCAGAAAGAAAGGAGAAAAAAGATCTTTTCTTTTTTGCTGAGGCAGTTGGGGTTAAGTGACTTTCCCAGGGTCACACAGCTAGGAAGTGTTAAATGTCTGAGACCAGATTTGAACTCAAGTCCTCCTGACTTGCTCTATCCATTGTATCACCTAGCTGCTCCAAGATCTTTTCTTTAAAAGTAAAATCAAAACAGAAAAGAAAAGTCCTTTTGTGAAGTTTTAGCAAGATGTCCATATACTGTACCCAGCACACAACCATTTCAGAAAGTCATAAATGTACCTAATAAAATAAAAGAACAACAAAAAAAAATAGAGGAGAAAGGAAAGAAATCTTCATAAAAAATAATATTATAGTGTAAGTGAAAGCAAAGTCCAGCCTTCAAAAGAAAAAAACACACACACACACACAACAAGAATCTCAATCCAATAATGAGGAAAAAAATAGATTAACATTAAAATCATTCACAGTTGTAAAAACAAAACTTCAGTGATAAAGAAAAATCTAGCATCTGTGAAAATATGAGGCATTGGCAAAGAAATAAAAAACAAAAATGAGACTTAATAGCTTTGAGCATTTTATGGAAAATATTTATAAATCAGTAATTTGAGGAATAGACTGTCTCATATGGAAGACAAAAATACAAAAATGGCAGAAAATTGGTTGGTTATTGTCTTTGTACTCAGAGAAACAAAATGACATCATTAGATTGAGGATAAGGTACAGTCTGTCTGACTGTGGCTGATCAGACTAATATGAGTTTAGAAGGCTTTACCACAGGTAGGGCACAAATTATCCAAATGAACACTTGGAGTGGAAATTATCTCTAAATTTATACTTCTCATGTTTTTTTGAGCTTCTGCAGTTCTTTGTTCATCACCTTCTTTCATATGGGACACACCATGCTGGGTAGTCCTATGTCAACACGCCCCCCCCATGTCTCACAATGGCAGTACAAATAACATAACAAATGTAAGTGGTATAACCAGAGTAAATTAAGATTCCTCGATCAAAACAATAGTACTTGATTAAAAAAAAATACAATGTGAAGAAATGAAAAATCTGAGTACCATATCCTAGAAAGTCATACAAGAAAATTGTTCATTTTTGGAACAAAGGTTCCAAACCTTTTTGGAAGGTTGAAATTGGAAACAAAGGTTAGACATCATGCCAAATTTACCCCAATCAAAAATATAGTTACCAAATTTCAAAGCTTCAGTATCAAAGAGAGAATTTTCTAATTAGCTCAAATAAGCAAATAATATAGCAGAGAGTATCAACTTGAACAGTGCAATATTACTCACCTGAAAGATGGAGTATTTTGAAAAACGCAAAAGAAACTAGCCACTCAAATTTGTCTGCAAAAACTAAACTCCTTCATGTGAAAAAAATGTTTCCTTAATATTATCAGATACTTCCATTCTTTGTTCCAGAAAAAAAGAGAAGGAAAGGACTAGACATGGCCTTTGATCACAAATTAACCATGCAGAAGGAAAAAAAAAATTTTTTAAAAATCCAAGAGTCAAGATGGTGGAGAGAAGTCAGGAAGTTGACTGAGCTCTCCCCATTTTCTTTCAAAAGCTCTAAATCTAGCTTTTAAATAGATTCTGAAGTGATAGAACCCATAAAAAGATGGGAGTGAAACAAGTTTCGAGTTTTTCAAGAGG
Organism: Antechinus flavipes; assembly: GCF_016432865.1. Taxonomy (NCBI): domain Eukaryota; kingdom Metazoa; phylum Chordata; class Mammalia; order Dasyuromorphia; family Dasyuridae; genus Antechinus; species Antechinus flavipes. The sequence continues at coordinate 83,808,751 of NC_067400.1, forward strand.
GCAGAGCCAAGACTAAACTGGTTTTGGAGTCAAAGAATCCACAAATATTTGGAGTGTAACGCATTTCTAGAAGAAGTTATCTTGGAAGAACTTCAGAACAGGTCTCTTTCAAAAGGGCAGGGGAATAGTCTGTGGAGGCCAGACTGCAGCATAGGGAGCCCCAGGCAAGGAAATGGAGTGGGAATCAGCACTGCATCTTCCACCACCTGGGAATCTTCTGTGAGCCTCTTAGCTTAACTGTCCTGGTTGCAAGCAGATGGTTTGGCAGATTAACCTTCTGTAAAAAGCAAATTGTAAACCATTGAGTGGTGTTTAAGAATGCATGACCTGGACTTCCAGCCAAGATGGCATAGAGGAGGCATACAGCTGTGTAAGCTCCGCGTTTTCTCTCACTATCCATTTCATTACAAGCCTCTGAATTAATGCTTGACTGAAAAAAAAACCCCACAAATAGTTACAAAGAGAAGACATCCTTGAGATTCGCCAGGAAAGGTCTGTTTTTGCTTGAGGGTGGGGACGGTTTTAGATCGGGCGCAGGCTGAGGGGAGTGGCAGTGAGAGCACGGGAGCAGACTGGAGAGGGGGTGGGATGTGATTGCAGCCTTCTCTGTGGGGAGAGCTTTGCTACAGAATTGGATACTTTGCCCTGGCAGCAAGTCAGCAGTCCAGCAGAGAAGCTAAAAACACCGGGGGGTGAAGAATACAACCCCAAACAGCTGGAGTCTCTCCGGATCTGGCCACCCCTCCCTCATAGTGTTTCAGCATGCTCTTGGAGTCTCAGAGCGCAGGCGCAGCACAGTCCTGCTAGTGCCTCGCTGCTGCCCCCTCAGTCTGTAGAGGAAGCTCGGTAACACCACCCAGCCCCTCCCCCAAAGAAAGCAGGCTCCATTTAGAGGTTTTTTTTTTCTTTTTTTTCTTTGCTAGTTTGTCTTTGATTCTTTGACAAAATGAGCAAAAAATTGAAGAGGACTTTAACCCTTGACAGCTTCTATACAGATAGAGAGCAGACTCTAAATTCTGAGGAGACTAAAAACAGACTGTCCCCAGGTGAATCCCCAAAGGAGGAGATCATCTGTTCCTCAGCACAGATGAACCTCATAGAAGTAATTTAAAAGACTCTCACAGAGAGCTAGAAGAAAAATGGGAAAAGGAGAGGGAAGCTTGGCAAGAGAGTCTGGAGAAGTCATCCCACTCATTTAAAGACAGAGTGGATAAAGAAATAAAATCCTTGAAAAATAGGATTAGTGAACTGGAAACAGAAAATAGCTCTCTAAAAAACAAAATTGGCGAAATGGAAAAAAATTCCATAGAACAAAAGAACTCAATTGGACAATTAGAAAAAGATTTTTAAAAAGTGAGTAAAGAAAATACTTCATTGAAAATCAGAATTGAACAAATCGAATTGAATGACTCGAGGAGACAAGAAGAATCAGTCAAGCAAATCCAAAAAAATCAAACAATGGAAAAGAATGTGAAATACCTTCTGGGGAAGACAACAGACCTGGAAAACAGATCCAGGAGAGACAATCTGAGAATCATTGGACTCCCAGAAAAGCATGATGAAAAAAAGAGCCTGGACACTATTTTTCAGGAAATTATCAAAGAGAACTGCCCAGAAGTCATAGAAACAGAGGATAAAATAGACATTGAAAGAATTCATCGATCACTTACTGAAAGGAATCCTAAAATCAAAACACCAAGGAATATAGTGGCCAAATGCCAGAACCTTCAGATGAAGGAAAAAATATTGCAAGCGGCTAGAAAAACCCAATTCAAATATCGAGGAGCCACAATAAGGATCACCCAGGATCTAGCAGCATCCACATTAAAGGATCGAAGGGACTGGAATATGATATTCCAAAAGGCTAAGGAACTTGGTATGCAACCAAAAATAACTTACCCAGCTAGAATGAGCATCTTTTTCCAGGGAAAAAGATGGCCATTCAACAAAGTAAGCGAATTTCACCTATTTTTGATGAAAAACCCAGAACTTAACAAAAAGTTTGATCTACAAATATAGAACTCAAGAGAAATCTAAAAAGGTAAAGATTAATCTTGGGAACTATATTTCGGCTATAAAGATGTATAAAGAATACATGTATACCTTGTTCTAGAAACTAAATGTGGAAAGGACATTGTACCAGAAAAAGGATAAAGTGGGGGTACTACATCTCATGAAGAGGAAAAGGAAACCTATTATATCTGAGAGAAAGAATGGAGGGGGATGAATATAGTGGGTATCTTACTGCCTTCAGAATTGGCTTTAAGAGAAAAATTTTAGACATATTCAATCTATGGTGAAATTTCTCCCACCTCATTGAAAAGTGAGAAGGGAAAAGTGAAAAGGGAAGGAATAAGCTAAGTGGAAGGAAACACGGAAACTGGGAGGGAAAGGGGTAAGATAGGGGGAGGAACTCTAAGGCGGGGAGAGGGATACTAAAAAGGGAGGGCTGTGAGAAGCAAGTGGTGCTCACAAGCTTAATACTGGAAAGGGAGGAAAGGGGGAAAAAAGGGAGAAAAGCATAAACTGGGGTTAACAAGATGGCAAGTAATACAGAATTGGTCATTTTAACCATAAATGTGAACAGGGTAAACTCCCCCATAAAGAGGAAGCGGTTAGCAGAATGGATTAAAAGCCAGAATCCTACAATATGTTGTTTACAGGAAACACACCTGAAGTGGGGAGATACATGCAGGTTAAAGGTAAAAGGTTGGAGCAAAATCTACTGTGCTTCAGGTGAAGTCAAAAAAGCAGGGGTAGCCATCCTGATCTCAGATCAAGCTAAAGCAAAAATTGATCTAATTAAAAGAGATAAGGAAGGGTACTATATCTTGCTAAAAGGTAGCATGGATAATGAAGCACTATCTATATTAAACATATATGCACCAAGTGGTGTAGCATCTAATTTCTTAAAAGAGAAATTAAGAGAGCTGCAAGAAGAAATAGACAGCAAAACTGTAATAGTGGGAGATCTCAACCTTGCACTCTCAGAATTAGATAAATCAAACCACAAAATAAATAAGAAAAAAGTCAAAGAGGTAAATAGAATACTAGAAAAGTTAGATATGATAGATCTCTGGAGAAAATGTAATGGAGACAGAAAGGAGTACACTTTCTTTTCAGCAGTTCATGGAACCTATACAAAAATTGACCATATGTCATACTAAAGAATGATTGGGTGAAACAGCAAATCATAGACATAATTAATAACTTCACCCAAGAAAACGATAATAATGAGACAACATACCAAAATATATGGGATGCAGCCAAAGCGGTAATAAGGGGAAATTTCATATCTCTAGAGGCCTTATTTGTATAAAATAGAGAAAGCGAAGGTCAATGAATTGGGCTTGAACTAAAAATGTTAGAAAAGGAACAAATTAAAAACCCTAGTCAAACACTAAACTTGAAATTCTAAAAATAAAAGGAGAGATCAATAAAATTGAAAGTAAAAAAACTATTGAATTAATTAATAAAACTAAGAGTTGGTTCTATGAAAAAACCCTTTTTTCATAAAAATACAAACCCTTAGTAAATCTGATTAAAAAAAGGAAAGAGGAAAATAGACAAACCCTTAGTAAATCTGATTAAAAAAAGGAAAGAGGAAAATCAAATTGTTAGTCTTAAAAATGGAAAGGGAGAACTCGCCACTAACGAAGAGGAAATTAGAGCAATAATTAGGAGTTACTTTGCCCAACTTTATGCCAATAAATTCGACAACTTAAATGAAATAGAAGAATACCTCCAAAAATATAGCTTGCCCAAACTTAACAGAGGAAGAAGTAAATATCTCAGAAAAAGAAATAGAACAAACTATCAATCAATTCCCTAAGAAAAAATCCCCAGGACCAGATGGATTTACATGTGAATTCGATCAAACATTTAAAGAACAATTAACTCCAATGCTAAATAAACTATTTGAAAAAATAGGGATTGAAGGAGTCCTATCAAACTCCTTTTACAACACAGACATGGTACTGATATCTAAACCAGGTAGGCTGAAAACAGAGAAAGAAAATTATAGATCAATCTCCCTAATGAATATTGATGCTAAAATCTTAAATAAAATATTAGCAAAAAGATTACAGAAAATCATCCCCAGGATAATACACTATGACCAAGTAGGATTTATACCAGGATTGCAGGGCTGGTTCAATATTAGGAAAACTATTAGCATAATTGACTATATCAATAACCAAACAAACAAAAACCATATAATCATCTCAATAGATGCAGAAAAAGCATTTGATAAAATCCAACATCCATTCCTAATAAAAACACTTGAGAGCATAGGAATAAATGGACTTTTCCTTAAAATAGTCAGGAGCATATATTTAAAACCATCAGTAAGCATCATATGCAATAGGGAAAAACTGGAACCTTTTCCAGTAAGATCTGGAGTGAAGCAAGGTTGCCCACTATCACCATTATTATTTAATATCGTATTAGAAACACTAGCCTTTGCAATAAGAGTCGAGAAAGAGATTAAAGGAATTAGAGTAGGCAATGAGAAAACCAAACTATCACTCTTTGCAGATGATATGATGGTATACCTAGAGAACCCCAGAGATTCTGCTAAAAAGCTATTAGAAATAATTCATAATTTTAGCAAAGTAGCTGGATACAAAATAAATCCCCATAAATCCTCAGCATTTTTATACATTACCAACAAAATCCAAGAGCAAGAGATACAAAGAGAAATTCCATTCAAAATAACTATTGATAGCATAAAATATTTGGGAATCTATCTACCAAAGGAAAGTCAGGAATTATATGAGCAAAATTACAAAAAAGTCTCCACACAAATAAAGTCAGACTTAAATAATTGGAAAAATATTAAGTGCTCTTGGATAGGCCAAGCGAATATAATAAAGATGACAATACTCCCTAAACTATTCTATTTATTTAGTGCTATACCAATCAGACTTCCAAGAAAATATTTTAATGATCTAGAAAAAATAACAACAAAATTCATATGGAACAATAAAAAGTCGAGAATCTCAAGGGAATTAATGAAAAAAAAAATCAAATGAAGGTGGCCTAGCTGTACCTGATCTAAAATTATATTATAAAGCAGCAGTCACCGAAACCATTTGGTATTGGCTAAGAAATAGATTAGTGGATCAGTGGAAAAGGTTAGGTTCACAAGACAGAATAGTCAACTATTGCAATCTAGTGTTTGACAAACCCAAAGATCCTAACTTTTGGGATAAGAATTCATTATTTGATAAAAACTGCTGGGGTAACTGGAAATTAGTATGGCAGAAATTAGGCATGGACCCACACTTAACACCATATACCAAGATAAGATCAAAATGGGTCCATGACCTAGGCATAAAGAACGAGATAATAAATAAATTAGAGGAACATAGGATAGTTTATCTCTCAGACTTGTGGAGGAGAAAGAAATTTGTGACCAAAGATGAACTAGAGACCATTACTGATCACAAAATAGAAAATTTTGATTACATCAAATTAAAAAGCCTTTGTACAAACAAAACTAATGCAAACAAGATAAGAAGGGAAGCAACAAACTGGGAAAACATCTTCACAGTTAAAGGTTCTGATAAAGGCCTCATTTCCAAAATATATAGAGAACTGACTCAAATTTATAAGAAATCAAGCCATTCTCCAATTGATAAATGGTCAAAGGATATGAACAGACAATATTCAGATGACTGAAATCGAAACTATTACCACTCATATGAAAGAGTGTTCCAAATCATTATTGATCAGAGAAATGCAAATTAAGACAACTCTGAGATAACTCTACACACCTGTCAGATTGGCTAAAATGACAGGAAAAAATAATGATGAATGTTGGAGGGGATGCGGGAAAACTGGGACACTGATGCATTGTTGGTGGAGTTGTGAACGAATCCAACCATTCTGGAGAGCAATCTGGAATTATGCCCAAAAAGTTACCAACTGTGCATACCCTTTGATTCAGCAGTGGTACTACTGGGCTTATACCCCAAAGAGATACTAAAGAAGGGAAAGGGATCTGTATGTGCCAAAATGTTTGTGGCAGCCCTGTTTGTAGTGGCTAGAAACTGGAAATTGAATGGATGCCCATCAATTGGAGAATGGCTGGGTAAATTGTGGTATATGAATGTTATGGAATATTATTGTTCTGTAAGAAATGACCAGCAGGATGAATACAGAGAGGCTTGGAGAGACTTACATGAACTGATGCTAAGTGAAATGAGCTGATGCTAAGTGAAATGAGCAGAACCAGGAGATCATTATACACTTCGACAACGATATTGTATGAGGATGTATTCTGATGGAAGTGGATTTCTTTGATAAAGAGACCTAACTGAGTTTCAATTGATAAATGATGGACAGAAGCAGCTACACCCAAAGAAAGAACACTGGGAAACGAATGTGAACTATCTGCATTTTTGTTTTTCTTCCTGGGTTATTTTTACCTTCTGAATCCAATTCTCCCTGTGCAACAAGAGAACTGTTCAGTTCTGCAAACATATATTGTATCTAGGATATACTGCAACATATCTAACATATATAGGACTGCTTGCCATCTGGGGGGGGGGAGTGGAGAGAGGAAGGGGAAAAATCGGAACAGAAACGAGTGCAAGGGATAATGTTGTAAAAAAATTACCCTGGCATGGATTATGTCAATATAAAGTTATTATTAAATTAAATAAAATATTAAAAAAAAAAAGAATGCATGACCTGGCTGCAATTACCCTGCACCAGAAATCAATCAACAGAACTGCCAAAGGGCAAATTAAAGCAGTTGTCAACTCTTTTGCATTGAACAGACCTCAAGCCTTAAAAAAATGATTAAAACACCAAAAAGAACTCTCACCATAGAGACAGCTTTTATGGAGAGAGAAAACAGACTTCAAATCCTGAGGTTCCTAAAAGCAAAGCAAGTCCAGATGAAGCCACAAAGGGAGACATGAGCTGGTCCCCATTTCACAAGGTTTTATTGGAAGATTGCATGAGGAATCTTAAAAGAGAGATCTTTGCAAGAAGGAATGGAAAAAGCATGTAATGCCCTACAAAAGAGATATGAAAAAGACACCAATTCACTGAAAAACAAAATTTGTGAAATGGAAAAAGAAAGCAATGAGCAAAAAAATTCAATCATTCAAACATAAAAGGAGCTAAAAAGGATAATTAAAGAAAATAATACACTAAAAATTAGAATTGAACAAATGGAAGTGAATGACTCAATAAGACTTCAAGAATCAGTCAAACAAAAACGAAAAAAATGAAAAAAATTGAAGAAAATATGAAATATTTCCTAGGAAAAACAATGACCTGGAAAATAGATCTAGGAGAAAAACTCTAAGGATTATTTGTCTTCCTGAAAGCCATTATGAAAAAAAGAACCTAGATACTATCTTACAAGAAATCATAAGAGAACACTGCTCTGACATTTTAGAATCAGAATGTAAAATAGGCATCGAAAGAATTCATTGATCACCTTCTGAAAGAGACCCTTTAATTAAATTACCAAGGAATATCATGGCTCAGTTTCAGAACTATTGCACCAAGGAAAAGCTATTGCAAGCAACTAGAAAGAAACAATTTAAATACCAAGGAGCCACTATTAGGATTACTTGGGACCTAGCAGCTTTCACCTTAAAGGATCAAAAGGGCTAGAATCTGATATTCTGAAAGGCAAAAGAATTTGGATTACAACCAAGAATAAGCTATCCAGCTAAAATGAGCATTATCTTTCAGTGAAGGACATTCAATGATATAGGTGAATTTCACCTATTTCTAATGAAAAGATTAGAACTGAATAAAAAATTTGATCTCCAAACACAGAACTCATGAGAAGCATAAAAAGGTAAAAAGGAAAGAACTCTCAAGGACTATATTTCTGTTATGACTATACTTAGAGAATGTGGATATAATTTGATTTTATTTTGATAATATGAAAAAGAAACTGGAAAGGGGATCATACTGAAAAAAGGGAGAAAAAGAGGTAAAATAAGGGAAATTACATTCTATAAAGAGACAAAGAAAACCTATTATAATTGAGAGAAAGAAGGGAGGGGGGTGAACACTGTGTGAATCTTATTATCATCAGATTCAGCTCTAAGAGAGAATATCACACATTTGGTTTCAGAAAGAAACTTGTCTCACATTATAAGGAAGTGGGAGAGAAAGGGGGAAAAGAAAGGGAAAAACTAATAGAAGGGAAAACAAGTATTAGGTGAAAAGTGTAAAAAAGAGGGAGGGGCTCTAAAGGGAAAGGACTGTTTGAGGGAGGTAGTCATCAAAAGCAAAATACTGGGGAGGAGGGAAGAGGGAAAGGAAAGAGAAAAATATAATTTAGAAAAATATAACTAGAAATAATAATAAATAAGATGACAGGAAATATAGAATTAGTTATTTTAACTGGAAATGTGAATGGAATGAATTCTCCCATAAAACAGAAGCAGATAGCAGACTGGATATGTTGTTGATAAAAAATACATTTAAGGCATAGTGATACATACAGAGTGAACATAAAGGGCTGGAGCAGAATCTATTATGCTTCTTGTGAAGAAAAAAAAGCAGGTAACATTCCTGATCTTGGATCAAGTAAAAGTAAAGATAGATCTAATTAAAAGAGATAAGGAAGGAAACTATATTTTACTAAAGGGTACCATAGATAATGAAGTACTATCAATACTAAACACATATGCACCATGTGGTATAGCATCCAGATTCCTAGAGTAGAAGTTAACAGAGCAGCAAGAAGAATTAAACAGAAAAATATGCTAGTGGGGGATCTCAACCTTGCTCTCTCAGAATTAGATAAATCAAAGCACAAAATAAGAAGTTAAGAAGGTAAACAAAATGTTAGAAAATTTAGATATGATAGATCTTTGGAGAAAATTGAAAGGAGACGGAAAGGAGTTTGCTTTTTTTCTCAGCAGTTTATGGAACTTATACAAAAACTGACCATGTGTTAGAGCATAAAAACCTCAAAATCAAATGCAGAAAGGCAGAAATAGTAAATTCATTTTTTCAGATCATAATGCAATAAAAATTACATTCAATAAAAGGTCAGCGGGAAATAGATCAAAAGTTAATTGGAAATTAAATAATCAAATTCTAAAGAATTAGAATGAATAAAAGAATGAATGGGTAAAATAGCAAATCACATAGTAATTTCATCCAAGAGAATGACAATAATGAAACAACATACCAGAATTTGTGGGATACAGCTAAAGCGGATAGGGGGAAATTTTATGTCTCTAGATGCTTGTATAAAATAGGGGAAGAGAAGATCAATGAATTGGGCTTACAACTAAAAAAACTAGAAAAAGAACAAATTAAAAAGCCTCAAATACCAAATTTGAAATTCTGAAAATAAAAGGGGAGATTAATAAAATTGAAAATAAGAAAACTATTGAATTAATAAATAAAACCAACAAAATAGATAAACCTTTAGTTAGTTTGATTAGAAAAAAGAAAGAGGAAAATCAAATTGTTAGTCTCAAAAATGAAAAGGGAGAACTTTCCACCAATGAAGAGGAAAATAGAGCAATAATTAGGAGTTATTTTGCTCAACTATACACCAATAAATTTGATAACCTAAATGAAATGGAGAAATATCTACAAAAATATAAATTGCCCAGGTTAGCAGAAGAGGAAATAAATTATTTAAATAGCCCAAATTTAGAAAAAGACATAGAATAATCTGTTAATCAACTCTCTAAGAAAAAAATCTCCAGAGCCAGTTGGATTTACATATGAATTCTATCAAACATTCAAAGAAAAATTAATCCAATACTATATAAACTATTTGAAAAAATAGGAAAAGAAGGAGTCCTACCAAATTCCTTTTATGACACAGATATGGTGCTGATAGCTAAACCAGATAGGGTGAAAACAAAGAAAGAAAATTATAGACCAATTTCCCTAATGAATATGGATGAAAAATCTTAAATAAAATATTAACAACGAGATTACAGAAAGTCATCCCCAGAATAATACACTATGATCAAGTAGGATTTTTATACTGGGAATACAGGGCTGGTTCAATATTAAGAAAACTATCAGTATAATCAACTATATAAATAACTAAATTGACAAAAATCATGACTATCTCAATAAATGCAGAAAAAGCATTTGATAAAATCCAACACCCATTCCTATTAAAAACATTAGGGAGTATAGGAATAAATGGACTTTTTCTTAACATGATCAGCAGCATCTATTTTAAACCATCAGCAAGCATCATATGTCATGGGGACAAAGTAGAACCATTCCCAATAAGATCAGAAGTGAAGCAAGTCACCATTGCTATTCAATATTGTATTAGAAATGTTAGCTTTGGCAATAAAAGGAGGAAAAGAGATTAAAGGAATTAGAGTAGGTCATGAGGAAACCAAATTATCATCTTTTACAGATGATATAATGGTATACTTGGAGAACCCTAGAGAATCAACTAAAAAACTACTAGAAACAATTCACAACTTAAGCAAAATTGCAGGATACAAAATAAAGCCACATAAACATAAGCATTTTTATATATTATCAACAAAGCCCAGTAGCAAGAGATACAAAAAGAAATTACATTCAAAATAACTGTCAATAGTATAAAATATTTGGGAATCTATCTGCCAAGGGAAAGTCAGGAACTATACGAACAAATAAAGACAGACCTAATCAGTTGGAAAAATATCAAGTGCTCATGGATAGGCCTAAAGAATATAATAAAAATAACAATGCTACCTAAATCAACTTATTTAGTGCCATATCAATCAAACTCCCAAGAAATTATTTTACAAATCTAAAAAAAATAGTTACAAAGTGCATCTGGAAAAACAAAATGTCAAGAATTTCAAGGGAATTAATAAAAAAAATGCTAATAGTGGCCTAGCTATACCAGACCTAAAACTATATTATGAAGCAGCAATCATCAAAACCATTTGATACTGGCTAAGAAATAGAGGATTCATCAGTGAAATAGGTTAGGATCACAGGACAAAATAGACAATAACTACAGCAATCTAGTGTTTGATAAACACAACGACTCTAGCTTTTGGGATAAGAATTCATTATTTGACAAAAACTGCTGGGGAAAAAAAACTAGTATGGAAGAAATTAGGTCTTGATCCATACTTATCACTATATTCCAAGATAAAATCTAAATGGGTTCATCATTTAGACATAAAGAGTGATATTAGAGGAACATAGGATAGTTTAGCTCTCAGATCTGTGGAGAAAGAAGGAATTTGTGTCCAAAGAAGAACTGGAATTCATAATTGAATACCAAATAGATAATTTTGATTATATTAAGGTAAAAAGTTTTTGTACAAACAAAACTAATGCAGACAAGAACAGAAGGGAAGCAATAAATAGGGAAATCATTTTTACATTTAAGGGTTCTGATAAAGGTCTCATTTCTAAAATATATAGAAAATTGATTCAAATTTATAAGACTCCAAGCCATTCTCCAATTGATAAATCATCAAAGGATATGAACAGACAATTTTCAGATGAAGAAATTAAAACTATTTCTAATTATATGAGAAAGTGCTCAAAATCACTATTGATCAGAGAAATGCAAATTAAGACAACTCTGAGGCATCACTACATACCTCTCAGATTGCTTAAAATGACAGGAAGAGATAAGGATGAATGTTGGAGGGCGTGTGGGAAAACTGGGACACTAATACATTGTTGGTGGAACTGTGAACAGATCCAACCATTCTGGAGAGCAGTTTGGAACTATGCTCAAAAAATTATCAAACTATGCATGCCCTTTGTCCCAGCAGTGTTACTACTGGAATTATATCCCAAAGTGATCTCAAAGGAAGGAAAGTGAGGATTACTTAGCATTTAGTAGTTTTTACATTCAAAAATCAGAGGGCATGGAATATGATATTCTGAAGGCAAAGGAACTTGGATTGCAGCTGCTACCCAACAAAACTGAGCATAGTCTTTTAGAGGAAAAGATGAATGATCATTCAGCAACATTTTGCACATTTGCAAAAATGTTTGTAGCAGCTTTTTTTGTAGTAGCTAGAAACTGGAACTGAGTGGGATGCCCAGCAGTTGGAGAGTGGCTCAATAAGTTATGGCATATGAATGGTTTGGAATATCATTGTTCTGTAAGAAACAACCAGCAGGATGATTTCAGAGAGGCCTGGAGAGACTTACATGAACTGACACTAAGTGAAATGAGCAGAACCCAGGAGATCATTGTATACAGCAAAAAGAAAATTATGTGATGATCAATTCTGATGGACTGGACTTTTTCCAACAATAAGATGATTGATTCCAGTTCTAGTGATCTTGTGATGAAGAGATCATTTACTTCCAAAGAGAGGATTATAGGAATTGAATGTGGATCACAACATAGCATTCAATTCTTTTTGTCATTGTTCATCTGCATTTTGTTTTCTTATTCATTTACCTTACTTTTTTTTATCTAATTTCTCTTATGTACCAAAAGAATTGTATAAATATGTTTATACATATTGAATTTAACATATATTTTAATGTTTAACATATATTGAATTGCTTGCCCATCTAGGGGAGAGGGTGGGAGGAAAAAGGAGAAAATCTGAAACATAAGGCTATGCAAAGGTCAATGTTGTCAAATTATTTGCATATCTTTTGAAAATAAAAAGCTTTAGAAAAAAAGAAACAATTTTCTAGCTTAAGATAACTTAGAGGGATTTAAGGAAAAGGGCTGTTTCACTTGTGTAAAAGGGGAATGCAGGCTCTGCCACTAGCAAAAGATGCTTGGGACAGTGTCCTTTGTGTTATAGGAGCAGAGCTCAACTTTTAAAAGTGAGCAAAAAACCAAAAAAGTTCTACAGATAGAAAGCTACTACTATAGTGAAAGGGAAGATCAGAACACAAACTCAGAAGACAACAATGGCAAAATGCCTACAAAAAACTTCAAAGAGGAATATGAATTGGTCTCAAGCTAAAAAATTCTCTTGAAAGAGCTCAAAAGGATTTAAAAAATCTTGTATGAAAGGTTGAAGAAGAATTGGTAAAAGAAATGAAGTTATGCAGGAGAACTATGAAAAAAATTCCTTAAAAATAGAATTGATTAAAATTGTTTTTAAAAATCCCCTGAGGAAAAGAACTCCTTAAAAAATAGAATGACTAAATGGAAAAAATTCACTGAGGAAAACCACTGATTTAAAAGTAGCATTGGGCAAATGGAAAATGAAAAGAAAAAATAATTCATTTAAAAATTAGAATTTAGCAAATGGAAGCTTAATAACTCCATGAGCCATCAATAATCATAAAATAAACCTGCCAAAATTGAAGAAAATATAAAACACTTCTTTGGAAAAACAACTGACCTGGAAAATCAGTTCAGGAGGGAGAGTTTAAGAATTATTGGACTACTTGAAAGCTATGATCAAAAAAAGAGCGTGAACAGCCTTTTTCAAGGAAATATTGTCCTGATATCCTAGAACCAGAGGGCAAAATAATCATTGAAAAAATCTAATTACTTCTTGAGTTACCAAAATAAAAACTCTTAAGGAATATTATAGCCAAATTCCAGAATTATCAGATCAAGGACAAAATAATACAAACAACAAGAAAGAAACAATTCAAATACCAAGGTGCCACTGTGAGGATTACCTAGCACTTAGTACCTTTACATTCAAAAATTGGAGGGCATGAAATATGATATTTTGAAGGCAAAGGAGCATGGATAACAACCAAGAATCAACTACCCAGCAAAACTGAGCATAGTCTTTAGCGAAAAGAAGAATCATTCAGCAAAATAAGAGACTTCAAACTTTTTTGATGAAAAGACCAGAATTGAACAGAAAATTTTATCTTCTAATGCAAAACTCTAGAAAAGCATAACAAGGTAAACAGGAAAGGGAAAAAAAGTTATTTCAAAGATTTAACTATTTTACATCCCTACATGGGAAGATGATACTTGTAACTCTTTGACAATTATATCTTTATTAGGGCACATATAAGAGTATATATAGACAGAGGAAGTGGGGTATAAGTTGACTATGATATGATATTAAAAACATTGAGGGATTGAAAGATGGATTGTACTAGGAGAAGAATAAAGAGGTAGATAGAATTGAATAAATTATATCACATGAAGAAGTATAAAATACCTGTTATAGTAGAGGGAAAGAAGGGAAGGGAGTAAGCATTGTTTGAATCTTACTCTTATTGGATTTGGCTTATGTTATACTATAGGGAAGGAGGAGGAGAAAAGGGAAAGAAAAGGGAAGGGTGGAGGATTGATGGAAGGGAAAGTATATTAAGAGAGGTAGGTATCAACAGCAAAATACTGCGTTAAGAGTCAGGATGAAAAGGAGAGAGAAAAGTATAAATGGGGGAAAATAGGATGGTGGAAAATAGTTATTAATCATAATTCTGAATGTGAATAGAAGAACTCTTCCATAAAACAGAAGCAGGTAGCACAATGGATTAAAAGCCAGAATCCTCCAATAAGAATAAGTGATGACAAAATGTTTATTTTAGAAGATCTGGACATGTGTAGACTACTTCAGCTTGCTAATATGGTATCTCAATATGGAGGATGCTGGTTTTAGCAAAACTATGAGGAAAGTATCTTGGAGAGAATGGAGCATGTGTGATTAACTAAATATGTATAGAAGAGGAGGTTTTTTGATTAGCCATGCAGAGATTTTACAAGATTTGCCACCTTCAACTATGGGCTCTGTCTCATTTAAGCCACTGTATCTTAATGACTCTTTTGCTCATGATGCCTAATAAAGAGCATGTGGTCCCCAATCTTGGTAGTTAGAAAGATCAGAAGATCAAGTCACAGGAAGCCAGAAGTAAGAGTCCATACCAGGTTTATCATCTAGCACAGCAATAATGCTCTAAGAAACAAGGAGTATTATGAAGCAGTCTTTGGGACTCATAACTCAGCATAAGGATTCATCTAGCAGTCATACTGCATCCAGATATGAACTTGGTGGGACAAGTGCCATGTAGATACTATGCTCTTAAGTTTTGAGCTTAATTCCTATTCATCTACCCATAAGCGGAACAGAATAAAAAGGATTATGTCCCTGAGGAACTGGGAAATATGTTTATACAATTGAACAAATAACTTTATATTATCTGTGAAGTAAATTTATTTTTGTGCAGTCATTTTCAGTTGTGTCTCTTTGTCTCCCTAGTTATAGTTTTCTTGGCAAAGTTACTGGAATGGTTTATAATGTAATTTCTCCAGCTCACTTTTCAGATTAAAAAAAAAAAAAAACAGAATGAAAGAAGGTTAAGTGACTTCCCCAGGGTCACACTGGTAGGAAGTGTCTGAGGCCATATTTAAACTCAGGTCTTCCTGACTCCAGGCTTGATACTATGTCCACTATACCACTCTACCTTGCCCCTATGAAGTGAATGTCCCTTTGTAAAAGTCAAATGATGTTAAGTTAAATATAATTAGGGGGATAATGCCTGATCCCTTAAATATGGGAGGGTGAGGAACAGTTTTCTCTAGCTGAAGGCAAAGAACTCTATTCCGTCTATGACTCAATTGGATTGTCTGATAATTCTGAATGGAATAGTAACATAACTGGCCCTGAGAATCCAATCAGAGTCAACTATATCACACTTAAGGGCTGTGTGGAAGAGCAGTGGATATTCATCTCACTTCAGCTAAGGGCCAATATAAGAAAAAAGACAAGGCATTAAAGAGAGAAATATAGTTCTTAATGTTCTCTCCTTTGATTTTTATCCTAGTATCTTTATTTTTTGTGTGTTATATGTCAGTGCAAGCTTATTGAGGGAGAAGACTATGTTGGTGGCATTCCCACAGCCAAGTACAGTGTTTTGCATATGTAGTAAGTGCTCAATAAATGTTTGTTAATTTGAAATGAAGTACTGCTAGTTTCCAATTTGCTTGAATAATGAATTCAGTGAAGTGGGTTGCATTATTTGAATTCTCCTTTCTCCCATTTGCACTATTCAAAGTGTATAAAATAGTAATTTGTTCCAACTCAAAGGAAATGAACATTGAACATTTTAATATATGTTAATCTATTTATTAATATAATATCAGGAGGTAAGAATGTTTATTACAACATAATAGAGTAAAAATGACTGAATAGTCTGCCTATATAAGATAAGCTTATAATGATCACATGATAAAAAAGTCATTATTTTTATTTAAAATATTTTAGCATAGGAAGAACTCTCTCATAAAACAGAAGCTGGTAGCCCAATGGATTAAAAGCCATAATACTACAATTAGAATAAGTGATGACAAAATGTTTATTTTAGAAGATCTGGACATATACAAACTGCTTCATCTTGAACTGTTTTTCTCTTTCTTTACACTCTCTCTGCTACTTGCAGTTATCCACATCTCAGTGAATTTGCATAGTCATATTTTCTTGTAGTGAACTGAGTATAATTGGATGACCTTGGGCATTATCTAAAACTAGCAATGCTTTAAAAGGTGTTGTTATCCATATTATATTTTTCAACAGCTGTACTAAGATAACTTGAAAAGTTTTTACTGAAAACAGTATGTTACCCATGTTTTCTTAATTGACCACCAAAGAAGTGGTAGTCATCAAAGACTAGCTTTTTAGAGCATAAGGATTTGATAATGATTAAAAAAACAAAACATTGGTTTTCATTAAAAATACTCTTCTGCATTACTTCCCAATTAAAGTATTCAGCAATCTTTATCCATTTCAAGTCCACATTGAGTTTTTTCTTTCTTAAAAATGTAAGTTTGAGAAAGCATCCCTTTTTAAAAGGAAAAGTCTTTTCATCTACAATAAAAATTTGTTCATTCTTTATCCACTGCAAATTATTTTCTTCAAAACATCAAGATATTTAGTTATAATGCCTTTGTCTGCATTGAGGACATTGGGGTAATGCTAATTAGGCAATTGAAATTGATTTTTAAAGCCATCTACCCAACTAGTTGTTGTAGTAGAAGTTTTTTCACTGTCTACTTCATACCTAATTTTTTCACTTCCTTAAATAAATTTGGGCATTTGCCTTGTCAAGCTTGTGTAAAAATTAAATTAACAGTGTAATCAACAAAAACACATAAGGAGTTTATTCAGAATCAAATACTTGCATTTTTGAAAAATACACTGTCTTAGGGAGTTTCCATGAAAGGAATTATAAAAAGAGTTTATGTACACTCAGAATGGTGGTAACTATGTAGATAAATAGAACATCACTTCACAAACTACTTATTGCTAGGTGCTTGCTTAGCAAACCACAGCACTAGTTCAGCCCTTTGCTAGTCAACAAAGTCAGGCTACTGACTATATCTCAAACTAGGGTCACCTATAGGGTTATCAGAATAGATGAAGTACAGGAAGAGAGGGTTTGCTGAAATGTCATTGGGGCTATCTCTTTCTGGTAACAGGGCAGTTAGAAACTGCTGGTCACAGCAGAGATTCTAAAAATTTTACCTTGGAGATAGGGGATAATTAGAAATTACTAGTCCAAATAAGATAGGGATCCCAGTTTTCCTAGGATTGATATTTTCCCCCCTTTTTGGTCAGAGAGAACCAAGAATCCTCCCCAGATCAATATTAGGCTTTGGGTCAGGTCTTGTCACTATTGACCCATGACAGTATAAGTAAAACATATGAGAAGGGATGTGTAGGTGTACTCTTTTTTCAAAAAGAAGAGTAAGGTTCACACAAGACGAGGGTGTTCTTGAGAAAGAGAAGATGAATAATATCCTTTAAGTGAAAAGGATCACTAAGGAAGGAAGACATCAAAATTAATCTTGCCATGGAAAGAAACCTCTGAACCAGAATTGCCAAAAGTCAGGTCTTTTCACCAAGGAGTTAAGAAAATTGGAAATGACTGACCTCCAATGTCCATTTAATTGGCACTTTTCATCTTGAATCTCAGATATACTTTGTAGTTTTGGGAAACATCTGCCTTTGGGGCATTCTGGAATAGACAAGTTCTCAGAACTATTACTTCTAGCAGATGTGCTTTTCAGGTTCATGTTACTTGTGGATCCTTAGATGTTCTTTGCTAAAATCTTTCCTCAAACATATTTCTACACAATTTAGTATAATCTCTTAAAAATTCTCTTAAAATATAATAACTAGATTATGTGGTGATAGTTATTTCAAACCTTGTGATGCTGACATTCAACCATATTGGGCCAGCTGGATGGCATAGTGCATATAGAATAGGGTACTGGCCTGACGTCAGGAAGACCTGAGTTCAAATCCAGTCTCAGATGCTTAACGTGTTCTAACTGTGTGACCCTGGGCAAGTCACTTAATCCCAACTGCCTCAAAAAATTGAACTATAAAAAATATTAAATTAGGAGACCATAGTTCTCTTAAAACTTCAGATAATTTCATTTCCTAAATTTGCTAAATTTATCTTTTGCCAAATCCTAAGCCTTATATAAACATTGCCATCAACAGGCTAAAGAATCTTAAGAATACATGAGAATCTGACTTGAAAATGAGTCTTTCTGGTTAAAGATTTAATATTTTCCAAAGTAGTTATATAAGCCAGTTCTGAAAATACTTTTCTAAGTTAGCATTGGTTCCATTATAATTTAACTTTTTATGATATAAGTTAACAAACTGTTAACATTGATATTTATAAGAAATTCAAACTGAAAATTAAAAGCCATACAATTTATACCACAGAAAATATAAAAAACCCTTTTAAATTGCATATACATATTCTTTGATCTTACTGTTATCTCAGAATTTTTATGTAATTTTTTTACTTTACAACTCAATTTAAACTCAGTTATATTACATAGATTGATTCCAATTAATTGATTCATAATTTAGCCTTCCCCCCCCCCACCTTTGGGAAGGCTAAATTCCCCTTAGGTGGAATAGAAACAGATATAGTTCTAATCCTACTTTAAAATGTACTTAGAGCATTTTTAATAAGAAGATGATCTCTAATACAGAAATGAACTCACTTAAAAGTTACCAAGTTAACTTAAACTGTAGCAAAAAGTTTTAGGATGAAATGTATAAATATAGATTAAGTAACCAATTTCAAAACAGTATAGATAAAATAAGTTCTTTTAAAAATAATTAAAACATGTTTGTACTACAGGACATGCTCTATAAACAGGTACTATTTCCACATTAAATAATAAATCTAAATAAAATTGATTTCTACTGAGGTAACAAAATATTCCACAAGTTACTCTTCTCTTAAAAAAAATTTCTTCAAAACAAAAGTGAAGATGTTTTTGATGGAGTCTTAATAATTAATAGAATTTTAAAAAGATTTGGTCTCATAAATTGTCACATCAATTCCCAATTATTTTGATATCATTTTGAAATAATTAAGGACCTTATCTCATATGTAAATGTGTAACAGGCAGATGACAAGCTAAAAAACTCATCTACTTAGTTATTTGGGTATGGAAAGGACTATAATTTCAGAATGAAGAGCTTATATCTTATAACCTACATTTTGTAGTAGTTCAGGTGTGCTCCAGTCTTAAATCCATGAGACAAAGATAAAACATTGTGTTCATATTTTTTACTAACCACCTGCTATGAGTGGTTAGTAAATATTTTCCTGCTATGAGTACAGAAATGTGCCATTAAAAAAGACATAGCTATAGTAAAGTAAAATTGTTCCCCTAATTTGATATTAATTCCAGGTATGATTTACATAGGTAGCCAGTTATAAGGAGAATGTATTAGAGTTAGTTAAGTGGAAAACTTTCCATCTAAGAGGAAATTTCATACTGGGGAAACTGAGTTAGGAGAATCCTATCTCAACCCATTTTCCCAACTTTCCCAATGAGACAGAACTCTGCATGCAATCCATAGATGTCATCCTATCAGTCTACTGATATTATGGATCATTGAATCAGTAGTGTTTTTTGGTGATCATACTTGTAATCAGATTCAAAATAATTTCCATTACAGCCCCATAAACTGTAAACAGCAAGTTTTATTAATCATACTTAATGATGTCTATAAATTACTATCACATTGTTATAACAAATTAGTTTATCAACAAAGATACCAGGACTTTAAAATTTCTAAAGCTGTAAACAAATCCTAATTATCTAATACTTTATTCAAGGGGTATTTGAAATGGGGAAAGGTATAGAGTCATACATAGCAAGCTCTTGCAAAGGATTAGAAAATCCTTTCTGTGCTCAACTTGATGGTCTCAAGAAAATAGAGATTTTACAAGGGCTTTTTCTTTGGACCTTTTCCCACATGGTAATTACCAATATTCCCATTAAAATATTTCATAAGTTTTAATATCATGATGATAATTCTTAATAACTTAGTTAACAATCTCACAACTTTAAAAAAATAATAACCAAATGATTTTAGCTGTAACATTCACTTAAATGGAGGCAAATAGGGAAGTTTATAGTTTCTCAAATTTCAGTACTTCAGAATATTAAAAAAATGCAAGTGCAGCTGTAAAATAACATGTCTTCACACATTTTTCCCCACCTTCTTTTAGCAGTTCAGTTTATAATCTAATAACATCTGGATTATAAAAGAAATTGCTTTCCTGATAACATTTCTTACACAATCATTTTTCAGAATTTACAATACAAAGAAATCTAAAATACAATATCAAGAATTATTACTAATCAGATAACATTAATTTAGTCAAATGCATTCCAAATTATCTTTCTACAGAAAAATATTCATGTGACTTTAATATATGGCTTGAATACATCTAAACAAATTTACTTCGAATTTAATTTCCTTAACATCAGCTGAAACTCTTATTGTAGGTATGTGTTAAGATAGCTTCTTCACATCTAAATATTGTAGCTTTCAGGTTTTAAATATTACAGGATCTTACACAATATCACCGTTAGAGCTGAAATCATGTCAAACAGAAAATCCCCCAAAATTTATCAAATTAAACAATGAAGAAGTTTTTTAATCCATTATTGTAATCCTAGTGAAATAAAATTCACTTAATAGCAGCTTTCCAAACCATTTTTTGAAGAGGGACAGGGTAAATGGACAAAGAACAGAATAAAGAGGAGGGAAATAGTATGCAATAGTAATTGTGAAAAGAAATTTGAAGCAAGGTTCTCAGATGAAAGCATCATTTCTCAAATGTATAGGGAACTGAGTCAAATTTATATAAAAAAGCCATTCCCCAATTGATAATGATCAAAAAATATGAATTATACCCAAAGGCCTATAAAATCATGCATATCTTTTGATCAACAATTCTAATATTAGGCATGAATTCCAAAAGAGATTAAAAAGAGAAAAGGAAAAAGATATAAATAAAAATATATCCGTTCTTTTCTCAGGACAAAGAACTGAAAATTGAGGAAATGCCCATCAGTTGGGAAATGCCTGAATAAATAAGTGTGATTATGATGGAATATTATTATTATTCTGTAAGAAATGATGAACAGGATGCTCTCAGAAACACCTGGGAAGTCTTCCATAAGCTGAAGCAAAGTGAAGTGTATTATGTACAAAGTAATAACAATGTTGTGGGATGATCAGTGGTAAATGACTTAGATATTCTCAGCAATACAATGACCTAAGACCACTCTGAAAGACATATGATGAAAAATGTTATCCATATTTAGGGAAAAAAGCCAGTTTCAATGTTTTATTTTTGAGGGGGGAGTTAGGGGAAAGGAGGAAACTTATTGTTTTCTTTTACAACATGAGTTTATGGAAACTGCTTATATAACTTCACAGGTACCTTCTTAATACGGGTTAGGTGGGGATGAAGGAAGAGAATTTGGAATTCAAAAATTTTGAAAAACAAATGTAAAAATTGTTTTTTATGTAATTGGGTAAAATAAAAATACTAAAGTATAAAACTTTTGAGTTAATTAAAATAACAGTTTTCAGATATTCTTTATCAACCGAGTTTATAGTGCAACAGAATCCAAATTACAAAAGAAGTTATTTTTCTAACTGCATTCATTTAAATTTTGCATTGGCAGCCTTTAGAAAATATCTATAAAACTTTACCAAATCAAATTCACAACTATTATGTTAGTTCTATTTCAATAGAAACTTATAGGTGGAAGTTATTCAGATAATTTCATATTTAAATAAAATCATTTTTGTATCTCTCATCAGAAAGAAAGAAGTTTGAACTTTAGCACATCTAAGCTTCACACAATGTCAGTGAAGAGGCTTCAATTTCTGTCACAGGGAAAATGTTTTAAAGAATTAGGTTAGGTCTTTGTCACCTGTTTGGAATTTTCTTGACCAAGATACTACTGGAATGATTTATCCATTTATGCTCCAGCACTCAGTTTCCTCATCTGTAAAATGGGCTGGAAAAGGAATA
Organism: Antechinus flavipes; assembly: GCF_016432865.1. NCBI lineage: Eukaryota > Metazoa > Chordata > Mammalia > Dasyuromorphia > Dasyuridae > Antechinus > Antechinus flavipes. The sequence continues at coordinate 83,830,993 of NC_067400.1, forward strand.
TTGCAAACCACTCCAGTGTCTTCTACAAGAAAATCCAAACAATGTCACAAAAGAGTTGGATACAGTTGAAATAAATGAACAAGAAGAACAAAGTTAGTTCCTGACAAGGCATAGTCCCTTTTCCTCAAGTAGAAACCTTTGTTTTACACACACGCATGTCTGTGTGTATGTATATATGTATATAGTTTATATACATATGATTTCTAAATGAAGGTTTATATATTTTACATCTTTTAAATAATTAAATCCTTAACCCAAAAGAACACTAATCAGATGAATAGGCTAATTTTAGAAAAGCCTGAAAAGATTTGCATGAATTGATGCTAAGTGAAACAAGCAGAACAGGAAAATATTATACTCGGCAACAAGAAGATTATGTGGTGATCACCTATGATAAACTTGATTCTTCTCAGCAAGTCAGTGAGTGATCCAAGGCCATTCCTATAAACTTTGGATGGGAAATGTCATCTGCATCCAGAGAGAGAACTATGGAAACTGAATATGAATCAATGCATATTATTTTCACAGTTTTTTTTCTTCATTTTTTCCCTATTTTTTTCTCCCAATATGACTTAAGATGGAAATTAGTAAAAATGAATGTACATATATAACCTAAAAAAATTAATTAAAAAAGAATACTAATAAAAAAAAACTAATCAAAAAAATAATGAATTATCAGATCAGTGTGAGATATTATCTTCACCCATAACACAGATTAGTAAATTGAGGCAACTTGGCTTAAGATCATCTCAGTTAACCAATTTTCAAATCATTTATCTTTTCAATTTTGTCTTAATGCCAAATATTATATTAAATTATAAATTATATTTATTTTATATCATTTTATCACATCTTATTAGGAGAGATACATTTCATTTAAAATGAGATCAGAATAAATTCAAGTGCAGAATAAATTACAAATGCAAAATATCAATTTATAATTTTGATTATTTAGTATTATGTTTTATGCAATGGCTATTTCAAGCATTTCATATTATGGAGTCCATTATTTTCAGCCAATCTACTGACAAAAGATTTTAAAAGTGGCATTTTGATGTTAGGTTTTAATCTACCCCAACTATCACATTTAACAGTACATGTTAATTTAGTTCAAATCAGAGTTTTATAATCTCAGAAAAAATCCATTGCTTATCAATTTGCTCATTATCCTTTGTAACTTTTTTCTCTGTGACTTTAGAATCAGGCTGTAATTTTTTTAACTACTACAAAATTTCTCATAACCTTCCCACTTAAAGTCAGACTTCCTCAAAGCTTCTCAATATGTCTAAATCATCTTTTCATTTTATACATCTCTCATGATTTGAAAATCCAAAATTTCCTTATTGCATAATTTCTTTCTCTGAAAATCTCTAAAACCCATTGCTCAGGCTATACAAATTCCCATTGATTGCTTAAATCCTACACTTCAACCATATCCCAGACTGCAGTAAATATTTCCTTTTTATATTAACACATATTGTTAAACTCAATGGCTTATTAAAATCTTTCTCACCCATATAATTTTAATTCAGGTGATCTTTTTCATTAATTTATATGTCATACTATATAATTCTTTCTTTTGGTTTGTTAAAATTCTAGTATTCTTTAAACCCATTCGAAGTTTCTTAGCAATTACTTAAAAAAAAACCCCAACTTTAAACAGCTTATAAAAACTTGTTCTATTCAAATAACAGTTAAGTTCTGGTATATTATTCCGAGAAGTAATACAAAATATTTTCTATTTACTTTCTTAAATTTGTTTCTCTTGTAGAAGTAAGAAATAAGAATTCTTATAATTCAAAAATATAATCTATTATAAAATTGAGTAGGAATTTCAAATAATTCACAGCAAAATTTCAAAATTGATTCCTACTTTAATTTGTAAAATTAAAATATTCATTTAGACTTTTGAATATTTCTCACAAGCTTGCTATTCTCTTATCAGTAAAATGTCCTTTCTCTTCTAGCTATAAAACAATAAATTGGTCTTTCTGGGGATGAAATGCTCTTGTCTTATTTAAAACATTCTGAAGAATGTTAAACACATTCCTCAAACCTCACTACAGTTTAGGAAAGTAAAGAGAAAGGAGGGATCTTCTTGAAAATTTAGTGAACTTCCCAGAATGTTTAGAAAGACACAGAGAGATAGATTTGCTAACAAAGTTTTTCTTTCTAAATTCTTTGTGCAAAACTGCATTCACATACATTCTGAGAGACACCAAATATGGACACAGGAGAACACACAAGCAGATCAAGAGCTATAAGACATAGGACAAACAGGAAGTTTTCAAAGTTATATTATAGTGGCTTCAGAAAACTAGTTTGACTTTAAACATAGATAATATGCCAAAAGAGACACAGAAGCGCATACCAGCAAATTCTTCTTCCTTACCTCTCGCTAGATATTTATGTCCCTGCTAATAGGTCAGATAGGTTTAAACCTATATACATATATAATCTATATCACATTGTTTACCATCTTAGCAAGGAAGAAAAATTGAGACTTAAAATATCGTTTAAAATGAATATTAAAGATTTTCTTTACATGTAATTGGAAAAAAAAAACCTAAAATACTGTTTAAAAGGTAAAAACCCAAACTTCCATTCTTGTAGGCTCTCAGCTGAAACTTATATTGTAAAAGACCATAGAATTAAATCCAATGACATAAAGGACTCTATTCTCAGTTTGGGTTAGTAATTGTTCCCAAAGACCATATTAAGTCATGCATACATATACATAATATATTTAAGGCTCCACAAAGATAGACAAAAGGGTGCAGTTTCCTTAAAAACAATTTAGCATGAGGTCAAATTTTGGGACTTGTATATGTAGGGAGCATTTGGATATGTATGTATGTATATATGTGTTCAATTTTTCTCTTACATTTTTAGATGACAAAGAAAGAGCACAATACATTAGAGATTTTTGATGAAAGACTCCACCTTGTCTAGACATGGTTTCAAATGCAAAATTTTGTTATCCCCTGTCATTCTCACAGGTATCTTTTGCTGCAACCAAATAACCAATGGTCCCATATAATTGGTGGAACTGGTGGCTCTAAATAATCAGTGGCCCCATAGTCACAAAAATCCTTTGAATAAATTCACAGGAAACTCAGTAAAAGTGGAAGTTTTAGAGATCTGAGAGGGGCTTACCAAGGATAGTCTGGGTTCTAGGCCCTGAATAGACACAAATGACTTCCTTTTGCTACCAAACTCATAAGACTGACTCAGGGGGCTATCCACAGATGTCCTCCTTTAGATCTTACTTCTGATGCCTATCATGTCAAACTTGAATAAAAAATAGTAATGTAATAAGTAAAGTAAGACATTTATTCAAGGTCAAAGAATTGCAATTAGGAACAACACACTATCTTACTCAAGAAGGGAAATCCCATGAAGGGAGTTATAAATAGAAGTTGTAAACACTTAGAAGTGGAGTGGCCAAATGGTTAAGTGGAACAGCAATTCACAAGTTATTTATTGAAAGGTGGTATCACTTTCCCAGAAAAAAAAAAAAAAAACAGAAGTGGTTCAGGCCTCTTCTAACCAACAGAGACAGGCCACTGATTGTCCCTCAAGTTGTGGGCTTATCAGAGTAGCTGACCACAAGAAGGGAGGGATTGCAGAAGTGTCGTCGGAGCTAGCTCTGACTGAGAACAGGGACAGTTAGAAAACTGCGGTCACAACAGAGATTCCTAGCAGTTTATCTTGAGGATAAGGGATATATGAACAGGCAGGGATCCCTAGGTACTTCAGCAAAAGCTGAATGTATTCAGGATCAAAGGATGGAAACATTGAAATGTACAGAAAAAGATTTTCATATGCAAAATTCCTGCTGACTCTAGCCATTCATCTATAAAGATTTCCAAAGAATTAAGAAGTGGAACTGAAAAAAATAAAAGCGATCCTCTTAAAATCCTTAAAAGTAGAGTGATTTGTTGAGGTAAAGAGCTTTGGAAGCTGGGAGAATTGTTGAGTAATGGAGGCAATACTTCTATTTTCTATCCAGAGGTAAACTGAGAGACACTAATCTTAAACTAGGAGTTTGTTGCCCTAGCTGGAAGAAAATTAGTATTCCAGCATAAAGAGAACTCGGTGCCATTTAGCCAAACCAGTGCCTGAATATGGAAGACTTCAGTTATTTATCTGAGAGCAAACTTAAGGCATTCAGCAGATCAACCTATTCAGAAAAAATGGTCATTAGAAAGTGCCTAGGGCCAGTCAGCCTAGACACAATTAGGAGGCAGCTAAGTAGCTTGCAAACAAGCCCATGCAAGGGCAGGTGCCACTGAGCCTGATGAAGAGCAGTGGTTAGTCCATTACCACCAAGCTCTGTTGGGATGTCATAGGTGACCTACCATTCTGTCATTGGGAGTCACCTTCACCACATATGTCTCTTCTGCATGGGCCTCCTTCCTTTCCACTGATCACACCCACTCTTCTTCTCCTAAGATTCTTTGTGTTTTATGGGAGTTGCTTTGTAACTTCTCTCCTTGTTGTGCTATTTGAGTAAATGTCTTTGCTAAAGAACTGACCATTAAGAGGAAGCATTTTAGTGGGAGATTGTGAGCTAATGTTAGGAGAATTGTTGTTTGTTCTTTGTTCTCAAAGAAGATCAATGACATCAGGAGGCTGATGTCTTGACCTGCAAGTAAGTTGAATTTAAATGAGCCAGGACTGTGCAGAGTCATCAACTTCATATACTCCTCCAGAATCATCAAAGTACAATGAGAAAAAATAGGTCAGGAGGAGTAGCAATGGCCCCAGATGCAATGGGGAACCTTGATCCTCTTAAGCTAAGGTTTTTCCCAGGTTTCAGTTTGTCTGCGGCAACACCTATTCAGTGATTAAAGGTGAAGTAAGAATGAGACAAAAGATGTCCTAGTTTGCCTTCTCAAAAGAATCAGTCCTGAAAGACTCAGTTTCTGACCAGAAGAGAATTTGCTGTTTACATTCATTTTAGTCATGACAACTCAAACAATGAGCAAGTAAGGCTTTTGCAGAGATCTATTATTGGCCAATCAGTGAGAATCAGAGTGATTTGGATTTAAAAATATAGTCAGGTTGCTCCATTTGAATCCAAATGGACTTTAACCTGGTTTTTCAGAATTATATTTTAAGAAATCATAAATGAAAACTACATGAGATAAAAGAATTGTCAGGAGAAGGGAATAGGGTGAGGGAAAAAAGAGAGAAGAAGCACTGCCCTAGTAATGAGAAGTTCTTAGGAGTTATAAGTATCATTTTCCCATGTAGGAATATAAACAATTTAATCTTAATTGATTTCCTTATGATTTCTCTCTCATGTTTAAGTTTTTTGTTTGAATGTCACATTTTCTATTTAGCTCTAGACTTTTTTCACTAGGAATGCTTGTAAGTCCTCTATTTCATTAAATATCCATTTTCCCCAAAAACATTATACTCTCCTTTTGCTGGGTAGGTTATTCTTGGTTGTAATCTAAACTTTTTTGCCTCTTAGAATATAACATTCTAAGCCTTCCACTCTTTTAACATGAAAACTGCTAAATCCAATGTGATGCTGATGTCAAAATATTTGATTTTGATGAATTTCAGGTTCTGAAAGGTATGTTGCACAGAGAAACTAAAGAACTGATCCCTGAAGCAGGCAGGGAGAAGGCTCTGATAGAGATCAGTTTAGTTCCCTAGTGGGAGGTCATCCAGCCTGAAATCCATGTTACAACAAATCCCTGAGACTCACCCTCTGGAGAGGTCTTGAGCAGTCTCACTTTGCCATGCCCTGTCAGAAATTCCGGTCATGTTCCTGAGGATGAATTTTTCCTGTAAAATCTATTTATGGGTCATCCCATGGCTGCTGCCCTCCTTTCGGTCAATCTGCCTTATAGTGTCTTTCTCCTTATTGTCCCCCCATTTCATACCTAATTCACTCTGCTTCCCAACCCCGCTTCTCCTCCCTATAGCTAACTCACTCTTTTAGGATGCTAGGACTCTTTCAGGATTTAACCTGCCAACTAAGGGCATGCCCCAATCTCATGAGTTGCTCCCTTTCTACTGGGTAATTGTAAATTCCACTGAGGAGCTTGTCTTTCATGTGCTTTCTCAATCTATTTCATATTCACCATCCCTGATGTCTAATGTATCCCTTCATTTTGTCTGTAACCTATTCCCCTAAATGAATTTACCTTTTGCCAAAAAAAAAAAAAAATGGCCATTGTGAATTCTTCACATGACCAAACTCCGACTTTTGTTGCCCACCATCATCTGGTGTCTATATCAACTACATTATATTTATGCTCTCTGTTTTAACCTGTACATATCTTAAGGTGTTATTTTATTCAGTATTTTTTTCTGCTTCTTTTACCAGGCTATTGATTCTCTTTTCATAATTGTCTTGTACCACGTTCATTTCTTTTCCCATTTTTCCTTCTACCTCTTCTATTTGATTTTTTAAAACCTTAAGCCCTTCCAAGAATTTTTGTTGGGTTTGTGTTCTATTCACATTTTTTTCTTTAGAATTTTGTTTGTATCTGTTTTGATGCAATTTTCTTCTGCAATTGTGTCTTTATCTTTCCTGTCATCAAAGTAGTTTTTAATGTTCGTTTTTGTTGTTGTTGTTGTTGGTTCATTTTTCCAGCCTATTTCTTGACATTTTACTTGATGTTAAAGTTGGGCTCTACTCCCAGGGTAAGGAGAGGGGGGTCACTGTTCCAAGCTTCAGCTTTTTTGTGTGCTTCTATTTTTAGAGCTAGTTCTGGAAGCCTCTTAGTTTTCAGTGCTTCCAAGATGGTACTATCCCAAGAGAGATGTGGTCACTGCTCTTCAGGCCTGTTGCTCTGCAAGTGTGCAAGGCACTGCAGCTGCAATTGTGGGCGCTTGTCTTAGCCCTGGAATTATGACTAGGTCCCTTGATCCCTTGTGAGAGACTGCAAGCACTCTTCTTTGTGTTGGAACTATAACCAGGAATCTTGTTCCCCTGTGACTACAAGCACTTATTCTTCTCTTTGTTATGGAATTACAACCCAGAATTGTGCATGGGGACCGCAACAGGGTCCTGTACCTTATAATAACCTTATAATAAGGGTCTCTTATAATCTCTTTCTGATCAGTTGTTTTGATTGTTCTAAACCCTCTTAACTTCTATGGCCTGAGAGCTCTCAAAGCTGCTTCAGCCACTCTCACAGCCATCTCCAAGGCTTGCTCCTGATGTTGCCATATGTGTTTCAAGATGCTACAGACTGGCCTTAAGCCCAGTATTTTAGATCCCTCCTGCCATCTAAGTTGCTTTTGGGCTGAAAAAATGTCTGTCTTCTACTTATTTTTGTCTCCTTCATGCCAAAAAAATTTTATTTGATTTGAGGTATTAAATTTGTTTAGAGAGGAATGTTGGAAGAGTTCAGTTGAGTTGTTGCTATGTTGGCTCCTTTTCTCAATATATATATAATTTAAGAAAACATCCTGAGTAATTACCAGTGGTCCTGATTTTTGTCTTGCCACTGGACTTTGATGACTTTGGAAGAATGGTGGCTTAACTTTGTGCAAGTCTTTTTCACTTAAATCCAATTCACACACAAGTCAAGATATTATCATGTGATGTAACTAGTCCTCTTCAAAAATGAAGGATAAATTACAACAATTTACAAAGAAGAGAGAAAGCAATGATGTTGAGATCAGAAATCAGTTTCCTATAGCACCAAGATGTAAGTCAGGGTGGAGCATGCAAAGTCTTGTACAAAGTTCAAATAGAAGAGAAATTCCTTAAGTAGAAGAAATGGTTAGGTCTTCCATACATTCTTGTTTACAGAAGACATTGTGTTGATTTAAGTAAGACAAATAATGCTGCTGTCTCTTTAGTGAGATTCCAAACCATTAAAAAAAAGTTACAATCTATGTAGGAAAAACTATGGTTCTTTCCAAGAAAGGAAGTAGGAAATTGGGTTGTCTCTTCATAGAGAGGGAATACTGAACTACAATTAAATCTACATATTTAAATTGTCAAGGGGAAGTAAATTTTAGGTTCAAAACACACTCCTAATTGTTATTAGGGAATAAGGAAGAGCCCAAGCTATATATCCAAGGCTTCAAATAGTATGCTTCAATCCACTTTGTCTCCATAATTATATCTTTGGATAGTTTAGTTTAAACTAATTTTAATTTAAAAACATAAAATTCAATTTTGAGAAACTTGTAGGGAAATGAGTGTGCTTGAACTGTGATATTTTTGGAAAGTAATTTGGTAACAAAAATAGGGATTATAAAATCTGGTCATAGGATTTGGTCAAATAATCTCTAAGATATTTCATAAGCATGTTTATTCAAAGAAGAAACACATCTGTCTGAAAATACTCACAAGAGCTTTATTTGTAATAGAAAAAATCAGGAAATAAGCCAGTATGAAAAGTTATCTAAAAGTAAGTGATCTTTGGTCTCTTTTCAGCTTTATGACTATAATTGAGAATTGCCAAATTGCATCATATTAAAGTATTAAAGGTGGGGTTTGTACAAAAAAAATAGCAAATATGAAAAACACAAAGATTTCTATAAAGTGACTCAGATTAAAAAAAGCAAAATGAAGATAAAGTGCAACCTGTGTTCCCTGGTTATTCACCAGTTATTGTAAAGGGTGTGCTTAAATAGGGCTTACAATTTGTATCCATCCTATGATTCCTCACTTAGTGAAAGATTCCCAGCCCCATTCCATAAGCAACAAGTAAGGAGGGGATCCACAGTGTACAAGATCAGAACACTTTAGTAAAGCAATGTTGACATAAAAATCTTATTGGACTTTGTAGGGCTAGTTGATCAGTTGTGTATTGTGTTTGTTTAAGGATAGATGTACAAACTCTTCTCTAAATTGATTTGGTTGAGATGTAGGATTTCTTACAACTTCTATATATCCTAATTAGTGTGACTAGGAAATCTGAAGGATTTACAATGATAGCCAATTCTCTAAACCCAGTATAAAGACCTCCCTTAATCTGTAACATTTCTCAAGTTGTAAAAATGTAAAATTACAGTAGAAATATGGGGCTTTCCTAGTACTAACAATATGCCAAAAGTCTAGGAGCATACATGGTCACATTCTGTCCATTTGTGAGAAAGGCACAAGATCTTCATCATAAGGCCGAGAAATTAAAATTCTTCCCGAGGATTGAGCCCTGCTGCATAAATAAGGTATAGTCATTTAGGGTTCATACCCTTCCCACTGACTTTCATAGGCTCCTGTGATGTGCTTACATAACCTGCTTTATTCCATTTCATTTAACCTAAACTGTCTGAGAACCCTACAATCCTATAAAAATAATGAATTTTCCCTTTTTATAACCAGCATAGCTTATGTCTCTAATTAGAATCCTTTATATGAATGCCCTTACCAATATATTAAATATATAATCAACTAATTCCTTTCACTAGGCTTGACAGAATGAAGAAAGAATACAGAAATTTGAAAACATGGGAAGAAAAATCTAAATATTTAGATCAAATTCTTCGCATGAAAACAGAAACAAAAGGATCTCCTGATTCCAAGGTAACTAAAAGGGATATATTGGACTTTATGTTTCAGATTATAATTTAACATGATTTTTATATTTTTATATCGTGTTTTCTTTGTGTTTTTTCCATTCTGAATAATTTAGCATTCAATAAATGGCTTATTGATATTCAAGGCTAAAAATGTACAACCCGGACAATCTGCATTGAGAAAATTCTGAAAGGATACTTAATTTGCCTTTTTAAAAAAAATCTAAAACCCCATTCTGGGGGAGGCATACGAGATTGTGCCTCTTTCTTTCTTTCTTTCTTTCTTTAAATAATTATAAGTTTTTATTGACAGAAACCATGCCAGGGTAATTTTTTACAACATTATCCCTTGCACTCACTTCTATTCCAATTTTTCCCCTCCCTCCCTCTACCCTCTCCCCCAGATGGCAAGCAGCCCTATATATGTTAAATATGTCACAGTATATCCTAGATACAATATATGTGTACAGAACTGAACAGTTCTCTTGTTGCACAAGAAGAATTGGATTCAGAAGGTAAAAACAGCCTGGGAAGAAAAATGAAAATGCAAACAGTTTACATTCATTTCCCATGGATAGTTTATCTCTCAGACTTGTGGAGGAGAAAGAAATTTGAGACCAAAGATGAACTAGAGACCATTACTGATCACAAAATAGAAAATTTTGATTACTTCAAATTAAAAAGCCTTTGTACAAACAAAACTAATGCAAACAAGATTAGAAGGGAAGCAACAAACTGGAAAAACATCTTCACAGTTAAAGGTTCTGATAAAGGCCTCATTTCCAAAATACATAGCGTGTACTTAATGAATCAATGACAAGAAATACAAGATCTATGCTTGTTAGAATCAGTGAGCCACTTGGCTTACTGTTAGAAAAAATGTGGAAAGGTCTTACTACTTCATTTGCCCACATCTTTAAAAATTTATCTATGCAGAGTTTCACCAAAGCTAATCTATTTCTGAAGACTGTCTTATTTTCCTGGCTCTTTAAGCTGGTCTTCAGTGATCCTAGCTCCCTGAGTTAGCTGCTTACAACTGGCACAGTGGTGTAGTGAGTAAATCTCAAAAAGAGGAGAAAGGGAAACCTTTTTCTGGAGAAAACAATATTTAGTGAAATTCAAGAAATAATCATTTCAAATATATCCTTATTTGATCCTCACAACAATGCTGTAAGGATATTGCTATTATTATCCCATCATAAGAGATGAGGAAACAAACTCAGAAATGTTGTTCCTTGTCCAGAATTGCATAGCTAGTAAATATTTGAAGTGGGATTGAACTTATTAGTTGCCTTTTTAAGTAGACACTATGTACTGGATGCTAGGGATCCAATAATAAAAATAAAATGATTCCTGCCCTTAAGGAGAGAGGAAATAATGCAAATAAAAAGGTAAATATAAAATGGATACAAAGTGAATGAAAAGTTATTTATGAAAGGTAGTCACTAAAAGTTGAGAGATCAAGATAGATTTTCTGTTAGAAATGTTATTTGAGCCGAATTTTGAAAGAAATTAGAGACTTTGTGAAATGGGAAGTGAGTAGAGAGTACATTGTAGGCATGGGACCTAGAATCTGCAAAGAAAGGTGTGAAGATGAGAGAGGGAATAAGTGGTATCTATCCATTTAGCTCCCAACTTCTTTATCATCCTCTCATGTCTTTAAGCCATCTATCTATTCTCTAATTTCTGTTCACAATAGTAATAACTAGCACTTATATATAGTTTTAGGAGTTACATAGTATTTTCATTACAACAATCTTGTGATTAATCTGGTTCACACAATGCCAGGATAACCTCTTCTTGGGACAACTCTTAACAGACAGAACTTCCCTTGAAACAATGCTGCTTCTCACATTATTTCTGGTATCTCTCTTTTTGCCTCCTATTAATACTCCAGAGAAAAATATACATTACCATGATGAAGAAAATATGAAGACAAAGTTTTTTAAATCCATTTATTAACAAGATTTCCCATTTTCTTTAATATGTTTTGCTTTTCTTTGCTTCTAGGATCCTGAAGACAAAGATGACCTACAAGAAATAGATGAAAATCCATTCCCAGAAAATTTATTTCAAACACCAGGTCGAGAAACTCATTTGATTCTTTACAGTTTATTAGTAATATAGTTTATATAAAGATAGAAGTCTGAGAAAAAGAAAACTAATGCTTTCTTTAATTGTATTTTCATGTTTAAGTTAGGAGATTAATTACATTTACTGTTCTAGTTTTGTAAAGAACCCCTTCTTATTTGTAAAATTACAGAAAAAATACTACCATGAATGAGTTTTAGACTATAAGCTCTATTGGAAAATGCCTTCAAGGGACAAGAAATAAAATTTAGAAATTTGAACTCTAGGCCATAAAGAATTGTGTGTTTTATAGGTTGTTGTTCTTTGGTCCACCATTGAAGTAATATTTTACTTCAACAAAAAGTTTAGTAGACATTTTTTAAATGCCTGCTATGTGAAGCATTGTGCCAAATTCTGAGGATGATGAGATACAACAATTTTTAAAATTATGTAGTTTTTGGCCTTAAGGAGCTTTTAATTTAATTGGAGTGATCTGATATGTAGCCAGAAGAGCATTATAAAATATAAAACAGGAGAAATACAGAAGTTGTACTATGAAAATCGGGAGAGAACAATCATGACGTACAGATATCAGTCAAAACTTTATGAAGGACGTGATACTTGAACTTGGTCTTGAAGCAAAGAAAGGATGTTAATACAAAAAGAAAGATAGAAAATGTTTTCCTCCCATAACATACATCCTGTACAAAAGCATGGGTACAAATTCTTGCCCCATTTTTCTGTTAAAATTTTTTTCTCTTTTGCTGCTGGGGAAGATTGAGAATTGTCCAGTTTGGTTGGATCATTGATAAAGATAAATACTATTTAAATAAGGCTGAAAAGGGAAATTGGTCCCAGAATGGGGATAGTATAAAAAACCAAGTAAAAGAGTTTAGTTGTTATTGTTTAAGCAGGCAATAGGATACCAATAAAGAATTATGAGTGGAAGAGTTAGCTAATGAGACTTATGTATCTTAACAGTTAATATAATAGCTATGTGAATATTGATTAGAGAGGATAAAAAGATGATCTTTTATTAAAGACCTATTAAAACAGTGCAAGAAAAAAATGAGGAGTCATGATTAGAAAGCAAAGAACAGATGCATTTTGGAGATTGGATGAATGGGAAATAATTGTGTCACTATCATAGTGGACATTGTTGCAGTAAATTTGTTAGGAATTGGCAATTATTTTAATCTTTTAATGATCCTATTTTTTCTCTCAAATCCATGAATTGTGATACTAATAGTCACAAAAGTAGATATGAAGCAGATGGGAAAATGATATGATTCAAACATGATAAAGTATCATGATCTATTTTCTTCATTGATGGCAGTGAAGCTGTGTATTGGACTAACTATTCTGGAAAGTAATTTAGACCTATATCCTAAAAGTCACCAAACTATGCATACCATTTGATTACTAGGTCTGTACTTAAAGTTTAAAAAAAACCCATGGGTAGAGAATAATTCATAATATTTCTTTTTGTAGTACCAAAAATTTGAAAAATAAGGGGATGTCCATTCAGTTAAGCGATGCCCAAATAAATTATGATATATTAATATAATTATTGTATTGTTAAATTTTTCAAAGAAATCTGGGAAGGTACATGAACTGATACAAAATAAAAGTGAGCTGAACCATATATAAAAAAGATTTATATAGCAACATTATAAAGAAAAACAACTTTGAAAGACTTAAATAGTTATTATTATGTAGCAACAACTATGAATCCAGACAAATGAAAATGCTATTCACCTCCTGATAAATAATGGATTCAAGATGCAAAATTAGACATAATATAGGAATTCATTTGAGTATGTATATTTGTTACAAGGACTTTGTTTTTCTTTTTCCCTCATGATAGTGGGTAGGATGGTGAGAAAAAATAGAAGCAGTGATGTAAAAAAAAAGAGCAAGAAAAGAATGTCATTGAGGCAGTTGTCTTTTTTTTAATGTAAAGATAAGAACAGAAGGAAAAGAAAAACAAAACATAGCTAAGCAAGACAACTTTGAAAACTACTTTAAAAGAAAATCATTTTTTTTAACAATAGAGGTTAAGCAATGCTCTTTTTGTTTTATCCTGTGGAGTTATTTGGTATTTATTAATGTCAAAAAAAGGATAATTTTCCTACTGCATATCAGTGGAATGATAAGGAAAAAATGACACTTAAAAACATAAGTCTAGCAAAGTGTCAGCACCTGAATAAAGACAACACAATTTTAAAGATAAAGTGACTTCTTTCTCATCGCTGTAAAATCTTTATGAGAATATGTATTTATTTTCTCAACATATATTTGCAGAAAATATGAGAAAGGAATAGGCAAGTTATATAGTAGACACATCAGGCACATAGCAATTTGTTTGAAAAATATCTGGGAGTTTTAGTGGACTTCAAAGATCATCATAATTAAAGAATTTGATGTGGTTGCTTCCTGGCTTCCCTACCCCCAAATGCTATGAGATGATAGTTCTTTTCTACCTTTATCAGACCCCTTCTAGAGTATTGTGTTCAGTTCTGGAAGTCTCAGTTTATGAAGAATCTAGATAAACTGGAAAGCCTGCAGAAGAAAGACATCTGTGTATGGTGCAGAGACATAGTTTAGTTGAGTTTGGATTGAAGGAACTGATTATGTAGAACTTGGTGAGAAGACTAAGAAAGGATAGATTAGCTATTTTCAAATATTTGAAGGATTAGCATGTAAGAGTAGTAAGTATTAGATTTATTCTGCTTGCTCCCAAAGGGCAGAACCAAGAGTAATGAGTTGAATTTTCAAAGAGACAAATTTAGGTTTGATTTCAGAAAAAAGTAAAAAAACAAAACTTGTTAATTCCACTTCTTGGATATCCCTTTGGTTATACACTAAAAAGTTTCTGGGATCTTTGCCAGATCTTTCTATCTTTAAAAGTTTTTATCTTCTTAACAGTTTTCAAAGTTAAAGCAGCTTTAAGGATAGCCCTTTCCCCCTGAATTACTCAAAGTTGTATCCGTTTTTAAAAGTCTTTCTCTTGTTTTTCAAAATAATGTTTTCTTTGTTGCGATACTGATACTTTTATTCTTGTTCCTTAATTTTTTATGTCATATTTTAACCTTATTTTGTTCTTTTCTTATTTTTTGGAGAAAAATTGTGTGAAATTCTAATTAGCTCTCTTGCACACGTGATATCTTTCTTGACATCTTGTAAGTCATTATCATATTGTCATAATATTGAAACTTAACAAAGATATATTTGAGTAAACTCAGTATTATATTTTTCTTTTTTGTGTCTTCTGAATTGTGAATCTGATCCTGGTTTTCACTATTTGGAGGAATATTTTCATGTAATTTGATGAGATAAAATATTCATTTTTATTCCAAAATTGGGAGTTTTATAATTATACAAGTTTTTTTAATTTTAAGTTTTTCTTTCCTCCCCTCCCTAAACTTTTACTTCTATTAGTTAAAATTTTTTTTAGTTGAGTAATTTGCTGGGATATTGTCCTTGGTTTTCACTAATCTTTCTGACATTCTGTACTCAAGTTTAAAAAGGGAACATTTTTAAAAAGTTAATTTCATTGCTGTACTGTTGATTGCCATGTTTCTTCTCTTGTTAAAGAGATCAAATGTCTGTTGACTGAGAGAGTTTTGGGCATTTTTGGTATTCTGTTTGGGCAATTGTTTTATATCCCATTCTATTAAAAAAGTAGTTAATAAATGATAATAGAACATAGCCATCTCTGAGTTGAATTGATTTTTTTCCCTAGTTCCATCTGCTAGCTCAACTGTCTTACTCTCTGCTGGCAGGATCAAAAAATAATACATCATGTAAAATCAATAATCAACTAAGTATCTTCTGTGTTTCAAGCACTGCTCTTAAGTTTTGATTATACAAAAAAAAAGCAGAAAACAGCCTCTCAATCTTTCATTCAGATTAAATGCAAGTGATGTACAAACAAGATATGTAGAGGTTAAAATACAGATATTTAACATAAGGGGAACTTGGAAAGGCTTCTTATGAACAATGATCTTGTAGATGAGATATAGATGAGAAGCCAGGAGGCAGAGAGGAAGAGGTAATAGTGAAAATGTCTGATAGTGGGAGATGAAGTTATGAGGATATAAAGATATGAGGAATAGCAAGGAAGTCAGGGTTATTATAGATCATATACAATATGTATGATAAAAGATTTTAAATATGTTTTCAGCATATTTGTAATCTATATTATTGACAATTGTAGAATAAAATATTTCTTTTCTCAGCAGATGTTTTATTTAAAAAGCAGGAAGTTGAACCTCTTCCATCTCAGGTAAAGGGGTACATGCCCTGATAAAAGTCAAGTATATTTAAAAAAAAAAAAGAATAAAATGTGTATGGATAGAAAGGGGTAAATATCAAAAAAGGTATCATCAATCTTTTATGCAGTGAATACATTGATTTTTTAGTGAAAACATATATGTAATTAAATGTGTTACAATGGTATCCTAAAACAGTTTAGAGTAAGACTTGCATTTTCAAATGGTAGAAAGAAGAGGAATAACTCATGTGTGCAATCGATTCCAAAGTGGGATTCTCAGGATAAGCCACTAAGGACCCTTATGAAATCCTTTTCAAACACACATCTGGGGTTCTGAAGAGTAACCTGGAAATTCTAACTCAATCCTTTTCTATGTTATTTTTTTTTTTGTAGACCCTATTATAATAGCAACTTAAGCAGTTTCCAGATACTTTTGTTACAGGGCTGAAGGCAGGAATGAACTTAGGTTTCCCAAATGTTGGGCATTCCCAAATATGTGTGTAAATGAATATTAAAAACAACACATTCCATTCATGAGAAGTTTTAACTACTATAACCACAAATCGTGCATTTTATAGAGTTGTGTATATTTATATGATTTTGACCAAGTCAAATGTAATTCTCATTTTTCTTTGTATAAAATATCTTCTGTCAATAGGTGGTACTGATCTTTAAGCAGAAGAGAGTAGATCTGGAAGGATAGATGCTAAAAGAAATTTTTTTTTAAATGAAGTTATATATAACTATAATAGGCAAGATCACTAGATCATTGTGTCTTTGAAAGAGCAACTTCCAAAAATAAGGTTTTATATCTTGAAAAACTAGATTTTCAAACAGAGATAGGAGACAGAGAAACAGAAGAGATAAAAAAAAAATTAGGGGAGAAAGGAGAAATTATTAATAAATGTACTCTTAAGTGACTAAGGAAATGAAGGGACAAATAGAAAGCTTAAAGGTAGGTTCAGACTCCTACTTTAACTACCATGAGGCAAACAAATTGTATCATATAAATAAAATTTATTTTTACATATCTCTGTAGAAAGTCTGCATTGGTATATTCTATTATATTTTAATTTAAAAAATTTTTTAAACAGAATTTCAAATTTAAAAATTAATAAAAATGCAGCCTATTTGTTTTCTAGAATAAAAAATCTTGAATTAAAAATCTTTTATGTGGCATCCACTGAATTACAATTTTGCAATTCTTGATCATTGGGAAAGTTAAGATTTGAAATCAGATCATTAAAAAGATAAGAGAAGTAGTTCAGAAATAATTGCAAAAGTCTTCCTAAGTACATTTAATAGAAAATAGCATGTCACATAACTAATCGATTTCTTGGCTTCTTCCTCACCAAAAGTTTTCATTAAAATTTATTGGAGGATTTATCCCATAAAAACAATATTCTAATTTTATAATGAAAATCAACAGAAATATAGGTTATTTGTCAAAAATTTCACTTAATAGTTAAGCCTATTAAACTATATTTCACAAAGTAAGATATTCCCCTTATCTGAGAAAGACTTTAAAAAAATTAATTTTTAACTTTCGGAGAATTATGTTCCATTTGTTATTTGATTATTCAAAAGTGGAATAAGATTTCTCTATTGAAATAATTTATGCATAGTGATTCGATTCTCAGGCCAGTCATAAAAATCTATTTTAATCCATGATGTACTGTATTTCATTAACCTAATTTCATTAACCTCAAGAAATGCTCCAAATTGGGAGCCAGGAGCATAATTGTACTCCTCACCCACTTCTACAGGGACCTCTTATGTCATGGCCTCTGCCACACTCCCCACCCAGTCCTCTTTCCCTCAGCTAAAGAACATAGCCAGGGACAAGGACTCCTCATTATGGGGATGAGACCTGGGGGAAGGGTTTGGGAGTAAGAGGAGGCATGAAAAGGATTCTGGGGGTGAAAAGTATTAAGGGAGTTTGGGGGCAAGTGACTGTAGGGGCTTGGGCCCACCCCACTAGTGAGTGTCATCACCCAAATTCCTAGGCCAACTTGCCACCACCATTTTCCTTTTCTTCCCAGACTTGTCCACTTCCTTTTCTATAGCCAACAGCTTTTGCTTCCAACCAGGGTGACTCTTATTCCCAGGTCCAACTATAGAACAAAACAATCTCCCTGATTGTCCCTTGAAGCCAAGTACACAATCTTTTGGAGGGTTTTTTAAAAAAGGTTTTTAATTACTAGTAAGGTTAGGGAAATGAGACTGAAAGGCTCTACCTTAGCTTTTCCCCCAAGTCCCATATTTCTTTTCATTTAGTTTCTCTAAGGAAAGACTGCAGAGCTTCACAAAAATGCAAAGAGCTGCTAATATTTATATAGTGCTTTCAGAGATGCAAAGCACTAATGTATATAATGTATATATACATACATATATATTATATATATATATATTCTCTTTTGTTGTTTTGTGCATAAGACACAGAAGCAAGAATTATATTAGATTAAAAGTAAAACCAATATTATTTTTGATATTTGTTAGTTACCAGTGAGTATTAAGTAGTTTCACTCAATTCTTCCTAGTTGCCTGTCAATACACCTGAAGTTAAGAGCCCTCCACTGGTAGAAAAGGAAGCGGAGCCTTCAGATTCATCTTTGATTATTCAAGAAGATGCTGAAACCAAAAATGAAAGCCTTGAAAGCCTTCCTCTCGAGGAAAGTATCCCTTTATCTCCTGTTTCATTAAAAGAGAAAGATATTTCTGTAGAATCTATAAATGGAAGAGATGATGAGCTAGTACTTGAAAACATTGAACCTGAAGAAGAAATGGCAGAAAAAGAAATCTCAGATTCAGCTTCACTAGTAGTGGAGCCAAAACAGAGCCAAACAGACTCAGAAAAAACGGACTTAATTCAATCAGAAACAAAGTTGAAAAGTATCATTTTAAGCCCGGATAGAAAAAAGAAAAGCATAGATGAATCTGCTGCAGACCCAATGAGGCAAGAAAGCAAAAGGAGCTCAGAATTTCTTCAGGATCTAAAAGAAGACAGTGAATCAAGCACAAAGGTATCTGTGTTCACATTAATAAGATTTAGATTTAAGAAACCAAAATGAAATTAGGATTTCTGGTGGTCAGGGAGTTAAATGATAAGGTCTAATGGCAGGTTTGGGGTTCAGGGAACCAAATGGAGATGTTTAGCTCCCCTGCAACCCCTTGGGATTCGGTGCAAGGGTAGGGAGTTTTGGGGACTCCTCCTGGCGGTGCAAAAGTTCTCTGTAAAAGAATTTACAGACCTGAAAACCTAGATTGATAAAAGAGGTTTATTATGGGGATTGAAAGTAAGATTACAGTCTGGTTAGGGAAATAGGTGAGGGGATGGCACTGGAAAGAGTGTTCCAATGGACAAAGGCCCTTGGCGTGCTAAGCATAGGGCTGGCATGTTTGGAACCTCTGCAAAGAGAGGATTTTTAGTTTGGGTCTTTTTTATAATGAGAGATTTAGCTAAAGGGGGCCCGTGAGTGGAGTCCCAAGTTGGCTCCTCACTGGGTTTCAGCTTGAGCTAGAATTTGAATGGAATTCAATGAGTTTTAGGACTGAGCCAATCCCACCCAGATAACAAAAATGAAACTGTCCTTCAGGGCAGGGTCCCTCACTGAGGCAGAGTTGAAGGAGATTTTCTCCTTTAAGGATTTTCAGAGTTTTTGGATTCCCTCTTCATTCCCCCCCAAGCAGTCAAAACTTAAATTCATTTAAGGGAAAAAGGACTTGGAGCAGGATCCCTTATTGAGGTAGAATTGAAGGAGATTTTCTCCTTAAGGATTTTCAGAGTTTCAGGGTCCCCTCTTAAACATTAGTATTGCACATCTATTTAACAGAAACAAAAATTTACTAAAACAATTACAAAAACAAACTCTTCAATCATAAAGTAAAGCATTTATATTTTCTAAAGCATATATTCTTCAGTCTCTCACATTCTGATCCTACTTCCAGTCCTACTAAAGTTAGTTAAAACAATGGCAAAGTGATTTATTTCTAGCATATGTGAAAATAATGTTTCTTGCAAAATTGTAAATTCAACTAAATTTCAGGAAAACTGAGAGGAATAGTTATGGATGTGTAGAGAAGCTTAGAAATGAGGTGTTTTAAAACCAGTTTTCTTATAAGTGCTATTTTTTGGGGAAGCACTTACGTTTTCTGTATTTTACATGGGTTTAAGGTTATAATTTAAAATGAAAATGAGTATGAATAAGACTGTAGATCTGAACTAATATAGCACCTACCTCAAAATGGCAAATATATTGCTTACTCATTTTCATGTATAAGAAAAAAAAAAAAACACCTTACCAAGAACCTCATTGACTTTCTAAGGAATGGAGGAAAGTTTTTTTTTTTTTTTTTTTTTTTTTTTTTTTACATTTTTGCAAGAATGGACACCCAGGCTAATAGGCACACTTTTGAAACCTCAAAGGCAGTACTTTATTTCCTATCCTAAAGCACAAGTCCCTCCCCTAATTCCTTATTAATTAGATGTTATAGAAGTTACAGAATGTCAATCTTCACCCCTCATTACATAGCCAATCACAGCCCCCAAGGAGCTTAATATTCTTTTTTTTCCCCCTGAGGCAATTGGGGTTAAGTGACTTGCCCAGGGTCACACAGCTAGGAAATGTTAAGTGTCTGTGGCCAGATTTGAACTCAGGTTTTAATGACTTCAGGGCTGGTGCTCTATCCACTAAGGCAGCTAGCTGCCCTCAAGGAGCTTACATTCTTAAGGAGAAAAATAAAGGGGCAAAGTCCAAAGGTTACTTTTTCAAATCTAAGACCCCTAACCCTGATTATAAAACCCTTTGAGGGGAAGAGAAGGTGGGGTGGAAGTGAGTGGGTGGGGTGAAAAGTCCAGAGGGCTCCTGTTCAAATCTAAAATCTCCATCCTGATTATATTCTTTGATAGCCTTGTGGGTCCTAGCCTCCCATAGGTTTCATTTTTCTCATTTTAAGTTTCATTTCTTCAATTTAATTTTCATTACTCCATGTGAAGGGGGAGGGAAACTGTTCCTTTTAAGAGATTATCACTCTTAGAGATTGTGTCCCCTTTTCTGATTTCAAAGATCAGGCTCTCCCAGACTCCAAGGAGTTGAGAAGGAGTCCCACCCTCCCAGAATAAGAGAAGCAATAATATTAGGGGGCAAATCAACTCCCATAGAAATTCTAAATTCTCATTCAGTTGAGGAATCCTGGTCTGATCAGCTCAGGCTATCCCAGCCCTGACCAAGATACCCAATAGAACAGCTTCCCTCAACTAAGGTCTTGGCAGATGGCCCTAGGTAGCTTGCTCAGCTGTCAGGACCCTTCTGTCCACTGAGAAAGTATTCTCAGTGCCAAAACTCCATTTCCAAATAAGTCTTTGCCACTATAGAAGTCAGTCTCTTGGCAAACTGATTTCTGTCCAACAATAAACTTTCATTTTGCAACTAATTGGGGAATGAGTGAATTCTTTCACTCCTAAACCTGTGGCCGATTTAAAGGGGATATTTAACAACTCTTGTTGCCACTAACCTCTTGACCACTAGGAATTGAGAGCATTCAAACCACATCACATGGAAACTAAATTGCCATCCAATTCTACCACATTTTTATTTGACTTAGTAAGACAGGTAGTCTTGGTGGCATGGTGATGCTAGGAGGGGGTTCTGGACTGAAAGCAAAGACTATGGGAGCTTCAGAACTGAGAAAGAGGAGAAGGGAGGAAAGAGTTACCTCAGCTACTGCTTTACTCAGTGCTGAGGTACAGAAGGGACCCCCAAAAGGTTGGGGTTGCAGACAGGGTCACAAGGTGTTCTCCAAGTCGGGGGCAAAGTTTATTGTAATCATAATGCCAATTGAAGCAGACTAAATTCTGTGTGGGACAGACAGCCTTACCCAAATTAAAATCACAAACTCTCAAGGTAAAAAGCAAAAAAGGATTTGTTATGATAAATCCCCAAGAGATAAGGTATAAGCAGAGGAGTGCAAAGCACAAGCTGCAAACACAGGCTTATTCAGACCCTAACCAGAAGCCCCCACCCCCTTCTGATCTTTTTTTCCCATTGGCTGGAAAGTTCTAATTTGCGCAGAAACTAAATATCAGATCCCAGAGCATACTTTATTAGGTACTTAAATACTAATGAAATAATAAAAGCTACCCCTCTTCATGTGTGGGTGTGAGGGGGGGGAGGGCAAGAGGAAAATGTTCATCTAAGATAATCAAATATCTGCGGCTTTTAGCTATAGCTTAACTTGTTATTGCAAAGTCTCACGTCACATTCTCATGAGAGGTCTTCAGTTCATCCCTTTTAGTTCCAAAAGAATTTAGCAAAGAAACAGGAGCAAGAAGATAAATGTATAGGAAAAAGATAGATCAGGTGCTTCATTAGCTTCATAAGCTAATTTTATGGCAGAAAGGTAGAATTGAGGAGTGATCTTAAAGGTGGAGTTGAGGAGTGGTCTGGGTTGCCCCTCATTATTATCTCAGAAACTTTGGTTTACTGACCAACAGATTGTGATCTGGCAGCCAGCATTGTTTGGGGAACTAGAGCACTTTTGATGAGGTGCAAATGATGAGGTTAGTGGTAGTGAGAAATATGAGAATTGGGATGGGGAGTCCCCTCTGGTCTGGTGGTTGGGCACAGGTCCAATGTGAAAGAATTCGCAAACCCGAAAAATCTGTGTGGCAAAAGAAGGGAATTTTATTCTTCACTAAGAAGGAAACTTTCCTAATGGGCAAAACTCCTCATTAGGAGTTTGGCAATGATAAGCCAGCTTTGCTAAGAAAACAGACTTCTTAGTGGCAGGATCCTGTTAGGAAAATGGCAAAGGTTAACACTGAGAAGAGAATATCTTCGCAGTGCACAAGAGTCTTGGCAGGCAGCTTTGCCAAGAAGAGAGCTTCCTTTGCAAGCATAATCCTGTTTCGGATTCTGCATAGATTTGGGGTTCTGAGTGGTCCTTTTTTAGCAGTCTGAGGCTTGGACTTCAATCAATGCCCTGGGCCTAGATTTCCAGTTGAAAAGAGATTACTTACCTTGGAGTTTTAAGCCACTTCTTAGGGCTATCAGGCTGAGATCTCCAACTGAATGAGACTTGAGGAGGAAGACATTGTTTGGGAAATGTATGCTTTTCCCAGGGGAGAGCTTGAGATCCCCTTCTTTTACAGATTAAAGGGGATACAGTTTCAGGGTTCACCCCCATCACTCTCAAGACCAGGTGGCCTTAAGGTTAAGGCCAGGTAGTCTCCGGGTAATTGCCATCTCCCCCTAGAAGGAGCAGCCCATTATTCAGTACTTACATTTTGTGGTAAGAATCCTCCAGTCCCAAAATGAGTCACTCTCTCAGGTTTATCTTGCCTACTTGTTCAGGTGTGGGGAGGTAGTCCTCTAAAAAGGGAAGAAATGAGGACTTGATGAGCAAATGCCTGGCACTGAACATGTATTCATTGGGGGAGAAGCACCACCAGGAATGATTAAGTGCTGGGGGAATTGCCATAGAGGCAAGACTCTTCCTTCAGGGAGCCCATAATACGAACCACAGGACTTAACCCAACTTCATTCAGTAAATATCCTGGTAAACCCAAGGATATGTGGCAATGTACAAGAGATGTCACTCCTTCTAGTTTGTTCTGTGCTATCTTCCTTCTTCAACTAGACTTCCAGACCTTCAAGATTTTAAACTCTCAAAAGTTTGTTTTATGTAAAATATTTGATTCAAGTAGATCTTTGGAACTAGGAATCTCAAACTCCTCTACATCTCATGGTTTGTATTTCCAGCCTTTTTCCTGCATGATGATTAGTGTGTAGAACAGAATAGAATCTCCTGTAAATGAAGGAAAGTAGTTTTAGCAGTTTTAATTTTTAAAGATACCCAGAAGAAAATTAAGCTCCAAAATTTTAGTTTTGAAAACTGAAACCTATCAAGGGAAAGCAAACTTACCAAATAGACCCATTATTTTAAAGGATGTAAAAAGTGAGTTTAAATTGTTTAACAATTTAAAATTTTAACAAGTTAAAGTTGTTATTGTTTGGGATATTTTAAAAGTAATTGTTAATTGAATGAATGAATTTTGTGTATTTTTTAAAAGTTTGGTTTGAATAAAAGAAAACTAAGATGCTTGAAGCTAGGGAAACCAATTAGGAAGCTATTAAATTAATCTAGGTGAGGCAATGAAATCTTGAACTAATATGGTAACTGTGAGTAGAGAGCACTGCTGGTTTTAAGAGTTGTTCTGAAGTGAGAAATTGTGAATTTGGCCAGTGATGTGGATAGGAGGAGGAGTGAGGGGTTGAGAATAATGCTAAGGTTATTGGAAGGATGCTGGGCTAGAGAAGTTTGAGAAAAGTAAATGTTTGGGGAAATATGTTCCCATCTGCAAGGAGTTTGTGGTCTGGTAGCTTACAATCTGTTGACATTTTTTTTTTGTCTTATGAACTGAAACTGTTTTTTAAACATTTATCTTTATAGATTTAATTAAACTTTATGTATGGGTGCATTCCCATTTCCCATTCAGGAAAAATACCATTTATCATTAAGAAAATATCTTTATCCTTACTTTTTTGGAAATAGCTCCATTTATATAGGGTTTTAAAAAGACTTACAAAGTACTTGTCTCACAATAATCCAATGACACATGTATGATCAAAATAAAATTGCTTGCCTTATCAAAGAAGAAGAGGGAAGAAGGGAGAGAATTTAAAACTCATTTTTTAATTGTTAAAAAAATTTTGCAAATGGGAAATATTTAATGGAATGAATTAAAATAATTTTTAAAAATAAAAATAAGTAGTTCTGTGAGAGAGCTAGAGCTTGTATTAATGCCCCCATTTTCCAGATCAGGACTTTGTTGTACCAATCAGACTCAGAATTTGAACCTAGATTTTCTGAATACAGCTCTACACTGCATTGCATCAAACTGTTTCCCCCCTTCCATGTTGTGTTCTTTTTTGTGTATGCACTCTTACATGCACTGTTTGCTAAGGTAAGAGCCTGCCCAAATGCCTGTTTATTCATTTTTGCTGACTTCCATCCTCAGTTAGGCCACTTAGGTCTGGCTTTTTATCCACTTGGAAGTAGATGCATGTAGGTGCCTTACCTGTTTTTAGGTCATTACCTTATTGACATAGTCTAAAGAAATTTTCTTCTCCTAATTAGTTTTCCCTCAAACCTCTGCCTCTCAACATGCCAGGGGTCTGGTTTTATCAACAATTGCTTAAAGAGGGCATAAAAGGGCTTTGTCAGAACTTGGCAACTGTTTAAAAGAAGAGTCATTAGAAAAAAAGAGCAGTGATTTTTGGAAAGAGAATAAATTTCCATGGCTTGTTGATTAGTAGCTAATTGATTAGTATTGAGATTTTAGATTTTAGGGTTTTTTTTATTTTTTAATATTCTTGGAAAAGATACCAAAATATCAAAGGCCAAAGTTGATAGAAATAAGTTCAGCAACTTGATCAACACTTTGGTATACTGATGACTTACATTGGTATGGTAAATGGAAAGTATATTAAATGGAATGAATGCTAAATTGGTATGATAACTGAAAAGTAAGTTTAAAAACTTTTTAATCTTTTTTTTTATTTTGAGTTTCTATGTGCAAAACACTATACAACTGTGCTTACCCCTTTTATCCCCATTGGGTCTGTATACCATAAAAGAGGGAAAAAACAGCAACAACAAGATTATATGATGATCAACTGTGATGGACATGGCTCTTTTCAACAATGAAGTGATTCAAGACAATTCCAATAGACTTGTGATGGAAAGAGCCATCTGCATCCAGAGAGAGGACTATGGAGACTGAATGTGGATGAAAGAATAAAATTTCCTTTTGTTGCTGTTGTTTGTTTGCTTGCTTTTTTCCTTTCTCATTTTCCCCTCTTTTGATCTGATTTTTCTTGTGCAGTATGTTTAGAAGAATTGTACATGTTTAAACTATATTAGATTCCTTGTCTAGGGTGGAGGGGAGCATAAAAGAGAGAGGAAAATTTGAAATACAAGGTTTTGCAAGGTTTAATGTTGAAAATTGTCTTTGCATGTATTTTGAAAAATAAAAGGTTTTATTATAAAAAAATAAAATTTTGAATTTTAAATTCTCTTCCTCTCTCCCACAATTGCTCTCTCCTTGAGAATCAATTTTATTTCATGATTTTTGTGAGGAAACACTTTGTAAAATTTCAAACACTATATAAAAGGAGCTAATCTCAGGAAAGTTGATAAGGTAAATGGAAGTTTAAAATCTTGACATTCTATCATTTGATCCTGCAGTGTCACTACCAAGTTTGTATACCAAAGAGACCATAAAAGAGGGAAAAGGATTATATGTGCAAAATTTTTATAGTATCTTTTTTATGATGACAAGGAACTGGAAATTGAGTGGATGCTCATCAGTTAGTGTACACAGTAACAGCAAGATTGTGTGATGATCAGTTGTGATGGACTTGCTCTTTTCAGCAATGTGGTGGTCCAGGGCAATTCCAAAAGACTTGGGATGGACAATTCTATCTGCATCTAGAGAGAGAACTCTGAAGAATGAATGTAGTAGATCAAAGCATAGTATTTTTCTTTTTTGTTTATTTTTTCTTTCTTGTGTTTTTTCCCTTTTATTATGATTTTTTACAAGACTAATGTGCAAATATGTTTAAAATAATTGTACATGTATAACCTATATCAGATTGCTTGCTGTCTTAAGGAAGTGGAGAGGTAAGGGAAGGAGGTAGAAAAATTTGGAACTCAAAATCTTACATGAAAGTTGAAAAGTATCTTTACATGTAATTGGAAAAATAAAATAGTATTGAGGGGGAAAATAAATAAAATCAAAATCAAAATCTTGGCAATGTTAGCAGTTGTGACCTTAAGCTACTCTGGTAGAAAGAACTTATTCATTTTCTCATGATTCAGAGGTCTGTTATGATAAATGCTTTCTATAATGTCATTCCTTTTTTCCCCCTTCTTTCAGTTAAATTCTTTTCTAGGCTTTGGAGAATGGTTGTATGTTTCTGATCCAAAAGGCAACATCAATTTTTTTCTCTAACCTTCCCTAACAAGGCTCTCCTAATTCCCTATTTTGCTCTAGTGTGCTGGCCCCTATCAGAGCAGTTAAATTTTAATTGAATTTTTACCTTTATGTAAGATTTTTTAAAAGGTTGAATTTTTTAAAGTTTCTAGGCATAGAATAATGCTAAGTTGACAAAAATGAAATAATGATATCCCTGTTTACTTTTTCTTGTCTGCTTCAGATATCTCTTCCTCGACATGTTTCCTTTGATATTTCAGATGAAGGTGTAGAATTACCCTCAAAAACAGGTACATTATTATTAATATTTCAATACTTAACAAATTATAAATTATTGTATAATATTTAAATAATTGTACTGGTAAAATGTGACATCAGAATTCAAGACATAAGCTTTCTTGTTTAGTTTTGAGTTCAGAACCAGAAGTTTTGTCTATCATATTAAATGATAAATCTTATATAAGTAGCATGAGATTAAAGTTTTGATGGGAAACCTTCTTTGAAAAATCAAATAGTAGGGGAAGCTAGGTGGTGCAGTGGATAGAGCACCAGCTTTGAAGTCAGGTGGACTCGAGTTCAAATTTGGTCTCAGACACTTAACACCTCCTAGCTGTGGGAGCCTGGGCAAGTCATTTAACCCCAATTGCCTCAACAACAACAAAAAAATCAAATAGTAGGAGAAATAGAGAAATGTCTTAAAGAGTTCTCTAACATTTTACACTGCTCTGTGACTTTATGAAATCAAATTTGAAATACTAGCAAACTAGCTATATTGTTTAATTAACCTATTGAAAAGTTGTTGAGCATAAGGTTTCTAGGTGAAAGGGAAAAAAATGCAATGGGAAAAAATTTATGCTTCCAGATGTGCTGTTCAGTGAATCAAGGGGCGGGGTACAAGGAGGTATTATGAATGTGTTGTTCTTGATATGTTTGTCTTTCCTTTACAAGGAGGACCATGATGTCAGGGAGGTGATACCTTGATATGCAAGCTAGCTGGATTTCAGTGAAGAAGGGCTGGGCAAGGTCACTTGCCCCACTTCCCACTCCAGAGCCACCTGGGGTCAGTGACAAAATATAGTTTGAGACAACTAGAGAGGGCACTGGATGCAGTGGGAAACCTTGGCCTTTTAAAGCTAAGGTCTTCAACAGGTCTTAGTTTGACTGAGGCTGCACCAATTCAGAGATTAAGGCTAGTTAACAGTTGAGGCAAAGAATAATTTCTTTCACCTAGTCCAAAAAATATTAAATCGGGGAGGCAGGGGAGACTCTCAGGGTTTCTGGCCAAAAAAGAAATGATTGCAGTTTACATTCAATCTGAGTCAATCAGGATCCAGAGACTACTTGGGGCTTGGCCTGAAACTTATTGGTCAATCTATGAGAGTCAGAGTGGTTTTGTTTTAAAGGATGTCTTTTAAAAAAGAAAGATTCAGAGATCCAAAAGAAAAAAAATTTCTAAGAGTATCTGTAGCTACATCCACCCTATGTAGAAACACCTTCATCAATATAGTTCTTCATTATCCCAAGGCTTGGAAGATTAGGGGTCCCAACTAACTTCCTTAGTCCTATTGCAAACAAATTCAAACCTTAAACAACTCTGATCTCTCTAATCCAAAATTGCTGCCTTCTGTAGTGAAAACCACTTTTCCCAGCCTCATTTTCCCCCCTCATACTTCTATCTTCACCCAGCCCAAGTCAACCACATCCTAGTGATAGAATCAAAGAAAAATTGGAAAGGAATTCAAAAGTGAATGCCTGACAAAGAATTCCTAGGTATTCTATGTGTGGGACTTAACCTTGTCATGAAAATGTCCTGTGAGAAAAAAGCCATGGTTTGGGCCAGACTGTGAAGGGTTTTTAAAACCTAAACAAAGGAGCTTATATTTTATCCTAACTACCAGAATTCACTTAATGGGATAGATAAGTGAAGAAAAATTAAGACTGAGAAAAAATAGGTTTTGTAATTAAAAGATTGTTAGTTTCAATGATAAAAGAAACCAAGCTACAAAGGGTTGAAGAATGGAGAATGCAGTGAGGAAAAGAAAAAGTGGAGGCAATGAATGTAATCAGCTTTTTTAGGAGAAGAAAGAGTTTCTTTTGAATTAGATACAGCTTTCCATAGCCATATTGCAGTTGTGATTCCCTTTCCACGTTTCCATGCTACTCATGAGGTTAAACTTATTTCCTTGCATTAGAATTTCTAATTAATCTTGCTTTTTAGCTATACTTTATTAGAATTGAGAGAGACAGTAATTATCTAATTTAGCATGGTTCAGTATGATTGATCCGATCTTACAAGGAGATGTTATGGGCCAGAACTTGAAACAAGGTGATAACTCAATGGAATTGATGGAAGTAATGCTTGTGTGCTTGAATTTGTACCTTTAAGAATTCACACATTAGAGCTCACACCTTTGAGAGTTCACACATTAGCTCACACATTGGAGTTCACAAGTTCAGGAGATTCACAAGTCAGGAGATTCACAAGTCAGAAATCCATAATCCCACTCTCAGAGGAGGAGTCAATCTTTTACACCGAGCATAAAAAGAGCTTCAGTCAGTCAGAGAGTCAGTTCAGAAGAAGCCATGAGTCAGAGTTGAGCTAGAGCCAGAAGTCACTTTGGAAGATTGACAGAGTGAGAGTTCAGTTCCAGAGATTGAGAAGCTAATCAGCAGTTGGGCAGAACCAAGATTCAGAGAGAGGCTGAAGCTAACAACAAGTGCTCTCGGAACCAAAGAAAGCTAACTGGACTATTTTGAAAGAAATAATAAAGAACTACTTTAACACCTGGCTGCATTTGAAGTGATTATTGATCTGAACCAAAACTAAGGCTGCCTCCAGAAAATCTCCCCAAGAAACCTGCTCACAGAGAACCCA
Source organism: Antechinus flavipes (assembly GCF_016432865.1). NCBI lineage: Eukaryota > Metazoa > Chordata > Mammalia > Dasyuromorphia > Dasyuridae > Antechinus > Antechinus flavipes. Next base: position 83,860,711 of record NC_067400.1, read on the forward strand.
TTATATTTTAGAAAAAAAAGAGAACACCATATTTGTATACAGATATTTGAAAAGACAAGTCTCAAAACTAACTCCATTTTTTATTAAAGCTTTTTTATTTTCAAAATGTATACGTAGATAATTTTTCAACAATGACTCTTGCAAAACCTTGTATTCCAAATTTCCCCTCCTTCCCCTCATCCCCTTCTCTAGATGACAAGTAATCCAATAAATGTTAAACATGTTAAAAAATGTTAAATCCAACGTGTGTGTATATATAGTTATACAATTATTGTGCTGCAGAAGAAAAATCAGAGCAAAGAGGAAAAAAGAGAAAGAAAACAAAATTAAAACAAATAACAAAAAGAGTGAAAATTTTTATTATGTTGTGATCCACATTCAGTTCCTACAGTCCTCTCTCTTGGGTACAGCAACTGTCAGATCACTTTGGAATTTGACCATCAGAAAAGAGTAATTTTGGGGGGGGGGGATTTTTTGTAAAGTTTTTTTTTTAATATAAGACTGAATCCAAGCAGCTCTAGATTCTGCAAGTTAATGATTTAAGATTATAAGCAAAGGATTATCTATTTGTCTACCTAATCTATCTGTCTATATGTACATGTATATATACTTACATAAAAATACATATATATGTAATAAGTTTTATAAAAATACAAGCAATCATAGCCACTTACAACTCTACTTCTTTCTGTATTTCTTTATAATAACCCTTTCCCATGTCTTCCCACCTCACTTCCATTTCCTATCTATATTATTAAAAACCATATAGTAAGTGACTAGTTACATGACACCATGTTGAGTACTAAAAAATTAGTACTTAACAAAATTAAATTTGCTCCCTGCCTTTAAACATCAATAGCCAACAAAGTTTTTGGAAATAAACTTATTCAGGAGGATTCTGGGAAGATGGTGAAGTATGTCAGAAAATTTCAAGTCTCCACATTTTCCCCCAAACAGAAAAAATTTGTGCCTCAGGGCAAACATAGATTGCTGAAAAACAAATAAGACTTGGGGTAGAACAGGGGTCTACCTGCAATAAGCAGTAAGCCAAGAAGAATTCCAGAACAGGAATATTAACCAATGTGAAGTACAAACAAGTCCAGGCTAGCTCTACTGAAACTGCAAGAGGGAAACCGTTAGGTTAGGTTTGGCTCGAGCCTCAGCCTGAACCATAGGCTCTTTCATCTCCTAGACAGCATGGAATGTGGGTCTTGGGAACAGGGAACATTTGCTGATTAGGAAAGCATAGGCCTAGCTGTGCTTCAGAGACATGGCCTTGGGTGAGAAGGAACCAGCACAGCCTGTGAGTACAGAAGCAATGCAACAAGTGCCTGCTAGCACTTGCAGGAGGGTGCCAGGAGGTCAGAGCTGAAGGGAATCCAAAGGCACCATTTCCCCCACCCCAGGATTAGAGGTGCTTATACTAATAGTTATTACTATTATTTTTCTATGAATAGGCAAAGAAGAAAAAACTTAACCATAGAAACTTACTGTGGGAATAGGGAAGACCAGGGTTCATCTTCAGAGGAGGGTGGTGAAGTAAAAAAAAAAAAACCTCTTCTGCCCCCAAAGAAAAAACATTAAATGACTCCCTGCTCAGAATTATGGAATTTAAAAAAATGTCAAAAATCAAATGAGAGAGATTAAGGGAAAACTTTTTTAAAGACCAAGAAAAGCAAGATTATGGAAAAAAGTTAACTAGAAAAGGAGAAAAAGAAAATAAATTCTTTGAAAATTAGAATTGGGTGAGAAGGTATAAGACACCAAGAAATAACAAAAAATATTAAGAATGAAAAAAGACCAGAATGTGAAAGATAAGAAAAACAGATCTGGGTAACAGATCAAGAAGAGAAAATGTAAGAATAACTGGACTACATGAAAGCTGTAACCAAAAAAAGAATCTTGACACAATAAGGCTAGAAATAAAATTGGGAGTGATAATAACAGGAAGGGAAAGTAGAAATAGAAAAATGAACCATTTACCACTGAGATCCTTTATGGGAAAACACCTAGGAATATTATTGCCAAATTTCAAAACTCCCAGATCAAAGACAAATTTTGGAAGAAACAAACAAAATTCAAATATGCTGGAGCTATAATTAGAATTACACAGGATTTACCAGAGCCACAATAAAAGTCTACAGGTCTTAGAATAATATATACCAGCAATCAAAAGAACTAGGTCTGCAGCTAAAAATATCACATCCAGCAAAATTGTGTGTATGTGTATGTGCATATGTGTCCACGCTTAACTGTAGCCTGCTTGTTGGGAGGGATGAAAGAGGGAAAAAATAAAGTAAAAAGTATGCAGCAGAGAACAAAAGAACAACCTACCAGGAAGCAAAGAAAAAAGTAGACACTCAATGAATATTATTTCTGCTACTATTATATATGTTTAATGGAAAAAGAAATTTGTTATGTATTTTGAATTCTCCCTAAGGAAAAAAACCACCTCAGTTAATATTTAGTATCTACTCTGAGCAAGGAGGCATTGTGCTAATTATCATGAATGCAAGACCAAAAATGTCAGTCCCAGTTATCTATCATTTCATAGTATGTATATAAGAATTACAAAAATGACATGTATATATCATATACATGCATATGTGTAATGACCGTGTATTTAAAATCAGCCGGAGTCAGGAATTCAGGTTAAGGGGAAAATCTTCAATCTTTATTGAAGTGAAGAGATGAATAAGGATTGCGATAGCAAATATGGGCAGCTGCGACAGGAAGCCAGCTAACAGAGAGAGATCTGAGCTGAGCAAACCGTTGCAATCGCAATGCAAAAAGTCTCTCCTTCCCCTTCCTTTTCCACTCCCCTGCCACCACCCACCAAAATCGTCATTTCCTATATAACACATCAGGACTTGCACAAAGAGTGGGTGGGGGCCATTCTTTCTCCAAGCTTATATATTAATAGAGTATGGTTCAATTATTATTTAGCCTCATGTGCTTGGGACCTCAGTGCATCAACTCAAGCCTCAGCCCATTACACATATGTACATGTATATATATGCATACACTATACACATGTGCATGTACAAACTGCATATTTGAAGACATATATGTATTGTATATTTTTTCATGCATGCATGTTTGTATATTCATACAGAATTCCATCCATATAAGTCTTTTCCATAATTTCCTATACGTACTGTACAAATTCAGTTATATGGATATGAAGTTGTCAGATTCTGAGTATGGACCCAAAATATACTTTCTATTATATTACAGTACTTCTCACAGCTGCTGTAAGACGTTACTACCACAACCATAGTTGGCTAATTATTTCTTAATTCTTTCCTAGATGATGTGCTAAAAATTGAAGAACATATTAGCCTGGATAGAGATAAAGACAAGGATGAGAAAAAGGAAAAGGACAAGGAAGGGGTAGATGAGAAGAATGAAACTGAGAATATTGAAACAGATGAAGAGAACGAGGTAAATGGGGATCAATAATCCTACTAGTTTATTTAATCTTTAAAATTTAGTTTGACTTAAATGTTTACTACATATGATACGCCATAGCAAAGATCTTCCTCAAAACCTTTCAAAGGCATGTGTGAATAAAATAAATTTAGTAAGCATCTGTTGTTTGATTATTTGCAGATTTAATAAGTATTGCCTAAATAAATAAATCACTAAATGTATGTAGCACAAAAAATGTGTGTTGTATATATTATATGTAACACATATGATACTTGCATGTGTTAGGAAATATAGGATACTCATATAAGATGTAGAATAGAATACCCAAGAAATCAGATTGGTAGCCATTATTGCCATTTTTATGATGTTAAGAAGTTTGCTTATCAAGAAGTAATAACCTATAATTTCCTGAAATTTCATGAATGTGAAAATGAATAAAAATTCATTCCTTTGAGTCTTGAAGACTTTTTAAAGCTTAAGAATCTCTGGAAAACATAGATGTATCCTGTTGAATGACTAAAACTCATCCAAAAATATTCAGCTACTAAAGTACCAAAAAGATCTCTTAAGTCTGTCCCACAGAATAGACACCCAAGTATAACTATTTCAGGAATCTTTGTATACGAGGAGACCAATAAAGTAATGAATTAGAGTGTAGGTAAACAATAGCAGAGCTTCTTAAACTTTTTCTACTCATGACTCTTTTTACCTGAGAAATTTTTATGTGACTCAGGGCATATAACTATATAAAATAGATATACAAATCAAACATTTACTAATAATAAATCATAATTTTTGACCCCACATTGTTACATGATCCCATGTTACATGCAAACCCATACGGGGTTGCAATCCACAGTTTAAAAAGCTTTGCTCTAGAGTGTGTGTATAGGGCAGGGTGCATTCAGATGAGTTTAATAGGGATAAGCTAAATTTGACAGGGAGTATTCAGTATTGGAAAATACTTGCTTTGCAATCACCTATTTAAGAACTACAGTGAGCAAAGAGCAAAGCATAAACCACCATCTATGTGCCACTGTACATAATACTCCTCAAAAAGTCCATCTTCATTGTAAAAAAATTGACTACTCACAACTGAAATAGCACTCTAAAACCTACAAAGGGCTTTCCCCATTCCTGGTAGCAATACACTACAAAATTTCGTTGGAAGAAACCAAGAAGGGACTTTGACATGGATGAAGTTATATACGAACTTAGTTATTGGAAATGGGACACATAGGCAAGACTTGCTTATCAGGAATAATATCCCCATTTTACAGATGAATAGAATCAAAGAAATTAAGTGCTTAAATTCTAAGCTCTGTTGCTGAAACTCAAATTCAGTTATCTACTTGCAGTGGTTTGACAGTTGGTTTGAAACCTGACATTGAGGTATGTCTAAGAACTGAGATTTTGTCAGTATTCTTGAATTATGAATAGGTGCTGATTTAACTTGCATAAATCTAGGTCAGGATTAAGATATATCTGGGTTGTAAACATCAAGGTCATCAGAGAGAGTTGAGTTTAGAAAATATATTGACTATAAAAACAAAAGCATTTCTGTGTATGTTCATATAGGCATATCATAAGAATGCAAAAGAGAAGAAAGAGGAAGGGGGAGAGGGTTGAGAAGAGAGAAAGAAATAAAGATGAATTCTTCATATCATTAACTTAGGAGAACAAGATTACAAAGCAATTTTGACTACTGCTCCTTACACTTCCCTATTCCCATATGCACACTCCTATGTATACAGACATGAATACATCCTTTCAGTCTACCTTTAACAAACATACTTGCTGTTTAAAGCATAGGACTTTATTTTTAAAATAACAAAGATGAATGAAACAACTGATGAAGCCAAAACTAATCTATTTAGAAATACTACACAAAATTTACCTACAGAAAACTAAGGAACAACTTAGACATGGAAAAATAATATGAGAACCCAATTACCAAAATTGGGGCATAAGGGCAAGGTTTGCTTATCAGAAACAAGGTATATCCCAGCTACTCGAAAGAATGAAGATGAAGTGATAGAGAAAGAGTGGTTAAAAGGCTAATTTGTGCCAAATGGGGAGGTATGATCATTTTATTTCCCTTGCTTGGGGCATCATCACAGATGATGAGAAGTGGAAATATGAGGCTAGGATAAAGACAGGTAGGTCATTCCATTTGGAATGCCAAATTAAAGAGTTAGGATTTTATTTAGTATTGTTAAGGTCATACATACTATCAATTATTTAATACTAGTGAAATAAAATTTGATTCGGTTATATTAACTGGAGAAGCACTATAGTGTAGAAGAATGAGTGCTGAATTTATAGTTGGAAGATCTGGCCTGGAATCCCATTTCAAACTCTAATTGTGAGACCCTGAGCAAGTTGTTTTATGTCTGAGAGACACAATTTCCTCTATAGTAAGATGGGGATAATAATACTTGCACTATCTACTTCATAGAATTGCTGTGAGGAAAGTGCTCTGCAAATCATAAACTACTACATGAGTCTGAGCTATTGTTGTTGCCCAGGTAACTTAACTGTATTGCCAATTTGATTAACCTCATATGTAATGGTACTCCCTCCTTCCATCCAGTGCTATAATAAATAAGATAGTAAATTAGAAAGTGCTCTGAAAAAAGTAATGTATGTTCTACTAAGAAGAAGTGTTTTTTTCCACATGTGGACTGGTACCATGAATATATGCTGAATATGCTAGATAACTTCAATCTACCTAACAACTATTGTGAAAGTTCTCATAATCTTCACTTATAATGGGAATAAACTAAAAAATTATTGAAGTTGTTTCAACTTTCCCATTTTCTCCATTGTGAGTCAAATCATTGAAAAACTCATCTTAGCATAATGTCTGTCACATCATCATCAAGAGTTTTTCAGTCAAGTTTAGTCACATTGCATTGTGTCCGGATATTTTTTTCTCCTCTTTGCTTTTGCTTGAATTGGTGTACTGTTCTTTTCTTTCTTTCTTTCTTTCTTTTTTTTTTAAATAATAGCCTTTTTCTTTGTGAATGATTTGAGATTACCAAATAAATAGGAAAATTTAAACTTAAATGTCAAAGAAGGCTGAACTGTAAACATCATTGTACTGATAAAGACTTTGATAATTGGAAAAACATGTCATGTTGAAGTTTTATGTGAAAAATATTCTTAAAATAACCCTTTTAAACTCTGAATGAAGTACTATCATAAAAGAATTCAGTGATCTCTGAGAGGAATTCTATAGTCTAAAACTGGAACTTCTTTTTTTCAAGATTGTTATTAGAAATACATATATGAAGGATTTGGAGGATTTCACTTTTAGATCAGCACACCCTGAAAGCATTCCAATATTTCAAGGGGTAAGTCCCAAGTTATTATCCTAGTTTACCAATTGTTACATTTGTTATCTTTTTCCAGTGCCTCTATATACATATTTTAGGTATATAAAGTCAAAATAGCATTTAGGGTCTTAATTTATTGATTTGTTTATTGTTTGCTCTGTTGATTATTGATTGAAAAAAGTAACACTGCTAAAAAACTGAGATACTAAATTAAAATAAATTAAAGCATGTATTTATCTAGTTCATATTTTTGAAAAATTAAAATATATGTAAGGTATATAATGTGAACGCTTAACTGACGGAATTCATCATTACACTTTTGGTAGTAGTTACAGTATTACAGTATCAATACATTGCCATTACTAAATTGCCTGCAGATATAACATTAAAATATCATTGCCATCACAGAACTAGTTTTGGCACCCTCCCTTATCATTGGTAGATGAATTTGAGCCTTGATCAAATAACGAAGCTACATTATGACATGGTGCCACATTTTAGTGCAGGTTAAGTGGAGCACATCAATTACTTCTGACACTTTGCCTTGAGGGCAGATGCCAAATGACTTTACATTGGTCTTTTTGAAATATTAAAAGATTATCAACAATATATTTTGTATGTCAGAGTCAACCTATGTAAGATATTTTTATGTTTATGAGACTCATTTATTTTTGAATCAATCACATAATATTATTAATGGAATTGATTTTTAAAATTCTATCATGGATTTTTTTGTTTAAAATATGCTGTTAGGCTTATGGATTGATTTATTAGATATATATGTACATAGGACAATTTTCCCTCCTGGGGAGGGAGCTAAGAAAATCAATATCAAAATGTCAATTTTTTAAATCAAATTTTTAAAGTTCTATAAAAAAGCAATACTTTTCTTGGTTATGCTTTTGAGCACAGTGAGCAGAAATATACTCAGTGAAAATTAGGCAAGGTTATCTTTTAAATTCAAAATATAAAATGCTTAAAATTTTCTTAGTGATGTTTATTGTTTTTATTTTGTTTTCAATATTACAGAGCAACAAACCCATCCTTATTCATAGGGGAAAGTTTGAACCTTTTTTGAGGAATATAACAGAAATTCCCATTAATGAAGACCATAAAAGAATTCAAAATGAGCCTGTTTGTTCAGTTGTTAAAAAGAATACATCAAGTGCGGAGGTTATAGAACATGAAGATCAAGACCCTCCTTATGCACCAACGTCATCAAGCATAACAGTTAATTCTGAAAATTCTTCCTGGGACTCAAATCCTGACATCTTTACAATCAAATCTTTCGACACTGAAGAGATAGAAAGAGGTCTATCAAGTCTTTCTTTAGAAAGTTTTGAAGGAGAAACAGCCTTTACTGTAGATATAGATTTGGTTGGAAAAGAACAGGAAAACCTCCTCTCAGAGCTGTTGGAGCTTAATCCAAGTTTGGAAAAATTGGAAAAAACAGTGGTTCTAAAATCAATTTTAAATGATGACTTGAAGGATCTTTCAGATGAATTATTTTCAAAACAAGGAATCCTTATGGAGATTGAGGCAGAAAAGAAAAGCCAGAGTTTGCTGACCTTAGATGACAAAACATTAGGTAGTGTAGAGACTGTTGTATTTGAGAATGATCAAAATGAAATCAAGATTGTGCATAGTGAACAGATTGAACTTTCTGGGAAGAAAAGTTCAAAATCTTCAAAAAAAGATCTCAAGATTGTGCAGAGTGAACAGTTGGGTGAACTTTTAGAAAAGAAAAGTTCAAGTTCAAAATCTTCCAAGAATGACCTCAAAATTGTGCAGAGTGAACAACTGAGTGAGCTTTCAAGAAAAAAAAGTTCAAGTTCAAAATCTTCTTTCAAAAATGGCATTAAGAATATTCAGAGTGAACCGTTGAGTGAGCTTTCAGGAAAGAAAAGTTCAAGTTCAAAATCTTTCAAAAATGATTTCAAGATTGTGCAGAGTGAACAAATTGTATTTTCAGGAAAGACAAGTTCAAGTTCAAAATCTTCTTTCAAAAATGACTTCAAGTTTGTACAGAGTGAACAGTTCAGTGAACTTTCAAAAGAGCTAAGTTTAGATTTAAAATCTTCCCCCAAAAACCTCAAGACTGTGCAGAGTGAACAATTAAGTGAGCTTTCAGGAAAGATAAGTTCAGGTTCAAAATTTTCAAAAACTGACCTCAGGATTTTACAGAGTGAACAAATTGAACTATTAGGAAAAATAAGTTCAAGTTCAAAATCATCCAAAACTGACCTCAAGATTGTTCAGAGTGAACAAACTGAACTATCAGGAAAAATAAGTTCAAGTTCAAGTTCAAAATCTTCCACAAGTGACCTCAAGATTGTACAGAATGAACAGTTGGGTGAACTTTTAGAAAAGAAAAGTTCAAGTTCAAAATCTTCCAAAACTAATCTCAAGATTGTGCAGAGTGAACAAGTGGGAGAACTTTTAGAAAAAAAAAGTTTGAAATCTTCCAAAAGTGACTTCAGAATTGTGCAGAGTGAACAGTTGGGTGAGCTTTCAGAAAAAACAAGTTCAGATTCAAAATCTTCTCTCAAAACTGACCTCAAAATTATGCAGAATGAAGAGTCAGGTGAGCTTTCAGAAAAGACAAGTTTAGGTTCAAAGCCTTACAAGAGTGACCTCAGTATTGTACAGAGTGAACAGTCAAGTGAACATTTAGGAAAGAAAAGTTCAATTTCAAAACCTCCCAGAACTGACTTCAAGATTGTGCAGAGTGAAGTGCTATGTGAACTTTTAGAAAAGTCAAGTTCCAGTTCAAAATCTTCCAAAACTGACCTCAAGACTGGGCAGAGTGAACAACTGAGTGACCTTTCAGAAAAGACAAGTTTAGGTTCAAAGCCTTACAAGAGTGACCTCAGTATTATACAGAGTGAACAATCGAGTGAACATTTAGGAAAGAAAAGTTCAATTTCAAAACCTCCCAGAACTGACTTCAAGATTGTGCAGAGTGAACAATTGAGTGAGCTTTCAGAAAAGACGAGTTTAAGTTCAAAGCCTTACAAGAGTGATCTCAGTATTGTACAGAGTGAACAGTCAAGTGAACATTTAGGAAAGAAAAGTTCAATTTCAAAACCTCCCAGAACTGACTTCAAGATTGTGCAGAGTGAAGTGCTATGTGAACTTTTAGAAAAATCAAGTTCCAGTTCAAAATCTTCCAAAACTGACCTCAAGATTGGGCAGAGTGAACAACTGAGTGAGCTTTCAGAAAAGACAAGTTTAGGTTCAAAGCCTTACGAGAGTGACCTCAGTATTATACAGAGTGAACAATCGAGTGAACATTTAGGAAAGAAAAGTTCAATTTCAAAATCTCCCAGAACTGACTTCAAGATTGTGCAGAGTGAACAATTGAGTGAGGTTTCAGAAAAGACGAGTTTAAGTTCAAAGCCTTACAAGAGTGACCTCAGTATTATACAGAGTGAACAATTGAGTGAACATTTAGGAAAGAAAAGTTCAATTTCAAAACCTTCCAAAACAGACCTCAAGATTGTGCTGAGTGAATCTTTAGATGAGCTTTCAGAAAAGACAAGTTTAGGTTTAAAATCTTCCAAGAGTGACTTCAAGATTGTACAGAGTGAACAGTTGAGTGAACATTTAGAAAAGAAAAGTTCAAGTTCAAAATCTTCCAAGAGTGATCTTAAGATTGTTCAGGGTGAACAGTCAGGTGAACTTTTAGAAAAGAAAAGTTCAAGTTCAAAACTACCCAAAACTGACCTCAAGATTGTGCAGGGTGAATTGCTATGTGAACTTTTAGAAAAGTCAAGTTCCAGTTCAAAATCTTCCAAAACTGACCTCAAGACTGGGCAGAGTGAACAACTGAGTGAGCTTTCAGAAAAGATAAGTTTAGGTTCAAAGCCTTACGAGAGTGACCTCAGTATTATACAGAGTGAACAGTCGAGTGAATATTTAGGAAAGAAAAGTTCAATTTCAAAAACTTCCAAAACTGACCCCAAGATTGTGCTAAGTGAATCTTTAGAAGAGCTTTCAGAAAAGACAAGCTTAGGTTCAAAATCTTCCAAGAGTGACCTCAAGATTGTACAGAGTGAACAGTTGAGTGAACATTTAGAAAAGAAAAGTTTAATTTCAAAATCTTCCAAAACTGACCTCAAGATTGTACAGGGTGAACTGCTATGTGAACTTTTAGAAAAGTCAAGTTCCAGTTCAAAATCATCCAAAACTAACCTCAAAATTGTGCAGAGTGAACAGTCAGGTGAACTTTTAGAAAGGAAAAATTCAAGTTCAAAATCTTCCAAAACTGATCTTAAAATTTTACAGAGTGAACAGCAGGTAGAAGAACTATTAGAAAAGACAAGTTCCAGTTCAAAGTCTTCTAAAACTGATCTCCAGATTGTGCAGAATGAACAGTTAGTTGAGCTTTCAGAAAAGACAACTTCAAGTTTAAAATCTTCCAAAATTGACCTCCAGATTGTGCAGGATGAACAAGTGGGTGAACTTTTAGAAAAGACAAGTTCCAGTTCAAAACCATCCAAAACTGACCTCAAGATTGTGCAGGGTGAACTGCTATGTGAACTTTTAGAAAAGTCAAGTTCCAGTTCAAGATCTTCCAAAACTGACCTCAAGACTGGGCAGGGTGAACAATCGGGTGAACTTTTAGAAAAGAAAAGTTCCAGTTCAAGATCTTCCAAAACTGACCTCAAGACTGGGCAGGGTGAACAATCGGGTGAACTTTTAGAAAAGAAAAGTTCCAGTTCAAGATCTTCCAAAACTGACCTCAAGACTGGGCAGGGTGAACAATCGGGTGAACTTTTAGAAAAGAAAAGTTCCAGTTCAAGATCTTCCAAAACTGACCTCAAGACTGGGCAGGGTGAACAATCGGGTGAACTTTTAGAAAAGAAAAGTTCCAGTTCAAGATCTTCCAAAACTGACCTCAAGACTGGGCAGGGTGAACAATCGGGTGAACTTTTAGAAAAGAAAAGTTCCAGTTCAAGATCTTCCAAAACTGACCTCAAGACTGGGCAGGGTGAACAATCGGGTGAACTTTTAGAAAAGAAAAGTTCCAGTTCAAGATCTTCCAAAACTGACCTCAAGACTGGGCAGGGTGAACAATCGGGTGAACTTTTAGAAAAGAAAAGTTCCAGTTCAAGATCTTCCAAAACTGACCTCAAGCCTGGGCAGGGTGAACAATCGGGTGAACTTTTAGAAAAGAAAAGTTCCAGTTCAAGATCATCCAAAACTGACCTCAAGACTGGGCAGGGTGAACAATCGGGTGAACTTTTAGAAAAGAACAGTTCAAGATCACCCAAAACTGACCTCAAGACTGGGCAGGGTGAACAATCAAGTGAACTTTTAGAAAAGAAAAGTTCCAGTTCAAGATCATCCAAAACTGACCTCAAGACTGGGCAGGGTGAACAATCAAGTGAACTTTTAGAAAAGAAAAGTTCCAGTTCAAAATCTTCCAAAACTGATCTCAAGATTGTGCAGGGTGAACTGCTATGTGAACTTTTAGAAAAGTCAAGTTCCAGTTCAAAATCTTCCAAAATTGACCTCAAGACTGGGCAGGGTGAACAATTGTGTGAACTTTTAGAAAAGAAAAGTTCCAGTTCAAAATCTTCCAAAATTGACCTCAAGACTGGGCAGGGTGAACAATTGTGTGAACTTTTAGAAAAGTCAAGTTCCAGTTCAAGGTCTTCCAAAATTGACCTCAAGACTGGGCAGGGTGAACAATTGTGTGAACTTTTAGAAAAGAAAAGTTCCAGTTCAAGATCTTCCAAGAGTGACCTCAAGATTGCACAGGGTGAACAGTTGTGTGAACTTTTGGAAAAGAAAAGTTCAAATTCAAAATCTTCCAAGAGTGATCTCAAGATTGTGCAGAATGAACAATTGTGTGAACTTTTAGGAAAAAAAAGTTCAAGTTCAAAATCTTCCAAGAGTGACCTCAAGATTGCACAGGGTCAACAATTATGTGAGCTTTTAGAAAATCAAAGTTCAAGTTCAAAATCTTCCAAGAATGACCTCAAAATTATGCAGAGTGAACAGACTGAGCATTCCGAAAAGACAAGTTCAAGTTCAGAGTCTATTAAAAAAACCATCAAGATTGTGCAGAGAAGGCAGTTAGATGAACTTTCAGGAAAGACAAGTTCAAGTTCAAAATCTTCTTTGGAAAATGATCTCAAGATCCTGCATAATCAGCAGAATGATCTTTCCCTAAGGAAAATTTTGAGTTTAAATTCCTTTTCAAAAGAAATACTGAAGGATGATCCAATGGAAGTATCTTCTGGAAGTCAAATAGAAGAAATAACAGAGAAAATGGAAAACTTCTATATTCCTATGACATATGATGAACCTGAAGATCGGCTAAGTATAGTAGAGGAAGATTTCTCAAATGGAAGGAAGCATAGTTTCAAAAAAAAGCACCCAGAAGAATATTTTCAGAAAAATTCAGAAGAAGTAATACGCAGTTTCTCAGTTGTAAGTATAGCAGAAAGTTTTGAAAGCCCAGAGAATGTGGCATTCATAGAACAAATTTCCTCTGAACCAAACATCACAGAACTGGACTTGGAGCATGGTATGTCATTGATGGACTTTCCAAGTTCACTAACAGTTTGGGATAGTGGTTTAGCTTCAACAAGTGAAGACTCTAATGAAAAACTTTCAGGAGTAGATGGGTCGAAGTCTAAATCTTTTGTGAGGCACATATTTTTACATGCATTTCCTTCAGATTCTTTAGAGTCTGGCATAGTCCGTGTTATAGAATTAGATAAAGACGACTATCACAGTCCCTGGCTAGATACAGATACCAGTCTGTCTGAAGAAAAACCTACAATGATGGAAGAAAGCTGGAACTTACCACTGAAGAAATCAAAAAACCAGTTCCTACAGGATAAAGATGATTTACCTCAGAGAGAGAAATTATATAGAGAAAAGAATTTTGAAGAAAAAGATCTCAATTCTGTTTTGGAAAGTGCAAGTAATTACATCATGCATAAACTTAGTGACGCAGATAGAACCCGTTTAAAATCTTTTGCAAGCAATGTCTTTAAAAATCTTTCCACAGAGAACATCCCAGAGCCAAAGATAGAAAAAGAAAGACAAAAATATTTTGTTCCAGGTGGTGAAAAAGACTTGGAAGAATTAGATGCTAACTCAATGAAGAGCATGGGTAAATCAGATGATTTAAATGTAAAACATGCTGCAGCCCCTAAGCGCAGCAGTTTTGAAGAGTTTCTATCAGGATCAGAAGCAGGCCATCTAAGTTCTGATTTAGGCAAACACATTCAGAGTTTTCTGGTAGAAAACCTTTCAGAATCAGGAAAATTCTCCAGCGGGGATTTACCAAAACTCTTTGAGAACCTTTATTTGGTAAACAATAAAAAAAAATCACCAACTTCTATGAAAACCGAACAGCTTCCTAAAGGACAAAATAATTTAAAAGATTTTCCAGAAACTATCCCAAAAAGTGTGCCTCCTGTGAATAATTCAAATCGCCCTCTATCTGGTGACAAACATTTAGAAATAAGATTAAGAGCTCTTTTAAGTGAAATCCTTGAACAATATATACTAAGTAACTATGCAGAAACCAAATTAACCAGCCAAAGAGAGTCTGACACAAAAGACCCAAACTTGCCTCCACATAGAACTAAAACTGTCCCACCATTTTCATATGAAGTAAGACATGATTATCCAGAAAGGAATTTTTCTGGAGACAGTGACATAAACAGAGATCTAACACAAGCCATACAAGATCTTTTATTTATTATCTCAGAAAATGAACTATTAAATCTAAAATCTGATTTAAGCAAACATCTTCAAAGCCTTTTCATAGAAAGACTGTCAAATATGGGACTAATCACAGAAAAAGAATTTCATACTCTCAATGAAAACCTGTCTTTGATTAATTCTAGCGACAGACCATTAAAATTTTTAAGCTCAGATCTGAGAGGCCTGAATCAATTTCTAGAAAGGTCTTCTGAAAAGCAAAGTTACAAAACTTTTCCAAGAAATATGTCACAAGATGATGAAAAGATTTCAAATATAGAACTAGCCAGAAAGTTGGAAAGGGAATATATTACATTGCATAATATTAAAAGAAGGTCACTGTTGAGAGATGATGAAAGGCAATACCCCAGAGAAAGAGTTGGAAAACAAGGTCTAACCGGAGTAAAAGCTTCAAGAAAAAGTAGCCAAGAGTTCCTACTTAACACTTCAGAAAGAATAACAAAATTAGTGTTAAGAAGAGAACAAAAAGATCACAATGTAATGCAGTTGCCACAAGTAGAGAAAACTGGTTTTGAAGAGGATTTCCAAGACCTACATGGCTGGTATAATAGACCCAAAACAAACCATTCAAAAGCTACTTTGAAAATCAAGCCTCTGGAAAAAAAAGAAAATTATAACATATATAAAGTGACTGTCAAGGAAAAACCTGAGTCAGTAGTCATACCAGGTGTTCAGAATTCTGAAGTCCAACCAGAAATTAAAGAATATTTATACAAATACAAGTTGCCCTCATCAGGTAACACCTATTCTTATTTAAATTCCGAAGATGAGGAAGAATCAAATTTGAAAGATTATTGTTATGGGAAGTCCAAAGAGAACAACAAAAAGAAGCCACTATTAACAGTTACACAGTTCCAGAAAGAATCACAAACTGTTTATGTTAAGCCAAAAGAAACTACTACTGAAAAATGTTCACCAACCCCACAATCCTTTGACCATATTAACAATTCAAAATCATCTATATTCCCAGAAGTCTTAAAAACAGAAAGCTTAAAGCCTAAAAATCGACGAGAAAGAGAGTATGTTGAGAAACAAAAACGACCCCTTTACAGGACAGCTAAGATTTTAGCAGCCTCACAACCTACCACAAGACTACTCCTAAGGAAATCTCCACAAAGGACACTGCTGTTTCCTTGGGCTGGAAAGAGAAATATACATGTAATAATGTTTTTCTTGATCTATTTTTTTTTCCATTTTTAGTAAAGGCTAGTAAATATTTCATTTTTTGTTCCCCAGGAATGGATGATTGTATGTGTTATGTGTATCCACTTGTGTGTATGTGAAAATGTAGTAAACTGACTGTCCCGCCTCCCCCAAATCAAATCATTTTTCTGACAAACATCATCTTATCTCACATAAATAAGACATAAAATTCCTTTCAAAGCTGTGCTAACATAAGAATTTGGATGCTTGTTAACAAATTTATATGTGATAACACATATTTAGATTTGCTTTGGATCTGTAGAGACAAGTGAAATGTATTGCCCTGTATTAGTTGTATTTTCATAAATCATTTTGTGGATTACCTGCAAAATTTTTAAAAGTCTGTTCTAATTTCTCTCTGCCCCCTATTATGAACCTGGGCTATCTTCTGCTGAAATTGATTTCGTTTTTTTATCCCTGCTATATGTAACTGTGCCATGCATAGTAAGACATTTAATAAATGCTTGTTTAATGGCTTAGGAATGCAAATTAATTTTTAATACTAATTAGTATCATTTACATGTATATAGTATTGCTACAATTTCCAAAGCATTTTGCTATCTTCATTTGCTCCTCACAACTACCCCTCAGGGACAGGTTTATCAAATCATAGATGAGAAACCTGAAGCTCAGATTGATTAAATCACTGAATCCAAAGACACACTGCTAATCATTGTTGGATTTAGGGCTAGCTTAGTGTTCTGTCCAATACAGCATATTATGTAGGCAACTAGCATTTTAAGTGGCTGTTATGTATGAGTATTGGATTTGGAGTGCAGGAGACTGTGTTCAAGTATCACCACCTCTACTTCCATTTCTCTTTGGGCCATAACTTCCCTATTTGTAAAATGAGATGATTGGACTTAATTATATCTAAACTCATTTCTAGTTCTATGAATTAGGGGGTTAAATCTGCTAAAGAACTAAGTGAAAAGTTTACTGATTGCTTTAAATTATCTATGTTAATTGCTTTCCTTCAAACACATGAATAATTGAGAGATGACTGAGAAAATTCTCAAGTACTAAATTTAATGTATATAATTTACTTGAGTGAATAAGTTTTCTTTGTTATATGTAAATTATCCCCTTAAATGAAAAATAATACTGATTTCAGAAAATAATTTGGGGAACATTTGGGGGAGTTTAGTTAATACATTTAAACTACTTTACATGAAAATTTTCACCCAGATTTTCATGTCTTATCTTGCATATCTTCCCATAGGAAAAAAAAAAAGTAACAAATGGGAGTAAGACTGAGTTCTGGGGGGCAGTAGGTGGTGAAGTGGATAGAGCACCAGCCCTAACGTCAGGAGAACCTGAGTTCAAATCTGGTCTCAGACACATTTCCTAGCTATGTGACCTTTAGCAAGTCACTTTATCCCAATTGCTTCAGGGAAAAAAAAAAAAAAAAAAAAAAAAAAAGAGTTCTGGTCCTAGAATTAGGGTCAGTCACACAGTACCAGAGCTTAAAGTGGGCAGAAAATCTCCCAATATAAGCTCATATGGTAGAGAGGAAATGGGAAAGTAAAGAAAGAGAACTTTTCCCAGTTTCAGTGATTTAGTGTTGTATATGTCTATTATGTGTGTTGATTCAGGGGAAAACTACAGATATAAACACACACACACACACACACACACACACACATACACACACACACACATATATGAAAGAATAGTGAGTAGAGAATCAGTCTTGAATCAAGAGAGACTTCAAATTCAAATTCCTGTCTCTGACACATACTGATGTATGATTATGGGTAAATAAATCACTTAAACCTCTCACTATTCTAGATAACCTTAAGATATTGCTAGATTAGTGTGAATAATAAGTTCCATGAAGTAGTATCATATATTAGATTGAAGGTGTAATTGTGTAAAATATGATCATTGATTTCATTTTCATTGGGTGTTATATAGTGCAAATTTGAATAATGCAACTACTTTATTTGCACTAATTGGCATTTAGCCCTTTGAGTTTCAAAGAAGAAAACATTCCCTGGGGGAAGGAATTTCCTCACCAGGGAATATCAATGAAATCCTAGGCCCAATCCTTTACCATAATGGAATCCCCTAAAAAGTTTAAATATTGTTACTAAATATAAAGTTTAATATCAGTCTTTTAAAGTAATTAAGGGTTTTGTTAAGTATCCTAAGATTTTATAAATAGTAGAATTTTAATGGTGTTTGACTGGGTGCTGTTGAAAGACACTGAGAAATATGCCTGTAATGTACAGTGGGAAAGTTAAATGAATCTTTTTTACTGAAGCACTGCGTAACTCAGTTTGTGTCTTTATTAAAGTGGCTGGCACACAGAATTTATTGTTAAAAGGACTTTTTATTAGATGACTAGCTGAACTCGAACTCATCAGGTTCTTCCTGTATTACCCAGAGGGCATCCCAGTATATAGGGAACTTGGATTTGGAGGAATACCCATTTGAGAGCAGCCAGGTGATGCGGTTTTCCATGCCCATACCTCTGAATTCTTAAGCACATCTATGTATTTATAATTATATTACTTTCATGAAAAATCCAACACTAATAAATATACTAATCCACTGACAGAACATATCTCTATATGTAAGAAAATAAATTATTTTCGTAGATGTCAGAATTGTATGCAGTATTGCACAGATTCTAAAAATTATATAAAATATTCAGTTGTATGTCATACATGGTATACAAGCAGTCACCAGTTTGCAATCAGGATGTGTTCTGGAAGTTTGTATATTGGTTATTTGAAAGTTGGGATGCTGCAGTTTATCATGGGAAAATGGGAATTTTATATAAAATTTTTGTAAATGTCTCTAAGAATCCAAGGCCAACCTACAAAAGCCAATTTAATCTACAGATAATGTGAATATCACTAACAGTATTAACCAAAATTCTGGTTTCTAGGATTCATCTAAATAGAGGAAACTGGAAGAACTTTTCTCCTCTGAAAAACTAACCAGTCATTTCATTTATAAATAGACAAAGTACCCTGCACCCTCTCTCTCCCAAAGCTTCTAATGCTTTTAGACTGCCCTAATCACTTCCTTTTCCACTCTTCACCCTCAGACAGATAGCACTGGGGCATCAAGACTAAAAAGTCTTATCTGTTGGTATATGTGCTTAAATAAATCATTTCAGCTTCTAGACCCAGTTTCTTCCTCTGTACGATGAGATTATTGAACTAGTAATACAGGATTATAGATTTAAAGCTGGAGGATACCTTGATACACATTGTTCAACCTTCTCATTTTACAGATGAGATAATTGAGGCTCTTAATAGTTAATTGATTTATCCAAGGTCACAAAATTACCTGGTTTTCTATTCTTATTCTCCCAAATTTCCCCCCAAAACCTCAGATTTCCTTTGTCTCTGGAAGGTAGTGATGGTGGGGGGGATGATGTGTATAAATGCTGGGTAATTTAAATTCATTAATCTTTAATTCATATACTTTAGGTGAAATATAATTGAAAATTTTCTTGAATTTTGGGTGAAGATATGAGGCCAAGAGCAGGTTTGTCCTGCCTGATTTAGTCCTCAGAGTCATTTTAAAAAAAATACAATATTTCATCTGTTTTCCACTCTGAAACCCATAGATTATTTGAAAGCATCAACTGAATCTCTATACCTCTAGTAGCAAAAATTCAGGGAGGTGTGGAGTAGAAGATTAGCAAGAAAACCAGTTTTTTTTCCCCCAGCATAGAGTTATCAGTCCATTAAGTGTGTTTGAAAATTGGGGACTGCCTATGTAGCATATATTATTATTCTCTATCCCTCTTAATTATATAAGCTATATTGCTTTTAGCTTTAAAAACTTAAGTTTAAATTATTAATTTACTTTGCTTTTATTTTTAATATTTAGGACTCTTCAGAAAACAAAAAGGAAGATATACATTTGACCTCATTTAAGCATCTTGAAAAAGCAAAAGCAAGAGCAAGGTTTGATTTGGGTAAAAACCCGGAAGATAACCAATTCACATTAAAAAATCTTGCAAGACCAAATACTGCTCCTGAGTTTAACAAACGATTGAAAGAAAACTTTGGGAAATTTACATCCCCACGGGTGGTTTCAGCAGGCTTATTTCATTTAAATGTTACAAACCCAAGTCTAGAGGAATATAATCAGAAAAAAGACCTAAAAGATCTTGAAAAATGTTCAATCATTTGTGATATTCTACAGTTGTTAAACAGTTCGTATGTGAAACGCAAGTATGAGGATGATTATTAAGTACATGAATCTCCTACTAATGAAATGTGTATAGGTCAGTCCTCTTATTTAGCAGCTCACTACAAAATTTCATCTTGTTAGAGTCATTGTTTTCACTGAAATACAAATAAACATTTATGATGCATATATATGTATTTTTATTTATGAGGGAACTATTGACTCATAGTAGTAATGGTTTGGAATTTTTTTTTAATGTACTGTTATTTATGTAGATATGATCTTGAATCTTATTTAACCAAGTGTTGGTTTTATCTAGGACTGGATTTGAATTTGACTTTTAGTCTTCTTCCACTTCAGGTTTCCAACTCCTTTTATTTACTGGGTTTGGGGCAGCAACTGATAAAGTTGTCTTAATACATCTTATCAGAAATCTGTGCTGAGAGGCAAAAGGCTTCCTCTAGCAGTGTTAAAAATGCCTATACATGTGCATCAGTAGTAAATAGATGACATTCAACTATTCTTCAGTTAATTACTGCCCAAATATTAGAAGCTTTCCCAATAGATCTTGAATTTGGACTGTGTTGTTTTCTGGAACTTGGTGGATAGCTATTTTGAATAAGACCCTCAGCTGACTTTTATGCTTTCAAAAAGCAATGGAATAGTACTTTAGTTGAAACAGTTCCTTTTTTATGGTATTTCAAATGATCCCAAGTATTTTAATGCAGCTCTTAGGTGTGCACAAAGAAATGGGGAGCAAATGTTTCTCCAACATGGGACAGTGTAAATGAATTCTAGTAGTTTTACATCACAAAACCCATTTTCTAAGGCAGTTGAGATAGAATAAAAAGTTGTGGCCCCAAGTCTTCCATTCACATTCAGCTGCAATAAATTTGCACGTATATTTCCACAATCCTGAGTTTTCCATTTAGTATCTGTAGATGGTCTTCCTGAATTGAGTCAGAAGCAGCTGGCATGCTGGGCCTTCCTGGGATGAGAGACAGAGTCATTATTACTGGACTCATTTTTGAAACCTTTTCACCTTGGTAAAAATCTGCTTCCATAGAAACATTGAGGTAAAAAGTCATTTATATTTTGTTATTTCAGGCAAATGTTGCTTTGCTTAATATGTCATCAGAGTAATTTATTTTAAATACAATGTTTTGAAAGACTATATATAGTATGAGTGGGAAGGGATTCAAGATCATCTAATCTTATTTTACAGAGGAAGATGGGGCACAGAGAAGTGAATCTGCCCACGATTACAGTTAGTGTAGTTTCTTAACTTCCAATACTATCAATTACACTAATTGCATATTTCTCCTCTTCTCTGAACATGGAACTGTGCTTTTAATTTTTATTCATTTTTCTAAATTCTAATTTTTTAAAATTTTCTAAATTGACATTGATTCTGCAAGCTTTGAAATGTGTGTACCTTTCAACAAATTGAAGAACTGTTTTAATACTAATTCTGGGAGTGCCTAATAAGACCCAGGCCCAGCTATTTTATCACGACAGTACTTCAATCTACAGTGGGTGACATTTTGTTTCTGCTTTGTAAATAAAAGTAATTACACTTAGGAGCCTCAAATTGGACATGGATGAATCTCCTTATTTAAGTTGCTTCTGTAACTCATAACAGGGAACTGGATAAATTACATGGATAAAGCTTGGTGGAACAAATTATGGGATCATTCATACCAGTGGATTATCCTCCTTCCCAACCCAGTCTGATAATCCCTTTGTGACAGACAGACCTGAGGAATAACAAATAGGCCAAAAGGTACTGTGCTTTCCATGTGTAAACTTAGCACTGTCATGCAGCTTATTGGCTCTAGGGACAAGCCAGGGAAGCCAATCTTTTTGTTTGTTGGTAAAGAAGATGCCATGGTCTATATCACCCCAGAGTCTGTAACAACTAGGAACAATTAATGAATCTCTTTCTTGACCCTGGTGCAATGGAGAGAAGAAATTCCTTTCCCTCCATTTTAAGAGACTGGGATGTGGTGCTTTGGGGTAGGGTGGAATGGAAGATTTCCTGGTGGGGTGACTTTCCACATTTGCACAGAAGACGGGAGAAGGGACAATAAATTATGAAGATCACATACTGATTATTTGAATCTACGGGTAATTAAGAGAGTCATTCTCAAAGAGATGGGGCCCTGAGCCAAAACATGATTGTATTCTGTTTAATATTAACTCACTAGGTCAGGACTGGGGGATGACCTGAAAGCTCAAAAGTTGTAATGTACTGTAATGCTAGCAGTGCTTCCTAGTGCATGTACACAGGCAGTTTCTGTCTGAGAGACATGACAAGAGGCCTGGATTATTAAGCAGAGAAGTATCTGATGACTAATTAATACAAATATTACCTATATTCAATTCAAACCTCTTGATTGGATTTGTACCTTTGTGTCAGCTCATAAGAGAAAATACTTAAATGAATACTCTATACATAAGCATGAAAGTCCTACAGCAGACATGTTTCTTCAAAAGAAGAGAGATAATGTAATCAAATTTTAAAAACATATATGCAATTTCTTCAGGTGACATTTTGTACGTCTTGGGCAAAGCTAAGAGTTATAGTCGATTACAAGACAAATCTTTAAATTGTAGCAATGCATCTATCAAAAAATGAAAATCCCAAACATACTGATGTAAACTGTGTCCCCCTGATCTTTGGGGCGGGGGGCGGGGAATGGACCTGGGTTAGAAAAACTCTAAAATCTCAACAACTCCTGACCTTTGGGAAGGGCCCCACTCTCCTGTTCCTAGGGGAAAAGCTCAGGGGATCTCCATCTACAATTCAATTGGAGATCTTGGCCTGGGGCATAATCACCACCCTTTATTGAATTGAAAGTCTCAAATTCATCTGGAGATGGCTCCCTAGCCTTACCATAAAAACCCAATATATTCAAAGGCTGAACCCCAAGTCTTTGCTAAAAATCCTAACAGGATTTGGCTCACTGAGAAGTTGTTTCTTCTCAGTGTAAACCCATCTTTGCTAATTTCTAATCAGGAAAGCCTACAA
Organism: Antechinus flavipes; assembly: GCF_016432865.1. Taxonomy (NCBI): domain Eukaryota; kingdom Metazoa; phylum Chordata; class Mammalia; order Dasyuromorphia; family Dasyuridae; genus Antechinus; species Antechinus flavipes. The sequence continues at coordinate 83,883,619 of NC_067400.1, forward strand.
GTTGTTTCTTCTCAATGTAATAAACCCATTTTTTGCCACAAACCTCGCCTGCATTTGGTATTGTGAATTCTTTTGCAAGAATCTGCAATACCAGCCTGGAGATCTCTCACCCTTCATTTCTCATACCTCAACAGTACCACTAATGAAGATGAAATAAAAGTAATTAGGAGTTATTTTGCCCAATTATATGTCAGTCAAATGTAACAAGTTAGAAGAAATGGCAGAATATTTTTTAAAATTATATAAACTACCTAGAGGAAGTAGAATAGGTAAATACATCTTTTTCTATCAATTTGCCCTGATAAACATTTTATAAGTAGATCTTGCTGTGAAGTCACAATATCTTCCTGTAATATTCTTTAGCTTATGTCTCATGACTGATATAAAAGCTTTGATGGAAAACTAACACTTTTAATAAAAGGGATTAATGATAAAAGCTATAATATGCTTGTCACATGGCTCTGATCATAACACATTAATAGGACAAAAGCGCCATGCTATGTCACAAAGCTGATCACATCAGAGCTGAGGAGTGGATGGGCCTAGTGACTGGTTCTAAGGGTCAGCCTACTATTGTCATATTGCGAATGTATGAGAGAATACACAATATTCATGGGAAACTGCCCATGTAACATCATTGTGTGCTTTTTCATAAGCAATTAGGTGGGAACATACTTGTACATACCTTCTAATATGTCCATTAAAAATGATCTTCAACTAAATATAAACTTAGCTAGCCCCTTGAAACCATGGGTTTTTACTCTTCTGGCAATCAGATTGGAGAAGCCTATGAGCCCAATCTTATGTTTTAAATGTACAAAATAATAGGATTACAAAGGAAACCAATTATATTGAAATACAATTATCAAAATATTTAAAATAAGTCCACAGATCCTAGGTTAAGAATTCTTGCTCTAAGAGTCTAGAATACAAATCCCTGGAGAATTTAAGACAGTACTATATAAGAATTTTTACTTTTCTTAAGCAAATCTAGCAGTTTGTATAAAAACTCTTCTCAATTAGAAATAAAAACATCCTATGCTAAAGTTGGATCATATCACACAAAGGGAAAAACCACATTGATGGAATAAACTCAATTCAATGAATATTTATTGAAGCTACATAGGGTGCATGAATTTAACTTAAAAGTGCAACTAATTAGGTGTTTTTGAAATGGAAAAAATTCACATTCCTTTATAAAAATACTAGTGAATCATTTAATCTTAGGCTCAGATTGATTGATAGAGAATAGATACTGTGTCAGGAGAAGACAATGAAAAAACATTTTTTTCCTTCTACTTAAAATAGATGTCAAGATGAATTAGCCATTTCTCCCATGATAGAGGCCAAAAAGTTAGGGAAAGTAGAAGAAAAAATGTATTTGAAAAGTTACTGTCTTGTCCTCCTTGGAGGGCCTATTCACCCTGAAAGCAGCCAAGAACATGAGAAAAATAGATCAACATTACATATGGAGGTCAAGAAGGAATCAATCACAGTTTGAACAAAATACACAACTAAAGAAAGCAACCAAATTCTTAATTCTAAAAGTTTCCAGTACTTTTAGCACTTAGAGCCATTTGGAAAGGCTGCTAAAGAAAAAGTGGTTTAAAATTTCCAGTGCAACAATTGTGTTTTCAAGTATGGCTCTGGCACAGGTACTTAGCCAATATAGAGAAAAAGCAGCAAAGAGGTCAAGTAAATAGGACATAAGAGTGATCTGAAATCTCTAGAATTCCCAGTCAACGTTTTCTTCATCCATAAGAATATATTTAGGCTCAGTCCAGGTTGATACTGGAGGTATTGCCACTGGCCATTTGCTACAAGCAGGAGGCAGCAATGAAAGTATTGAATCCTGGGTCTGTTCTTTTATCTGTTTAAAAAAAAAAAAAAGAGCAAAACGACTATTTAGTACAGAAGTTAAAAATCTTAGTTCTGCTCTCTGGGTAGAAAAAAATACAAGTCAGAAATGACAATGCAATTTTTTGCCTATGACGAGGGGAGCCCCGAAACATTAACTTATTTTTGTCCATTTGAATTGTTTATAATGATTCCATCTCCAAAACAGATCAACTTACCTGCCTGAAAAACGCATGTGACAGCAAAGTGCTTGCTGATGGTCTGGAACAGAAAAACAAAGTGATTAAAAAAGGATGTAGCTTTCTTTAAAACAGTGAATTCTGATTTCTAGAAATATGTCAACATTTGAAATTAAAGATCTTTAGGTTCAAAAGAATCAGTGTATGAAGGTTTTTAGAGGAAAAAGAAATTCCATGTAGGTATAAATACAGGCTTTTCCCCGCCCTAAACCGAGTTTGTATCAAACCTGAAGCTTCAGTGCCAGAGGTTCAATCTAAGCCTTCCTTGCTGCAGAGAATCACAGGATCATGAGCTTTAGGGATAGAAGCCTTAGGTGGTTTTCGTTTTACAGAGGAGGAAACTGAGGCTGAAAAACCTGAAGTTATCTGATCTGCCTGTGGTCACACATGGTGTGGAGGGAAGAGCAGGATATATGGGAGTCTGGTGCATGGTCAAGACAAGAGATACATCTTGGGGAATCATGATGGTAGAAGGTAATAATTGAAACTGAAATGAACAGGATAATAGAATAAAAATGAATGAGATTGGCAATCTGAAGAAGAAACCTACCCCATAAGGATGATATAATGTACTGATAATATTAGAATGCTTTCTAAATATGATTAAGGAGATTAGGGATATTGTTTAAGAAGAAAAGTATCAATTTTAACAGGTAATAGAAAACAAAATATAATTTTGAAAGTTGTAGTATGTATATCATGAGAAAGTACTACAATGACAAAAGTTTTTGATTTGGGATAACTGACAAATAACAGCGGGGAAAAAAAGCATTCATTCAGTGTAAAAATCTGCCAAGTGTTATCTGGCACTAGTCAAAGGAATGGGTACCCTGAATAAATGGTATAAGTATTCTGGTTTATTTAAAAGATATTAACTCCACAATGATCATGAATACACATCAAGCTGACTAATTTGAGTTTAGCAGCTATTCACTAAGGTCATTTTGTCTTCAAAGGAGACTGATCCTTTGAAGAGAATGTAAAATAACCAACATAAATACAGATACTAGAGTTTATCTGGGAATTTCATTTCCATTGTAAATGAATAGAATGGCATTCTGGTTTCAATAAACTCAGTTTTGTAAGTGTGACTCATTTCCCAGAATCTAATCATTTCTGAGTAAATTGACAAAATCCAATGACTAAATCTTAGAAGTTAAAGGCCAGACCCTAGTGTATTACGATGCTATGGTTAGTGAAATTTGGCAATCAGATGAAGGGTCTTCCTAGTATCTCCTTGGGTGACTGTAATACTTCCAGAAACTAATTCTGTAATTAACTGAGGATAAGAGCATGTGGGGATGTGGAGGAATGAAACTGAAAGAGAATATCTCCAATCCTCTGATTTCCAAAATAACATTAACTTAAACATGAAATTATGATATGAAATATTTACAATGAAAACATCTTATCCTTATCCTAATTTCTGTAATTATTATTATATTGTTAATATAGAAAATAAATGTAATACCATCATCATTACATAGCACTTTATGTTCTTCAAAACACTTTTAACATATTCTCACTTTATCATTATCAGTTATCTGTAAAAAGCAGGCAGGTAAGCACAACTATCTCCATTTTATAGCTCAGGAAACTGAGGCTTACTGAGATTAAATGATTTGTCTAAAGTCTTATGACTGCTAAACAGCAAATCCTGGGTTTGAACCCAGGTCTTATGGCTCCTAGTACAGTAATTTTTCCACGGCAGCACATGGTTTGGCTTGGTTAGATTGTTGATTCTTTGGATATAAAAAGATCCTATTTAAATTAAAACCTTGGTTTCTCAGAATAAGGAATCTGAGGTCATCTGGACAGGTAAGATTTTCCAGATTTATGTGAAAGAAGTATATTTTCTCTTAACTTTTAGATGCAATCATTATTACCTTTTTTCAGGGTCTTGTTGCAAACATAGATCTACCAAACTGTGGAAAGCTGGAGAAAATGTTTTTGAGGAAGGAGTGTGCAGTCTCTCACTGGTCACTGTGTGTGTCAAGTTAGAAACTAACACACTTTCTCCAATTCCAGAGTCTACACCAGAGCAGGAGTTCTTTAATCTGGATTCTGTTTGAAGGGTTGCATTTTTCTCCAATGGGTAGGAAGGAGAACCTTTCAGTTTTTGTAATAGCATCTAGGAGCAAGAAAATTTTCACTCAGATAAAATGTTCCTTTTAAAAATTTTATTTTTTCCAACTACATATAAAAATAAATTTTAACATATATTTTTAAAATTTTTGAATTCCAAAATCTATCCTTCCCCTCCCTCTTTAGCCCTCCCTAAGATGTCAAGCAATTTGACATGGATAATAAATGTGCAATCATGCAAAACATTTCCATAGTGATTATGTTATAAAAAAAAAGATCAAAAAGAAATTATGAAAAAAGTGAAAAATAGTATGCTTTCATCTACATTCGGATGTCATAAATTCTTTCTCTGAAGTGGACATCATTTTTCATCATGTATTCTTTCAAATCTTCTTAGATCACTGTATTGCTGAAAACAGCTAAGTCATTCACAGTTGATTATTTGCTGATACAGCATTCTCTTAATTCTGCTCATTTCATTTTGCATCAGTTTATGTAAGATTTTCCAGGTTTTTCTGAAAGCATCCTGCTCATTATCGCTCTTTCTCTCTCATTCTCTTTTTCTTCCTTATTTTCAATTGTATTTTATTTTCCAAATATATATAAAGATAGTTTTCAACATTCCTTTTTGTAAGATTTTGTATTTCAGATTTTTTTCTTTCCTTCCCTTTCTTCTCCTTCCCCCAAGACAGCAAGCAATCTGATATAGATTAAATATGTGCAATCTTTTAAAACATATTTCCCTATTTGTCATATTATGCAAGAAAAATCAAACCAAAAGAGGGAAAAAACCCACAAGAAAGGAAAAAAAAAAGATGAAAATACTAAGCTTTAATCCATATTCAGTCTCCATGGTTCTCTTTCTGGATGCAGATGGCATTTTCCATCCTGAAACTATTGGAATTGCCTTGAATTAATGTATTGTTGAGAAAAGCCACAGTTGATCATCACATAGTCTCGTTTCTGTATCCAGTGTTCTCCTGGTTCTGCTCATTTCACTCAGCATCAGTTCATGTAAGTCTTTGCAGGCTTTTCTGAAATCATCCTGCTCATCATTTCTTATACAACAATAATATTCCATAACATTCATATACCATAACTTATTCAGCCCTTCTCCAACTGATGGACATCCACTCAGCTCCCAGTTTCTTGCCACTACAAAAAAGGCTGCAACAAACATTTTTGCACATGTGGGTCCCTTTCCCTCCTTTAAGCTTAAGCTCTCTTTAGGATACAGGCCCAGTAGAAATACTGCTGGGTCAAAGGGTATGCACAGTTTGATACCCCTCTGAGCATAGTTCCAAATTGCTCTCCAGAATGGTTGGATAGGTTCACAACTCTTCCAACAATGCATTAGTGTCCCACTTTTCCCACATCCCCTCCAACATTATCTTTTCTGATCATCTTAGCCAATCTGAGAGATGTGATGTATTTCAGAGTGTCTTAATTTATATTTCTCTAATCGAAAGTAATTTAGCTGCTCATTATTTCTTATAGCATAAAAGTACAACTTTCCCTTTCACACTGACTTTCTCCATCATGGTTTTGATATATCACAGATCAGCTTAAGAAATAAATGGTAATTTGGGGGAGAGTCTTGCAGAAGACACAGAAAACATGTGAAGGTTAGCAGACTACACAGAACCTATAACAAATACTCAATCCAAATTTTACAATAAGGTACTATATACACTTTAGAAGAAAAAAGAAAAAATTCAGACTTCTCTGGTAGGAGGGGAGGGCCAAAAACATTTACATGGATTTTTCATATCATAGGAGTACCATTCCTCTAACCCCATGATGTGGAACAGATAAATTTTCCATTATAATCACATACCACAACTTCTTCAGCCTTTCCCCAATTCATGGACATCCCCTCTATTTTTAATTTTTTACCATTAGAAAAAAATCTGCTATAAATATTTTTGTACAAATAGGTCCTTTTCTTTCTTTTTTGATCTCTCTGGGATACATACCTAGTAATGCTATTACTGTTTCAAAGATATATATTCGTTTGAGCATAATTCCAAATTGCTCTCCAGAATGGCTGGATCAGTTCACAATTCCAGCATCAGTGCATTAGTGTCCCAATTTCCCCACATCTTCTCCTATATTTATAATCTCCTTCTTCTGTCACATTAGTCATTCTGATAGGATTAAGATGATACTTTAGAGTTGTTAATTTGCATTTCCCTAATCAATAATGAGTTAGAGCATTCTTTCCATATGATTATAGATAACTTTGATGTCTTCATCTGAAAACTATTCATATATATTGACCACTTGTCAATTGGAGAATAACTTGTCTTCTTATAAATTTGACTTGGTTTCCTTTCTATTTGAGAAAGAAGGCCTTATCAGAGACATTTTCTGTAAAAATTATTCCTAAGTTTTCTGCTTGCCTTCTAATTTTGACTACATTAATTTTATCTGTACAAAACCCTTTTTAATAAAATCAAAATCATTCATTTTACATCTCATAATGCTTCTCTATTTCTTTCCTTTATTCATAGCCCTGACAAATAAAATTTTCTATGCTCTCCTAATTTGCTTATGGTATCATCCTTTGTGTCTAAATCACATGCACATTTTGACCCTATCTTCATATACCGTGTGAGATGTTATTCGTTATTTGCCAAATAGTTTTCTAGTTTTCCCAGGAGTTTTTGTGAAACAGTGAGTTCTTGTTCCAAAATCTTAGATCTTGGGATTATCAAACACAAGATTATTATGGTCCTTTACTACAATGTATTGTATAACTAATCTATTTCATTGATCACTCTATTTCTTAGCCAGTACCAAACTGTTTTTGGATTACCATTTTATAACAGTTTGAAATCTGGTCTGGCTAATTTTTTTGGGCTGAGGATTGGGGTTAAGTGACTTGCCCAGGGACACACAGTTAGGAATTGTTAAGTGACTGAGGCCAGATTTGAACTCAGGTCCTCCTGACTTCAGGGATGGTACACTGCACCACCTAGCTGCCCCGCATTAATTTTTTTAAAAATATTCTTACTTTATGTGTTTCCAGATGAATTCTTATTTTTTTTCCTAGCTCTACAAAATAAAATTTTGGCAGTCTGTTATGATATTGAATAAGTAAATTAATTTTGATAAAATTGTCATTTTTATTCTATTGGTTCAATCTACTCAATAGCTTTCTAATTTTTCAGATCTGCCTTTACTTATGTGAAAAAGTGTTCTATAATTGTGTTCAAATAGTTCTTGGGTTTTATTGGCAAGTAGAGTCCCAAGAACTGTATATTGTCTATAGTTATTTTAAATGGAATTTCTCTTATCTCTTGTTGCTGGAATTTGTTGGTAATGTGGAGAAGTACAGATGATTTATGTGACTTTATTTTACATCCAGACTCTTGCTGTTCATGGACTTATTCAATACTGGCCTTCTACAGTTGTCGATTATTTCAGGTAGTTTTAAAATTAATTTTCTAGGATTCCCTAAGTATCTCATTATCTCATCTGCATGGCTATAATTTCTTCATTGCTTATTCCAATTCCTTCTATTTTTTTCTTATTGCTAGAGATAATATTGCTAGTATATACTAAATAATAGTAGTGATAGTGGGTATCCTTGCTTCCCCCCCCCCCAGATATTACAAGGAGGACTTCTAGTTTAATTCCATTACAAATAATGTTTGTTGATGGTTTTAAAGAAATACTACTCATCATTGTAAGGAAAGCTTCATAGTTGTTTTTTTTTTTTAATAGTAATAGGTGCTGTATTTTGTCAAAAGTTTTTTCTGCAGCTATTGAGATAAATATATAATTTCTATTTGTTTTGTTATTGATATGGTCAATTATACTAATAGTTTTTCTAATAATGAACTAGCCCAGTATTTCTGGTATAAATGACACCTGATCACTGCTGTAACATATTAATATAATCTCCTTGCTAATATTTTATTTAAAATTTATGCATCAATATTAATTAGGGAAATTATAGTTTTCTTTGTTTTGTTCTTCCTAAAGTATCAGCATCATATTTGTGCTATAAAAGGCATTTGGGAAGACTTCTTCTTTGCCTATTTTTCCAAATAGTTTACTTAGTACTGGAATTAATTGTCCTTTAAATATCTGATAGAAATTACTCATGAGTCCAATATGGCAACCATCTGGGGATTTTTTCTTTTGCTTCCTTTCTTTCTGTGTGTATGTGAGGCAATCAGGATTAAGTGACTTAGTCAGGGTCACACACAGTGTCAAGTGTCTGAGGCCAGGGCTATTTTCTTAGGAAGCTCAATGATGGCTTGATTTCTTTTTCTATGCCCTTACTTTGGGCAATTTAGTTTTGTAAATATTCATCTATTTACCTTAGATTGTCAGATCTAATTGGGCAAAAAAGCTCCTAATGATTGCATTAATTTTATCATCACTCACCCTTTTAATTTTTGCATGAATAATTTGGCTTTCTTTTTTCTTTTAATAAAATTAACCAATGATTTATCTGTTTTATTTTTTCACAAAAACCAGATCCTAGTTTATTAGTTCAATGATTTTTTACTTTAAATCTCAATAATCTGTCCTTTGATTTTCATGATTTCTAAATTGGTGTTTATTGGAGAGCTAAAAATGTTTTCTTTTCTAATTTTTTTTAGTTGAATGTCCAATTCATTGATCTGCTTTTTTCTGTTTTATTGATGTAAGCATTTAGAGATCAAAATTTTCCCCAAGTATGATTGTATTCCATAAATTCTGGTATGTTGTCTCATTGTAGTTATTTTCTCTCTCTCTCTCTCTCTCTAAAGCCTTTTATTTTCAAAACATAGGCATGGATAATTTTTCAACACTGATCCTTGCAAAACCTTGTTTTCCAATTTTCATCCCCTTCCCCATCCCCTAGATGACAAGTAACCCAATATATGTCAAACATGGTAAAAAAAAATGTCAAATCCAATATATGCATACATATTTATACAATTACCTTGCCACACAAGGAAACTCAGATCAAAAAGAAAAAAAAATAAGAAAGAAAATAAAATTCAAGCAAATAACAACAAAAAGAGTGAAAATGTTTGTTTGTTGTGATCCACACTCAGTTCCTACAGTCCTCTCCATGGCTGCAAATGGCTCTCTTCATCATAAGATCACTGGAATTGTACAGAATCACCTTGCTGTTGAAAAGAGCCACATCCATCAGAATTGATCATCGTATAATCTTCTTGTTACTGTACAATGTTCTTTTGGTTCTACTCCCTTCACTCTGCATCAGTTCATGTAAGTCTCTCCAGACCTCTCTGAAATCATCCTCCTGATCATTTCTTATAGAACAATAATATTCCATAACATTCATATACCATAACTTCTTCAGTCATTCTTTAACTGATGAGCATCCACTCAGCTCTCAGTTTCTTGCCACTACAAAAAGGGCTGCCACAAACATTTTTGCACATGTGAGTCCCTTTCCTTCCTTTAAAATCTCTTTGAGACATAAACCCAATAGAAACTCTGCTGGATCTAAATGTATGCAGAGTTTGATAAGCATAATTCAAAATTGTTCTCCAGAATGGCTGGATCAGTTCACAACTCTACCAACAGTGTATTAGTGTCCCAGTGTGGTTATTCTCTTTAATGAAGTTATTATTTCTATGATTTGTTTTTTGGCCCATTTATTCTTTAGGATGAGATTTAATTTTTAATTTATATTTCTAAAGCCATTTCTTCAGTGTGATTTTTTTATTGCATTAAGAACTGGAAAGAACCCATTTAATACTGCTGCTTTTCTATATTTGGTTTTGAGGACTTTATGTCTTAATGCAGTGTCAATTTTTGTGTAGGTGCTATATAACTCTGAGAAAAAAGTATATTCTTTTCTACTCCTATTTAATTTTCCCCAGAAATCTATATCTACGTTTTCAAAAATTCTAGTTATTTCCTTAACTTTATTTTTGTGGGGTTTTTTGGGTAAAATTTATTTAGTTCTAAAAGAGGAATGATGAGGTCCTCCACTAGCATGGCTTTACTATTTATTTCCTCGTATAACTCATTTATCTTTTCCTTTAATAATCTGGATAGTATACCATTTAATGTATATATATTTAGTAGTGATATAACTTCATTTGTCTATGGTACCTTTTAGCCAAATATAGTCTCCCTTTTTATTAGACCTATTTTTGCATTTTTTTTTTTTGTCTGAGATCTGGATTTCTACCCCTATTTTTTTTTTTTAACTTCAGTTGATGCATTATAAGATTCTCCTCTATTCTGTATGTCTAATTTAAGTGTGTTACTTTAGGGGAAAAAAAAAACATATTGTAGGATTCTTGTTTTTAATCCATTCTGTTGTTTCCATTTTATTGATAAGATCATTTCATTCACTGTTATGATTATCAACTGTTTTATTTCCCTCCATCATGCTTTCCCACCTCTTTATTCTTCTCTTCTTTCACCCTGTCCCTTCTCAAAATTGTTTTGCTTCTATCTCCCCCAATCTGCCCTCCTTTGTATCCCTGCCTCCTTTCCTTGTCTCTTTCCATTCTTACTTCTAAGAAGGAAGAGAAAGATTCCTATACCCAGCCGAGTATGTCTGTTATTCCCTCTTTTAGTCAATTCTTATAAGAGTAAAGTTCAAGAGCTATTTGCTGCCCCTTTATCCTCCCCTCCATTATAAAGCTCTTTCATGCCTCTTTTATGTGTGATAATTTATTTTACTGTACCTCTGTCTTCCATCATCTCTCAATATATCCCTTTTTCTCATCCCATAATTTAATCTTTATTTTTGTTATATCATTCCATCATATTCAACTTACATGAGCCCTCTTTCTAAGTCTAATCCTTCTAACTGCCCTAATGAAGAAAAATTTCTTAAGAATTACAAGGATGATTTTCTCGTGTAGGATATATAAAGTATAACCTACTAAATTCTTTATTATTTCTCTTTCCTCTTACCTTTTTATGCTTCTCATGTTTGAATGTCAAATTTTCTATTCAGTTCTGCTTTTTTTTTTTATCAGAAATGTTTAAAGTCCTCTATTTCATTAAATATGTTTTTCTTCCCTTGAAGGATTATACTCAATTTTACTGAATAGGTGATTCTTGATTGTAAGACTAGCTCCTTTGACTTCTAGAATATTGTATTCTAAGCTTTCCTTTCCTTTAATATAAAAGCTGTTAAATTTTCTGTGATCCTAACTATGGCTTCATGATATTTAATTAGTTTCTTTCTAGATGCTTGCAACATTTTGTTTTAGTTTTTAAATATTTTATTTATTTCAATATTTCCTAATTACATTTTTTATTCTTTTTTTAGTAGTATTTTTCCAAATATATGCAAAGACAGCTTTCAACGTTCACCTTTGCAAAACCTTGTGTTCCAAATTTTTCTCCCTCTCTCCTCCCTAACCCTTGCAAGACAGAAAGCTATTTGATAGAGATGAAACATGTGCAATTCTTCTAATTTCATATTTTCATATTTGTCATGCTGTGCAAGGAAAATCAGATCAAAAGGGAAAAAAATACAAAAAAGAAAAAAAAAAGCAAGAAAATAATGACAAAAAAAAAGACGAAAATATTAAGCTTTGATCCATATTCAGTCTCCATAATTCTCTCTCTGAATTGCATTGGCATTTTCCACTCCACATCTATTGGAACTGCCTTGAAAAAGCATATTGTTGAGAAGAGCCAAGTTCATCACCATTAATCCTCATATAATCTTGTTACTGCTGTGTACAATGTACTCCTGGTTCTCCTCACTTCATGTCTGCTCACTTCTCTTTCAGTTCATGTTACTTTCCAGATTCTCTGAAATCAGCCTACTAATCATTTCTTATAGAACAGCATTATTCCATTACATTCATATGCCATAACTTATTTAGCCATTCTCCAACTAATGGGCATCCACTCAGTTTCCAGTTCCTTGCCACAAAGGGCTGTCACAAACGTTTTTGCACATATGGATCCTTTTTCCTCTTTTATGATCTTTTTGGGATACAGACCCAGTACTGAGACTGCTAGACCAAAGAGTAAGCATAGTTTCATACCTCTTTGGGCACAATTCCAAATTGCTCTCTAGAATGGTGGGATCATTTCACAACTCCACAACAATGCATTAATGTCCCAGTTTTACCACATCCCCTCTAACATAATCATTATCTTTTCCATCTAGATGCTTGCAATATTTTCTCCTTGACCTGGGAGCTCTGGACTTGGACTATAATATTTTTGATAATTTTCATTTTGGGATCTTCTTTAGAAGGTGCTCAGTAGATTCTTTCAATTTCTATTTCTTCCTTTGGCTCCAGAATATCAGGACAGTTTTTCTTGAAAATATGATGATATATTGTGATCTTATATGTATATATATATATGGCATATATAATACTATATATATAATAATATATCTTGAAATATTATATTTAAGCTCTTTTTTATATGATTTTCAGGTAGTCTAATAATTCTTACATTCTCTCTCCTCAATCTAATTTCCAGGTCAATTGTTCTTCCAACGAGATATTTCAGAGCATATTCTATTTTTTTTCATTCTTCTGATTTTGTTTTATTGTTTCATGATGTCTCATGGAGGCCTTAGCTTCCACTTGGCTAATTTTAATTTTTAAGGAATGATTTTCTTCAGTGAGTTTTTGTACTTCCTTTGGTCAATTCTATATTTTTAAGGGGTTCTTTTCTTCAGTGGATTTTTTTTGTGCCTAGTATGACATTTGGCTTATTCTGGTTTTTTAAGATGTTATTTTCTTCAGTTGTTTTATGTGCCTTCTTTACTAAATTATTGAGTCTTTTTTGCATCACTTTTAATTTTTCCTCTGTTTTTATTTTTTTTTTAAATCTTTTTTGAGGTTTTCCATGGCCTTGGACCAATTCAAATTTTTCTTTGGGGTTTTGTATGTAGCTGCTTTGACATAATTTTTTTCTGAATTTGTGTTTTGTCACCATAGTAATTTTCTATGGTTAGGTTCATTTTTATGTTTGCTAATTTTTTTAGTCTTTTTCTTGATTTTTAAATTTATTGTAAAATCGGATTCTGCTCTCATGGGGGAAAGGGTGCTCTCCTAACCTTCAAGTTTTTCATACTGTTGTGTTCAGAACTAGTTCTCAAGATCTGTAAGTTTCAACTCTTCCAAGATGATACGGTTTAAGGAATGGTATAATTAATGTTCTCCTGGTCTATACTATAGTCTGTGAGGCACCACAAGCATTCTATTCTACACTGGACTTGTGACTAGCATCCCAGCTTCTTCTAATCTTCTTCTTTACCATGGGCCTGTGACCCAGAACTATGTATAGATAAGGCAACAGAGTCTTGTATCCTACAATTTCCTCGGGACCAGTTGTCTGACTCATTTATGTCAGTAGACTGAGAGCTACTGAAGATGCTGCTACTTATTCAAGGCTTACTCTTGGCTTGTCAAGGACAGCCTGAGCTGGACTGCACCATAATCTCACCTCAATAGGGCAGACCTTTCCTACTGATTTTCTAAATTGACTTGGGCTGGAGAATGATTTCATCTGTCCTTTTGTAAATTTTGCTGCTCCAGAATTGTTTTGAGGCATTATTTTAATGTTGTTTGAAGGGTAATTTGAGAGAGCTTAGGTGATTCTCTGCCTTTTAATTCATCATTTTACCTTCATTTGCCTAAAAATGTGCCTTCTTTAAAAATAAGCCCAGTATCATTTCTATGGAATTACAGAATCAACAATGGGTTGTTTTTTAGAATATACATAAAAGAAGCTATTTAGAGGAGAAGGCATCTTATAAAAAGAAAGTACTGAGGAAAGTTTAATAATGTTTACCTGAGTCCGGTGAATATCTTGGTAAGGTACCTGCCCATTGGCTAATTCACATGCTGTAATACCAACACTATAAATATCTGACTTCACATTATACCCATATAGATCCTATAAAACAAAAGTAATGTGTAGTCAATATATAAATAAATGTATCAACATAACAGTATAACTATGTTCTATCATCTACAAGAAAAAAATCAGAAAAGATAAAACAAAAACATATTCAAATAAAGTTCTGCTGAATCAGGGTATATTCAGTCCATACTAGAAATTATTTTAAAAATATTTTATTTAAAAAAATAGGACAATTAAGTGATATAGTTGATAAAGTGGCAGACTTGGAGTCAGCAGTTCTGAATTCAAATGTGGCCTCAGATACTAGCTATGTGACTCTGAGGAAGTCACTTAATCCTGTTTGCCTCAGTTTCTTCATCCATAAAATAAGTTAGAGAAGGAATACAAACCACTCCTACAAAAAAAACCCAATGGGATTATGAAGAGTCACACATAACCAAAAACAACTAAACAATAAATTTTAAATGGGTTATGGTGATACATCATTTTTCAAAAAGGAAAAATAGTAGTTGATATAGTTTTCAAGGTATAATTTTTGTCTATATAAAGTAAGATAGTTTAAAAAATGTGGATAATTTCTGACCTGTCTTAGTAGTTCTGGACTCAGCCATGGATGAACTGATCTACTGAAAGGGGGGAAATCATACACAGCTTTAGACCTTTGCCCATGGTTAACCAAACTATAGAGGCGGGACAGGCCAGAGAGACATACAAGGCCATCTCCAGAAATCAAGATGTGACTGGCTTTAATACTCCTAAAACAAAAAGATACCAATAATAAGATGAATAAATTGCCAAAGGGAATAAAAAATCAGTTATTTTTTCACAGCTCAAGCAACACTTTTTATTCAAATTTGGATACTAGTTTATATTTTAATTAATTAGATTATTTGGATAAATGTTCTACTCAAACTGATACTGTTAAATATTTAATTCTCCAAAAAACTACATTAGTCAGTAAAAGTTATTTATATGTGCTTAAAAATTAAAGTTTATACAGAATTGTAGTATGAAGTTACAAACACATAAGTGACAACTTATTTTTAAATCCTTCAATAGAGCTTATTTCATAATAACAAAGTCACAAAAGTTAAAGGCAAGAAGTTTTAAACTAACAATTTTTTACAAAAACAAAAAAATGAAGCAAAATGATTACTTCTGTTGTTCAGGATGCCAGCGAAAACAGTTTATGGAAAAGACTAAAAAAAAACTAAAATAGCATTTGTGGCAATTAAGTTTCAAAATAAAGTAATACTTTTTTTATATAACTAAAGCCCCTCATAATTTACTTTCTAAAACAAAGAAGATTCTCTTATACAAAATCTCTGCTTAACACATAAATCAAAAAAGTACTTGGCACTATTCAAGGCACCAGGAATGGAAAAACAAAAATGAAACAATTCCTACTTCAAGGAGCTTGTTGTTGTTGGTCCTTTATTTGCAAAGAGGATCAATGACATCACCAAGGGATATTCTGATTGGTACATGACTTGGATTTAAATGAGGCAGAGTTGCACAAAAATGTTAGCCTCATTCTCTATTCTTGGGTCACTGAAGTGCAGGGGCAAAACAAAAATCAAGACTGGTGATGGCTGAGGAGGCAGTGGATGTCTGACCAAGCCCCAAGTGCTCCAAAGCACCTGCTTCAGCTGCCTTCGTGGCCATGAGAACAAATCGTTCCCATCCATCCATTCCATCTGGGGAAGTCTTCAGATTGTGGGTGTAGAAAGCCTCTCTAAGTCACCAATGGGTTTAAGGCCTGTTGACCATTGCAGATACCATGGCTTATTGGAGCCACAAGTGAGACATATCAACTTAATGATGACAGCAATGCTTCTTGAGCCATACATTCTTTTCTAGTTGTTGCTCTCTGCTATTGTTGAACTCAAGGAGCTTATATTCTATTGGGAAGCAGCGTGTAAATAAGTATAAGCAAAATTAATACAAAATCAATTTTGGGGGAAATTTAGGATATTAGCTGAGAGGTCAAAAAGAGCTTTATGTAAGAAAGTCTCATTTGAGCAATTTTAAAGCAAGCAAGGGATTATAATAGGCAGAGGTGAGAATGAAGGGCGTTCCGGGCATAGGGGACAACCAGTGCAAAAGTCTAGAGATAGCAGAGATGGAGTGCTAAATGAGGGATAGAAAGAAAGTTAATATGGCTGGACCATAAAAGTGAAGGAAAAAGAATAAATTAAAAAGGTTGGGAAAGTAAATGAGGCCAAGTTGTTAAGGGCTTTAAAAGCTAACAGAAATTTATATTGGATTGTAGAAGCAACAGAGAGTAGTTTATTGAGCAGTAAAAGAAGGACATGATCAGACCTGGTCCTCTATGAGAAAAGGAGAGGAAGAGGAGGAGGAATAGGAGTAGCAGAGAAAAGGGCAGGAAAAGGGGATGGGAAAAAGGAGAGAGAGGGAAGGAAGGGAAAGAGAGACAACAGCAGCAGCAGCTTTAGAATAATCACTTTGGCAAGCTGTGAGAAGGCTGAATTAGAAAGGAGAGGCAAGAAAGCCAATTAAAAAGTTGCAGTATTCCAGACAAGAAGTGATAATGGACTAAACTACATGAGCTATGTAAATGGAGAGAAGAAAACGTATACAAAAGATGTTGAGGCAGAAAGGATAAGATCTGGCAAGTACTGGGATATATGTGGTGAGGTGGGGCATCAAGGATAAACTCAAGACTGTAAACCTTGAGGCCTTTAAGGATCTGAAAGAAATAAGGAAGTTTAGAAGGGAGGTATACTGGAATGAAAATTAATGAGTTCAGTTTTAGATTTGTTGTTTCAAAGACATAGTTGAAATATAGGCGCTTGGAAATGTATGACTGGTGCTCAGGAGGAAAAAAAAAAAAGACTGGATATATAAATTTGTGACTCATCAGCATACCCTTGAAAATTAAGCCCCTGAAAGCTGATGAGGTCCCAAAGTGTGTACAGAGAATAAAAAGGGGCCAAGTATGGAGTCAAGGGGTAGTTTCACAGTGAGGGTCATATTATAGGTGACAATCTATCAACAGAAACTGAGAAGGAATGATCACCCCAGGAAGAAAAGCAAGAAAGAAGAGTTACAAGAATGCAAAGAGGAAAGATTATTCAGAAGGAGAGAATGATACTCCCACAGTAACTTTTTAACCATTAAGTTCAATCTCTCTTATTTTGTTCTTCCTTATCCTGAGTAATGATTCTCTGTAGGCCATATCCACCATCCTTTTCTTGAAGAGAAAACAGAAGCCAAATAAACATCTTTGCTTTCTCTTTGTTGTCTAATAATACCCAATCCTTTCTCTGATTTTTTTCTTTTCTAAAACAATACTTTGAAAACATGCCCCTTTTTGTTTTCGTATTCTCCACTGTGGTACTCCTGACATTCCTATTTTATAGTTCTGTGCCATTCATTGTACTCCCTTTTATATCATCTCTTCTTCTGTCTTCTGGACACTTTTTTTTTTAAAAAAGTCTGTTAGTTGATGAGTTCCAGAGATACCTACTTTGACCCCTTTTCCTTTCTTGTGAGAATTATTTCTTTTTAAGTCTTCAGAATTTCATTCTGGGGAACTTCTTATCTTTCTTGGGCTGATTTCTCTGACAAAATTTTAGTCCAAGTGATCCTACCTCAATCTTCCTTTGAAACTCTGAAATTCACTCTACTAAAATCTAAGGTATTTTTAAGAGTGTCCCAGGCATAGTGGGGGATAGTGCTAAAAAGGTCTGAAGTCAGGAGATTGAGCGTGTTGTTCAAGGAAGAGCCAGGAGGTCATTGTCACCAGGCTGCAGAGGCTATGGAAAGGGATAAAGTGTTAAAAAGGTTGAAAATGTGTACATGGGACATGGGAAAGGAAGAGGGGAGAAAGGCATATTATAAAAGGCTTTGAATACACTTTTTATCTGATATAATAGAGAGACACTGGAGTTTATTGACTGAAGTGGGTGGGATCCCAGTAATCTGAGAAGTGTTTTGTCTGGGATTGTTGACTTGAACTCATTTAAAGCAGCAAAGTACTTCTTATTCAGCTCAGTTTTAAAGTCTCTTTAATCAAGTTAAAAAATATATTTCCTAGTCTGAAAGACATTCTCAATGGTAGAAAAAAATTGAAAGGAAATAGGAATTAAGTAGTTCTGTCACCATCTCATCTGCTCCTAAGAACAATTTCAGTCCTTCTTTGCTCTTCATGACTCTCAGCATTCAACACAGATTCCTATTAGTATGGGCTTTTATTCTCTTGTTATGTTCTTAAGTCCACCATTAACCTTTTTTACTTGGGCTTTTACATTTTGTCCATATCTTTTTAAAAATCTAAGTCAATTGATATAAAATTACATTAGTAGTTTCTCCTCCCTTTAGGCTTCAGAATCACTTGTGTTTCATCAGAATATTTTTTTCGAAAATGATCATCTTGATTGAGCCTTCCTGCACAAAATTTAGACTACTGGAGAAATAGGAAAATTTCCTTTCTATTTTTTTTTTTTTTTACTTAACTCTCTCAAATCTATTCTCAAAATCTAGAGTTCATTTCAGACCAGCAATTCCCTTTACTACTCTTGCTGTCTTTTGAAGAAAAAATGATCAACTACACACACACACACAAATAAATGTTCTGTCTTGAGAAGAACACTTTAGCAGATATCCAGGTAGTTCAAGTACCCTATCAATGTTATGACATAAATAAGATCTTAAGAACTTTATGATCTGCTTCCTAGAACATATCACCTTCTTTTTGCCAAACATAACATGGGTTACATTACAATTTTTTTGTTTTTCTTCCCATTGCTCTCTTTCAAATTTTGTCTACCATGTTTGTTTACTTTGATTTGTAGATTTCTTCAGAGTACTGTATTATTTTCATTTTTAATATTATTTTTTATCTAATTGAATAGTATTATAGAATTTAACACTGTCAGGGACCTTGAAAAGCATTTGATCTAATCCTTTATTTTAAAGAAAAAGAATCAGACTCAGTAAGGTCTATTAGAATATAAATTTCTTTTTGTCTCTGTTTCTAATGTCTATAAAAGTGACTTAAATGTAATAAGCATCTAATAAAATTGAATTACATGATCTGTATTTCATGATACCAAAGTTATAAAGATATGATTAAGAATTTGAATTTGAATCTGGATCTTCAGAATCTACAGACATTAAGCCATTATGTTTCGTATCCTGTTTTGTTTTGTTTTTTTTAAATTTTTAATTCAAGGATAAAATTCTTGCTGTAGTATTCTATTCCTGAGTTAGATGTTACCAAGTCTCAATGATTATCTATGAAGTTAAATTTACATTCTGTATTAATTTCTAGTTTCTTATAGACAAAGATATTATTACAGTCCTACCATTTTTCTGTATATCTACTGATTTCTGTAGCTGGTTTAGCAGGTAGATTTGCAGTTTTTTTTCCCCCCCTCTTGCTTTCCATTGTAATTTAAAGACTTAATGCATACAGGTTTGTATTGCTTTTTGTTGTTGCTTTTTTTTTTTTAAGTACAGAGACTTTATTTTTTTTTTTACTTCTAATTTCTCTCTCTCTTCCTCTGTCCTTCCCACCAAATGAGAAGGCAAGAAAAACAAAACCTATTACAAATATGTATAGTCATGCAAAACTAATTTCTTTATTAGCTGCATCTCCCCTTACTCTACCCCTTCATTCCCAAAATAAAAACAAGAAAAAAAAAATTCAATCTGTACTGTGAGTCCATCAGTTCTCTATCTGTAAGTAAATAGCATATTTCATCATATGTCCTTGAAATTGTGTAGATCAGAATTACCAAGTTTATCAAAGTAGTTTATCTTTACAATATCTCTATTACTATGTAAATTGTTCTTCTGGCTTTGTTCACTTCATTTTGCATCAGTTCATACAGGCTTCTCCAAGTTTTTCTGAAACTATCTCCATCATTTTTTACAGAACAGAATTCCATTATATTCATATGCCATAACTTAATCAGCCATTTTCCATATGATGCCCTTCAGTTCCAATTCTTTGCTATTAAAAAGCAGCTGCTATAAATATATTTTTTAATGATAAAGATCTTTTTTATCTTTACTTTTCTCTTTACTATCTCCTTGGGGGAAAACCCTAGTAGCAGAATATGTATAAATTTTAGTATATAATAAGAAAATGATCCATATATCAATATATTGATTATCCATTGCATTTCTCTCCCTCCCCCTTTCCCCATTTATCTGGTCTCCTGCCCCTCCTTTCTATTTTCATTGTCTCCATCCAAATGGCTTTATTAGTAGTTAATCTTCTAAGTTTTCTGTAAAATACAAATGAGTAAAAATACCTGTGAATACAGCCATTTTGGTGCAGATAGTTTAACCCTCTCACTGCTCCAAACAGAATGTTTCCTATTAAAGTTTCACTCATTCCTTCAGGAAAGTGAGTCTTCAAGAGATGACTTGCAGAACCTGAAAAAAGTTCCCCAAATCTTTATTTAGATAAACATTTGAAAGGTAAACATATATCAGGCATAAAAAGTGTTGCTATTTTTCAAGGCCTAAATATTCCTAGTCAAAAAAAAAAAAATACTTTTAAAACTATCTAAAGAGAATCTTCTTTTGTTACTGATACACAGCTACCCTTATGGATGAGTAGAAAAACAATCGGCATTATTGGAAAAAGGCTAAAATTCTTTTGTTCAGAGTTAATACATAAAAGGTAGCATTCCCTTAAAGAAAAGCCTCTGCAGTTTCTGAGTGGATTTCAACCTAATTTTCACTAATGACTACACCAGCATTCTTGTTCAATGGACAAAATCCAATAATAAAAAGCCTAATATATATCCAAAAGGATTATGATTACAAAAAAAATACTACAGAATAGTATATGCAAAGTCATAAATTGGACAGCGCACAGAGGACTGAACTTTCTTATCTTCCTGAGTTCAAATCCAGCCTCAATCACTTCCTAGCTGTGTGATCCTGGGCAAGTAACTTAATCCAATTTGCCTCAGTTTCCTCATTTGTAACTGAAGAAATTGACAAACCGCTGTAGGATCTTTGCCAAGAAAACTCCAAATGGGGTCATAAAGAGTCATTCACAACAGAAAAATGATTGAAAAGCAACAAAAGTCATAATTCAAAACATTTCTCATTGTTACATAATTTAAGAGTTGAATTTAAGTAATGAAATCTTTTGTTCCTTCATCTCACTATCCTTACCATAAGCCATAAATGGAGAGATGACCCAAAGCCAGCTGCCAGCTGTGAACACTGTCCAGTATGCAGTAATGTTCGGGTGCCGGAAGAAGTGGGAGAGTGTCACTTCATTCTAGGAGATGCAATAATAACAACAAAAAAAGAGAATTTAAAATTTGGAAAGTTTAGTATTAATGATACTAAAAGAAAATTATCCCATTTCCACAGTGGAATGCTATTAAAATTTTCTGATACACATTATATACCTCAACAACGATACTGTTTGAGGATGTATTCTGATGGAAGTGGATCTCTTCGATAAAGGGAGCCTTAATTGATCAAAGATGGACAGAAGCAGCTACACCCAGAGAAAGAACACTGGGAAATGAATATAAACTGCTTGCATTTTTGTTTTTCTTCCCGGGTTATTTATACTTTCTGAATTCAATTCTCCCTGTGCAACAAGAAAACTGTTCGGTTCTGCACACATATATTGTATCTAGGATGTACTGCAACCCATTCAACATGTAAAGGACTCTTGCCATCTGGGGGAAGGGGTGGAGGGAGGGAGGGGAAAAATCGGAACAGAAGTGAATGCAAGGGATAATGCTGTAAAAAATTACCCTGGCATGCATTCTATCAATAAAAAATTATTAAAAAATAAATAAATAAATAAATAAATTTTCTGATACAAATATGACTTTGCTGAACTAGTAAGGAACTCTCCACTTTTATTTTTTCTTTTATACATAAAAGTACGTACCTAAGTACACTAGGTACTTGTACCTAGTATGAGTACATCAACTGAGGAAAACCTGGATTCAAGTCATCCTTCTGATTGCCACTGGATATGTAAGTTTGAGCAAGTCAAACAATCCCTCGGTGCCTTGGCTATAAGATGTAGTTGGGCCTTTCCTCAGTGACAATTTTCAAAACTAAATAAATAACAGGTCAAATACCTCCCAACAAATGTTGCTTACTATCATCTCTTCAGACAGATCTTAGGATAAGTGTTATCAGCTCTGAAATTTGTTTTTTCACCTGCAAAGCTTCCAAATGTTCTTCAGAGCAACTTTCCAGGTCTGTAATTTTTATAGTCACTAACGTTCCACTGGGAGTATGCCGGGCAAGGTAGACTGAAGTTAAATTGTCAAATCCTTTTCCTGTAATCATAAATAATAGCTGATGTTTTAATTCATTTAATGAAAACATTCTAAAGTTCATTTTTGGGACACCTAGATGAAGTATTGGACATCTTCCTCAGTTTAAATGTGGTCTCAGGCACCTGCTAGCTGTATGGTCTTGATCAAATCACTTAACCCTGTCTGTCTCAATTTCCCATCTGTAAATAAGCTGAAGAAGGAAAGTGACAAATCAGTTTCTTTGCCAAAAAAACCCAAAATGAGGTCATAAAGAAGCAGACACAACTAAAACAACATCACAACAAAAAGTCCATCTTCTATAAAAACTCTTTCCTTATCATATGACTTCCTCTAAAACTGCTGAGATTTATAAAATCTGATGATGATGAAAAAATGTTGTTTCAGATTCTATAGTCAAACTCAATCAACAAATGATTCAAAATAAGAAATGTTTTATTGACTACTTCTTTAATCATTTATCAAACTATGCAGAGATTCTGAGAAGAGCTGAGAAAATGTATCTCTTTCCCATCATTGTAGAAGTGGGAGACTATTGATGTGAAAGATTATATAGACTTTCAGATGAGGTCACTGTATTGGTTGGTCTTGCTGAATTATTTTTTTAAACATCATTAAAAGAGAGGGCTCACTAGGTGAGATATATAAGAAATGGTTGTGCTACAAAAATAAAATATGCTGAATACAATTTCTACCATAAAACAGCAATTTCTTAGATATCTTTTCTGAAAACTATAAAACATATTTTCTTGTACTTTTGGGGGAGGAGGAAAAGGGCTTAACTTAAATCTGTGTTTTCGTCAGTATGTGGAACTCTCAGACAAAGGATCCCCTCTACTATTGCAGAATTATAATTATTCTAAAATTTATAATATTAGAATTGCCTAGGAGGTTGAAGTGACTCAATCATGGTCATCCTGTCAATATGTGAACTTCAATCTAGGACTTCCTGGCTTTGGGGCTAGCCCTCTATTTAATATGCCAGAGCATGATTTAAAACTCTTTAAAATATGGCTTATACCTTTTCAAATTTATTTTACAATATTTCCTTTTATACAACCTATGCTTTAGTCAAGCCATACTATTCTGTTCTTTGAAAACATGGTATTCTGTTCCTTATGACTAGCAATGTTTTTAGCAGAAGAAATTATATCCATTGCTTAAGGTCCATTTTAAGATACTACATTTTCCATGAAATTTTAATTTCAAAGATACTGCCTCCGATCTTTGATAGTACTTTTTATCTCTCATATTAACTTGGATGTTTTATTGTGTATATATACTCATTAACACATTCCCATTAGATAGCTGAATTTCTAAAGACTGAAGCTGTGGGATTTTCATCTTTGTGTTTCCTAGGCATCAAGTGTAATAACTAATGTATAACAGGTACCTAATAAATTTTTCTTAACATTTGAACAAATAAATTCACTGAGATTGAGGATTATTACCTATTTCTACTTGGAGTTCATAGTGAGAAACATTAGAAGAGCATAATGGCATTTCATTGCCTCTAGGAGAGGAAGGCACCCAAGAGAAGGTTGGCTCATCTACCTAAACAAAAAAGATTTAAAAAAAGTGATAAATTGATTTGGTTCTTTATGTTTCTGAGATGTATTAAAACACACACTTGATTATATAAAGCATAAATAATTTGGCTTCAAAGTAAAAGCCCTTTAAGTGTATTATGAAAGTTCAGGGAACTATCAACTTTAATACTACAAATCAACAAAGGTTTGGAAGTGAACAAATTAGAAAGAAACAGTTCTTTTCAATTGACAAAAAGGGTTTCCAAGGGAAGCCAGAGCTTGTTGGTTGATATTGGATAATGCAGACTTCAGAGAAAATGTCAAAGAAGCCTGCCAACTATATAATATTGATGAGGCTAGTGGCAGTCAGAGAGTTGTTAAAGTCCCCTTATGGTCAGCGCAGGTTCTTCATGAAAGAATTCATGAAACCCCAAATTATTAATTGGCAAAAATGAAAGCTTATTGTTGGATAGGAAGCCAGTTTTTCTAAAGGACTGACTTCTAGAGTGGCAAAGTCCTATTAGGGAAATGGAGTCTGACACTGAGAAGAGAATGCCTTCTCTGTAGGCAGGGTCCTAGCAGCTGAGCAAGCTGCTTGGGCATTCTGCAAGGAGTTTAGGAACTGCCCTTTAAAAGGAGTCTTAAGGCTTCAGGAAGCCAAGGTTCCCAGGCCTGGATGCTTATTGGTATCTGGCCCAGATCTCCTATTGGAATTAACACTTCAAAGGAGTGCCTTTTCACCATGATTGAATCAAAGGGTCTGGCATCTCCAAAAGATAACTTATCTGGGGGGAGACTCCCAAGGGATTATAGATCAAAAGGGAACACAGTTTTAGAGTGATAACCTTAAAGGGAACAGTTTCCCTCCACCTTTATCCATACTGTTTGTGCTCCTTCTTTGGAGCTTGAATCAGGCTTTTCTGTGTTATAACTTATTAAAAAGGATAACATAATAAAGGATAAAATTAGGCAAACAAATAAATGAGGAAGTAAAGAAGACAGTCTAAAGATAGATAATGACCTTGTGGAAAAAGAGGAGAAAAAACTCTGCTTTGTAAGCTATAGAATAGATTTGAAGAACTTTCCATGAAGGATAATTAGATATTCTGAAGAATCTCTGTGAAAAGCACCCTTAGGGAAGAAGGTGCTAAAATAATTTGCATACAAAAAGAACCTTCTTGATATCACTATGTGAGACTAAGAAAACAATGGTAAAGGCTGTTGGTGGCTCCCTTTTGAAGAGAAAATGACATGAATAACCTAGAAAGATGCTGTTTCCTTTGAATTGATATACAGGTGGTGACAGTGCATTAGCCAAGACAAAACAAACTCACCATTCATCAATGAATTCATATTAGAGTGAATGACTGTAAGGAAAATCATGAAGATTTTAAAATTTGGAGTAGGAAACACTACTTCAGGAAAAGATATTTTCTAATTCTCTTCCCAAAGGTCAGGATTCAATTTACAAGAATTCATCATGTCAGTCTTCTCAAGAAATAATTATGATAAAGAAGGACTTGAATTCAGTGTAAAAGATATGTTCTGGCAGTGTTGCAAGAAGTTTTGGAGAGAGAAAGATCCTTTTTCCCTGGTAGAAGGGAAGGATGCTTCATGGAAGAGGAGAGGGAAAAGGAGAAGGTATCTTAACTGTGGTTTCAAAGGAGAGGAGAAATTTCAGCAGAATGAAATGGGGAAGGAATCCATTCCTTGTGGGACATCATAAGCAAAGACACAGAGATGGGAGATGACAAGATGAGAGTAATTCAATTTGGCTAGAATGTAGAATACTTGAGGAATAGTAATAGTATGAGATAATATTTGGTGGGTTTTGGGGTGTCAGAAGCAAGAGTTTATATTCCATAGGCAATGATAAGCCATTGAAGGTTTCTAAACAAAAGAGCAATATGTATGATCAGGGCACTACATTAAAAAGAACTACCCGGATCTTATATAAGCTCAGGATGGACTGGAAAGAGAATCGACCAAAGGAAAAAAGAAAATGAAAGGATATGGCAACAATCTAGGTGAAAAAAAAAGATGAAAGCCTGAATTAGAGTTGTGGAGAGGAGGCCATGAACTAAGAGACTGCAATGACATGACTTGATAATTAATTAGATGTGTGTTTTAAGGGTGGGAAATTCAACAGAGTAAAAAAAAAGTTTAAAATGGCAGATTATAAGATTGAGTAATGGAAGGGATGCTATTAAGAGAAACTGAGAAATAGGCACATTGAGAGGATAAAATAATGAGTTGTTAAGTTTGAGATAGTGAAATGTCAAAGTGAAGATATCTTACAGACAACTGAATATATGGGTCTAATATGTAGAAATTATATCACATTATTTGCTATCATAGGGAGAAGGAAGGGAAAAGAAGGGATGAAAATTTGCAACTCAAAATCTTTTGGTTTTAATTTTATTTTAATAGTATATTATTTTTCCAGTAACATGTGAAAAAGGTTTTCAACTTTCATTTTTGTAAGCTTTTGAGTTCCAAATTTTTTTTTATCCCTCGCTTTTAACTCCCCCATCACCAATTCAGCAAGTAATCTAATATAGATTATACATGTACATTCATTTTTTAACATTTTCCATATTAATCATATTGGGAAAGAAAAATCAGAATAAAAGGAGAAAAACCACAAGAAAAGGGAAAAAAAGCAAAAGGGGAGGAAAAAAAGATGAAAATAGCATGCTCTGATTCATATTTAATCTCCATAGTTCTCTCTTAGGATGTACATGGCATTTTCCATACAAAGTTTACTGGAACTTGCTTGGATCACTGAATTGCTGAGAAAAGCTAAAGTTCATTATAGTTGATCATTACAATCTTGCTATTACTGTGTACAATGTGGTTCTGCTCACATCACTCATATCTTAGGAAAAATGAAAAATGTGTTAGTAGATTTTCTTACCTGCTCAAGAGATATTAAATGTTATATCTGGGAGGGGGCAGTAAGAATGGGGAGATGAGAATGGGGAAGAAGAGAGCTGGAAATCTGTTCAGTGAAGGGAAAAAAATACCCAATTAAAATGGAAACTCTTAAAAATTAGACACTTTAAATTGAATGAAAGAGGTGTGACAGAAAATAGTAAGGCAAGAAAAACTCAAAATTCTCAGGTGAAAACAAGATAGAAATGAGTTGTGAACAAATTTATCACCTCAAACATATATATCATTTGCATAGCAATAAAGAAATTTTATATTTTAGCACAAGAAATTAGTTAAGAGTCTTGCAGATAGCACTATGATTTGATAGGAAAGTTTTCATCATGACATCATGACATTAATGGATGTCAATGTTCAAAAGAAAATAGAAGGGAAATATAGTAGCATTCACTGTGTGTCATGAAAGTAAATTTATCTATATAAATATACAAGCCTGGACTTCTGGGAGACAGAATATGAAGTGATAAGAAAGCAGTACTCTTTAATTTCCTTTTCAAAAAACATCACTTGAGAATGACCAGCAGGATGAATACAGAGAGGCTTGGAGAGACCTACATGGACTGATGCTAAGTGAGATGAGCAGAACCAGGAGATCATTATACACTTCGACAACGATATTGTATGAGGATGTATTCTGATGGAAGTGGATTTCTCTGACAAAGAGACTTAACTGAGTTTCATTGGAGAAATGATGGACAGAAACAGCTACACCCAAAGAAGGAACACTGGGAAATGAATGTGAACTATTTGCATTTTTGATTTTCTTCCCGAGTTATTTTTACCAATATGTATTGTATCTAGGATATACTGCAACATATTTATATAGGACTGCTTGCCATCTTGGGGGGGAGAAGGGAGGGAGGGGAAAAAACAAAACATAAGTGATTGCAAGGGATAATGTCGTGTAAAAATTATCCTGGCATGGATTCTGTCAATACAAAGTTATTATTAAATAAAATTAAAAAAAAAAAACAAAACATCACTTGACATGCAAAAAAAAAAAAAAAAAACAAAAAAAAACACTCAAAATCCAAAAAACAAAAACCCAACAACCCAAAAGCAATACTATGAAAAAAAAATTACACACATTCAAAGGAATGAATGAGCAACAAAAAAAGATCTGGTTAAAATGAAAGAAAAATGAATTAAAAGGAAAGGCAAAAACATATTTAAACACTACCAACAGAAGGAAAAAACAACAGTTTTCTTGTCAAAATAAACAAATTGGAAAACTAAAGGAAAAAAATTTAAATTAGCAAAAAAAAAATCAGAAAGAACTGAGTACAAGTAAGAAATATTAGAATGGGATGATGATTTAAATTCAAGCTTAGAAATATTCATGGAAAACACAAAACAATAGCCTCAATGAGACAAAATTATTTCACAGTAGGACAAAGTGGTAAAACCACAGAGGAGATCATGTATAATAGGAAATAGGCAGGTTAATGGACATAGTTTAGTTTCTGAATGAATGGCACAGACTAGACTCCTAGTCAGATTTTTATTTTCTTATACATTCAGACAATCATTAAAGAGAAAATGGTTATGTCACAGCTTTTAAAGCAAATATCAAATGTTTACTGTTTCTAAAAACATTATTGTGGGCATAGATCCCTTTTTGAAGGTTATCATCTGTGTGCTTGAAGAAGTTACATACCCTCCCTGAGCCTGTTTCCTCTTCTGTAAAAGGAGAAAGTTGGAATAGATGGCTAAAGAAATTTAGTCCAGATCTAGATCTATGATCTTATTGTACTAAGTAGAAAGATATACTCAGAACATTTTATAGTTAGGGGGAAAAAAATCTGACTCTATGCATGTAAATGAGAAATCTGGGCAGCACAACTAGTAGAGAAAATTTAATAATTATCCATTTTCCCTAATGTCACTGTGAATAAAAGGATTTGACCATTTCAGAAAATCATACAGGAAAATTTTTCATAACTATTGAAAAAGGATTGTAAACTGAAAGCAATCAGAATATCAAATTCAAAGAGATATCATTGCCGATCTTTCCAACAATGAGATGATTCAGACCAGTTCCAATAATCTTGGGATGAAGAGAGCCATCTACACCCAGAGAGAGAACTGTGGGAACTGAGTGTAGACCATAACATAGCATTCTCACTCTTTGTGATTGTTTACTAACATTTTGTTTTCTTAGTTTTTTCTCTCTTCTTGATCTGATTTTTCTTGTGTAGCAAGATAACTGTATAAATATGTGTGTATACATATAGATATAGATATAGATATAGATATATAGATGCAAATGTTTTGTAAATAAGCTTTAATTTAAAAAAAGAGATATCATTGTCAAGACTAAAACAAAATAATTTTTATACATAGGTAATTTGAATTATACAAGATCTTTCTACAAAAATGAGAAATGGCACAAGCTAGAATATGATTCACTGAAAGCTGAGACAAAAGAATTTCAAGTCCAGAAAATCTATGTAATGACTTCTTTTACTTTTTTATAATGCTTGGGGGGAGGGGGGAGATAAATTTTTATGGATATCTTATTTTTAACCTCATTTGCATTTTCCAATATATTTCCTACTAAACAATATTTTCAAGATAAAATGTGACCAATTAAGAATTCACATGATTTTGAACAGTTATTAAGAGAAGAGCAAACTTAAGACAGCTTAGATATTAAGAAGACAGAGCTATGGCTGTATTATGAAGCTAAATACTAAATTCAATGGATTCTTTTCAGCTATGATTACATAGTTATTTTTCTTTTAAATTAAGTAGTTATTTTCTTCCTGTAATTATCAAAGGAAGATAAAAACCAGTCCCAGTTTTTCTTATCTGTAAAAAGAATATAATATGTGCATGAAAGGCATACAATACAAAGAACAACAACAACAACAAAATCTACAGCAAAAAGCAGCTGGAAGTGTCACAGTGCATAGAGAACTGGAATGGAAGTCAGGAAGACCTGAGATCAAATCTAGCCTCAGATCCTTACTAGTTCTGTCATTCTGAGCAAGTCATTTAGCCTCTATTTGCCTCAGTTTCCTTATCTATAAAAGGAGATAATAATAGCATCTACCTTCCAGGGTACCAAAAGATAACAATTGTAAAGAACTTAGTACAGTTCCTGGTACATAGTAAGTGCTATATAAATGTTAACTATTAATATTACTATAAGAATCAAATGAAATGATAATATATGTGAAGTGATTATTAAACTTTAAAGGCCTATAGAAATGTTGGCTAACAAGTTGCTCATAGAAAAACATGGATAAATTTAGAAGGTGACAGAATAAATAAAAATTCACGTTTCTTCTAGCTTCAGAAAGGCTGGTGTTAACATACAAAGCTGAATTGAAATTAGAAAGGAAACTATCATAATTAAGGATATCACTAATGATGAGAGAATATTAAACACCTATGTACCAACAGCATATTACCTAAACTTATGAATGAATAATCAAATGGGTTGCTAAGGATATTTTGCAGAAAATTAATATCTGTGGGAAATTTCACCACACCAATAAAGAAATGATGATAAATTGAACAAAAAGGTTAATAAGGAAATTATAAACTTTAATTGTTTTAATTTATATAGCTATAATTACAAAAACTCATTTCCCCCAAACTCTGTCTTCTTCCAGACTTCCCTATTTCTGTCAAATCATGCTTCTAATCTCTTAGGTTTATAACCTGGCTTCATCCTAAAATGTTTAAGCTCCCTCATCCATTCAATTAGGAAATGAAAAATAGCTCTCATTCTCACTGCTCATCAGAATAAGATCTTACTTTAGATCTCAACTAGGTTATTGCAGTAGCTTCCTAAGTGATCTCCCTCCCTCAAGTCTCTCACAATTATAATCCATCCTATACACTGCTCTTTAAGCAATTTTTCTAAAATGAAAATCTGATCATGTAATTCCCCTATTTAACCAAAGGCAGTTCCTTTCTGATATCTGTAAGATAAAATGATCTCTATTGTTTAACTCAGTCTGGTACAACATAGCCCCAACCTACCTTTCCATACTCAAGAAATGCTGTTCTACCTCCTATACTTTATGATCTTGCCAAACTGAGCTTTTTTCGTATTCTCACTGATAAAAGAAGCCCCTGTTCCAGCTCCAGAAGGGACTCTGAAATGAGCCAGAGTCTAATCACAGGTTACAAAAGTGGTTTTTAGTCTAAGGAGAGTCTGCTACAGAGAGAAGAGAGGAGAGAGAGAGAGAGAGAGAGAGCAAGAGAGCGAGAGAGCTCCAAAGGGGTGTAGAAAATGGTAAGATGCTAGGTTTAAGGAGGTATGGGAATTAATGGGGATGCAGATATATCAAGCGAGGAAACAGAAATTTCAGAAAGTCTAAGCAAGGTCTAGAGTTTGTAGCTGCTGCTCAATGTTGCTTTTAAGGGAGTCAAGGTTGGTTCCTATAGGTGAATGTAGGGATTTATGATTTTCATATTAATAACTGTTTAGATTTGCTGCATCTCCCCCTACTTCCCAGGGACCCAAAAGGTATCCGTCATACCTCTTGACATGTTCACATTCTCTGTTTTTTTTAATAACTGCCAAATGAACCAAACTGGGGACTGCATTCCTGTTCCTGCTACATTAACTCTAATTCTGTACCCTGCTGTGAGACAACCACTTGGAGATTTTTTCTACAGGAGTCAGGAATGCTTGTTGTGAGGTGCTATTTAGGACCTAAGAATGATTCTGCCATGAACCTACCCATGTGGGTTCTTTAAATATATATAAAGCACTGCCTTTGCCCTGGAATGTTAAGTCCTACTTCTCAGGAGAACTTCTACTTGTAAGCATTCTCCTCACTCTGAAATTAATTAAAATTCTCCTTGATCCCTAACTCTCCTATGACTAGCCCAGCCATAAGTTAAAGGCTGGTTCTGGTCCAGTTGACAATATATATTTGTATTTGTTAATTTTACATTTTAAACATTTATGAAGTGTCTACTCTATACTAGGAACTATGACAACCATTAGGGATACAAAGAAAGGTGAAGGTAGCCCCTGCTCTCATGGTGTTCACAATCTAACGGGAAAAACAATGCATCAAAAGGAGCTGAAGGAGCTAAGGAGGAGAGATGGAAGGGTGAGTACTTGGGGGCAGCAGGGTGGGGAATTAGGTGGCTGCTCAGAAATCCCTCCTGAACCAGGTAACATCTCACTATTGTTCTCCATTCTACCACTTGGGAACAGCTAAACAAGTACAGGGCATGACAAGGATGAATTTATGTTAACTGATGCAAAGTGAAATAAGTATAACCAGGAAAGCATGATTCAAAGTATGCAAACACAAAAAAAATCCCAGTAAAAAATCCTGAATTCTGGCCCCTTAGAAAGAAACATGAGAAAGTATTTCCTCATATTCTTTCAGGGCTGGGCAATTATGAGTGTAGAATACTGGGCAATTATGAGTATAGAATACTATATATAATGGCAGACATTTTTAATGTTGATTAGTTTTGCTGAACTGTATTTTCTCCCTTTTTTGTTGTTGTTGCTGAGACAATTGGGGTTAAGTGACTTGCCCAGGGTCACACAGCAAGGAAGTGTGAAGTGTCTGAGGTCACTCAGGTCCTCCTGACTTCAGGGCTGGTGCTCTATACACTGCATCAACTAGCTGCCCTGTTTTCTCCTTTTTTTTTTTTTTTTTTTTTTTTTTTTAAATTCTGTTATATGGGCAGGAGAAGGCAACCTTTTTACTTTTTAATTGATTATCTATCCCACTCTTCACAGTGACTATTCCAAACCTTCTTGTTTCTCCTCAAGCCTCTTGTGGCAAATCTCCATCATTTTTTCACCTCAGAACCTAGGATATCCACTGAGAATTTTTTCTCTTTCCTTTCATATTTCATTCTCTCTGCTGTCATCTCTCCACCATCCCTTCCTTCACTGTAGCCTCTGATGAAGTGAGCCTTCTTTGTACCACGGTCAACCCCTTCAAATGTTCTCCATTCTATCTCCACCCATATCCATCTTCTTCTGGACCTATGATTTAATTAGCATATAGAACTCTTGGTGAGGAAATCCTTTGACCATTGTAGTTTTGCAACTTCTAATGTTAAAGAGTTCCATTGAGATATTAAATGAATTGCTCAGGATAACAAAGCCAATATCTTTACAAGTAGGGCCTTGACCCAGGTTTCCTGGCTAGAGACCAGTGTTCTATCCACTACATCAAGCAACTTCTCTAGTTCTCAAGGTTGGCCAAGGCACCTCACAATCACCTGGTGATGTACTGGGAATAGAATATGAAATTTAAAGTAAGAGAACCTCGATCTGAATCCTGACTCTACCACTCGGTATTAATATGACCTGGAACAAGGCTTTTAGTCTGGTTGGGTCGCAATCTCTAAGGACCCTTACAGCTAGAAATCTATGGTCTTGGGAAGGAGAGAATATAAAAATACACCCTATGTGGGATAAACATTTTGCTTCCTCCCCAATCTCCATCCCTCCCCACCCCCAGTTAATCTCAGTGTTCTTGGAAGCCTCTCATACACTGGCTGTCCAGAGATCTAGGAACTTGAGGGATCGCTATCACGGATGTGAGTGTTGGGCTCTTTTTTTGGCTGAGGATCTCTAATGCCTGTTTTTCTCTGCCATTCATGATTCCCTAGGGGCTAGATTAGGTCCCTGGGGCTAGATTAATGCACACAGTGCCAACACCATAGCTTCATCCCAAGTTGGCTGTGGAGAGGCACATCCAGAAGATACCAACATAATCTAAATGATCAAGTTTCTGACAGATAAAAATACCCTCTAGCATCCTAAGGCTCAAGATATCTACTGGATATAAATATTCTATAGTATTTTAATTTAAAAAATTCTACAATGAAGAAAGCCCTATACTATTAAATCATAGTTGATGTCCTTGGAAGTTGGGAAAAAGTGTCTCCCTAAACCATTCAGTGGATCAGCTCTTTTCAGTTCTAAGGTAAGGAATATCAGTCTTTCCACTCACTTTTTACTACTGATTTTTCTTATAATTTCAAGGCTCCTCAAAAGATCAAGTGTAAAGCTCCTAGAATATGAATTTTGGTCATGAATCAACGATCACTTCATTGATTGTGCCTATTGTCTTGTTTTAGAAAGGCACTTGAAAACATTCATGATATCCTTTTAGAAAACAAATCTGTGCAGAGCAAAAATATTATCAGGATGACTTATAAGTACTGAATCCCTTTGGGATTACAACTAAATAGATCCAAGTGAGCCATATGGGAAAGACAATATAGTACTGTCATCAGACAACAAAAAACAGTTTATAGTTAAATCTCACCTCCTTCTCTACTTTATGAAAATAGCTTATATATGTTTCCATTTCTAAGGTCCAAGTTACAGCAATAGAAGCTAAATTTTGTCCTTATAAAAGACAGAGGATAACATTTCATCATACATTAATCAGAGAGTGTCAGGGCTGTTCTAAGCATTATATGCTGTTTCCTGTTTACAATAATTTACATAAACAAGGTAAACTGTAAATTGTCTTGTAAAGGAGGGAATATAAGTATGCACTCTATGGTGGGATAAGCATTATACTTCCTCTCCAATCTCCATCCCACTCTACCCCACCCCCAGTTAGTCTTGGTGTTCTTGGAAGCCTCTCATGCATTGGTTGTCCAGAGATCTAGGAACTTTGAAGAATTGATGTGAATATCTTTTGGCTCAGTAAACTACATTTTCTGTAAAAGAACTGAATGATATTATATATGTAAAGATGGTATGCTTATTTGTGTTTTTCCTAGTTTGGCTTTGAGGATGGAAACAGAAAATACAATTTTTTGAAATATAACATAGTTCCAGTTAGAACTGTGAAAGATGCTGTGACAAATGCATAATTTTCCATGCTTCATATTTAATAAGAGTTTGGAGACGGCAAAGATGAAGGAACTTGCTATATAAAGTACTATATAAATCTAAAGGTCATAATAAAAATAGAAAGGGAGGGATACAATGTTACAGTAAATTATATTGTAAATTATCATAATTAGTACTAGAACAACTAGTAAGACTTTATTATATTATTTCATAAACAATAAAGAAAAGAAAAAATGAGCAAGTCACATAGAGAAGAAAAGCCCTATGTAATTAAATTCATTCTGATAATCATCTGTGTAACATTTTTACTAGATAAATTTGTAGATTAAAGAAGAAAACAAGAGAATACTTTAGGACCCAAACATATTAATAATTTATTTTAATAATAATATAATACAAATAATTATTCTTACCAAGTATTGGTGGATGCTTGTTTCAGACTGACTTTCAGATCTGATTGATTCAACTTGTGTCCGTGAGGTACAGAAACAATCCTTAAAAAACCAAAACTATATTAATAAATGGTGGGGTAGGGCAGTAGGAGAATAATAAGATTCTAACAAACCTGCCGGCTAGATGAAAGTAAGAAGCATGAGGGCACTTTACCATGAAGATCAGGCTTAAGATGCTAAGAAATTAAATATAAGCCTTAAAATGAATGTGGGTAGTAGAGCTAGTTATTCTGATTAAATCTCAAGTCTTTTTTTCTCTTCTCTTTTCTTGATTGCATGGTTCTGGGTTCTATTTTCTCTCCCCTTTTTTTCATTTAGAATGGCTCTACTTGAGCTGAATAGCTAGATATATTTCTGCTTATTATTCTCAGGTAGTCTGTTACCATCTTACATTTATTTATATAATCTTTTCCTTTTGAATCACTTTTGCTTCTAAAAGTGATAATCATAATAACTACTATTTATATAGTACTTTAAAGTTTATCCTTATAGTGACTCTGGGAGATAGATGTTAATATTATTCCCATTTCACAGATGAGTGAACTAAGTTAAGCACTATGACTGCCAAGGTCATACAGCCACTAAATATCTGAAGTGACATCTGGATTCAGATCTTCCTAACTCCAGTACTAGCACTTCAGCTCTTACATCACCTAACTATCTCTCAGCCAGGGACAAACCCTTAATTGTACATTCTAACTTGAACATTTTAAATAACAGAAAACCTCTAATTTACATTCTTCTAAAATCTCTGCCTTTTTCTCTCTAGGATTCATAAATTCTCATTCATAGACTTCATTGAAATTAGATAGAGGGGCTCTTTGGTTAATTGATTTATCTGTTTTGTTTTAGAGGAATTTATTCACTATACTATTTGCTTTCATCAAAGACCCAGTTTTCTTCTCTCTTGCTGCATATACTTTATAAAAATCCCTTATTAAACTGAAATGATCACAGATTCTGAACATGTGGATTTCAGTCTATGGTAAGCTGAAGATAGAAGAAAGGGTATGATTAACAACCAACTAATACAAAGAAAATAGTGTGTATTTAATGGTGATATTGTATCATATTCTTAATATGTTTAAGGACACGGTTTTCAAACATTTTGATAGTAGGTATTTATATTCCTAGATTAATGTCATATTTTTAAATGAGCCATATATTCTAAATACACTTATCTAAAGAGATCTCAGTACCTCATTTGACTTATCAGTGGTTGCAATCAACTATGAAAAGCACAAAATAAAATGCAAAGCAAATGAAAGCTTACCAGAAGAGACATTGAATCACTTTAGTTCACAGAAAATAACATAAATCCATCTAATTTATAGTTAAGAATTTCATCTTTATTTCCTTTCACAGGAAGTAGAATTTTCCTGTTACAAAACAAAGATATTATGTTTACAATTTATATCTTTATATAATTATGTAATAATTATAAAATACATAGTACACATTTTTATAAAGCACCAATGTGAGCTTAGATAAACAACCACCTTTCTGAGGCCGTTTCTCTACCTGTAAAAGAGATTGTGAGACTAGAACACCCATAGACTCCCCTTTTCTCACCAGTTCTAAATCCTATGATACTACAAATGTCTAGAAATATATTATATCTATCTTTTATAAAGGAAACAGATCTATTTCATCTGTAGCAAAAGACCCCTAATTTGTGACATTGGCTCACAGCTCATTATTTTTAGCAGGATCTTGCAATCACATATTAAGGGCAACTAAAATTAGTGTAGGCTATACATTGACAGTGTTTTCATGTTGCCATATCATGTCTGGAATTACAACTACAAAGATTTTTTTTTTTAGTCTTCAGGGGAAAACTTTTTTTGTGGGTTCATTTTTTTCTTTCTCAATATCGGGAATATCTGGTTTCAAATCCTACCTCAAACATTTTCTGGTTGTGTGACTCTGGACCAGTCAGTTAACCCCTCCTGGCTTCAGTATCTCAACTGTAAAATGAGATGGTTGGATTTGATGTCCTCTGAGGTCCTTCCAGTTCTAAATCTATCCTGTGGGAGAAAAGCATGAGAACTATTATTTTATTTCCCAGTAGTCAGAAAAAGTTCTCATTAACCCAAATTCCTATCTCCTGGGTACTTTCTGACAGATACAGGAGAAAAGTATATATTCATTTGTATGCAGCTCATGATCAACTTCAGTTCAGCAAATTCCCAAACTGATTTTTTTGTTGTTTTCCAGACATATCCAATTCTGTGACCATTCAGGATTTTCTTGGCAGAGTAGTAGAGTGGTTTGCCATTTCCTTCTTTAGTTCATTTTACAGATGAGGAAACTGAGGCAAACAGGGTAAAGTGACTTGTGCAGGGTCACACAACCAGTAAATGTCTGAGGTTAGGTTTGAGTCTTTCTGACTCCAGGCCCAGTGCTCTATCCACTCTACTGCCCAGTTGCCCCTCCCAAAATTTATAAAACTTCCTAAAACCAAAAACTGTTTAACTTCCACATCAAAGATGTATAAGATATCTGTTCTCTGATCTAAAGAGAATCAGAAAAAGCACAACATTTGTAGATTCGGATTACAAAAAATGAGAATATACACATCCCACCCCTGCCACCATAAGATGTTTCTTACCACCTA
This sequence comes from Antechinus flavipes, assembly GCF_016432865.1. Classification (NCBI taxonomy): domain Eukaryota; kingdom Metazoa; phylum Chordata; class Mammalia; order Dasyuromorphia; family Dasyuridae; genus Antechinus; species Antechinus flavipes. Next base: position 83,921,294 of record NC_067400.1, read on the forward strand.
CCAACATCATCTCCATCATCTAGATTGCTTCTTAGTTATTTTATTTTCAGAAATCTCAAAAAAGGGAAGGCACTTAAGATACCTAAGTAAATTGAAAAGAAAAAAAAAGTTTTCAACAAAGAAACATTGATAACAGCAGTTTCCAAACCTGTTATTATTCTCAATTTCCTTATTTGTAAAATGAGGAAGAGGGATGAATTGGATGGACCGAAGTCTCTTCTTGCTTTACCTGAAGCTATAATCATTATGAATAGGTGCCCAGAATATAGCAGATGTTTAATAGCATTGGTGGTAGAAATATCACACACACACAAACACACACACACACACACACACACACACACACACACACACACAGAGAGAACACTAAGGGGTCAACAGCTAGTCCCAATTATCATGTAAACACTCGCACTTATAGGTCAATTTTACAAAATAAAAGAAAATTTTCTCCAACAACTGCTTTGTTGTTATTGCTCTTCACATACTGTAAAGGAACTTTATACTAGAAAGTTCATTGTCAATTATAGAATCATTGGGGGAAGAAAGTTAGCTCAGAGACAAAGTCCAGCCTAAAGCCAAAGTGGGAATATGCTCAGTCATGGCTAGAAGAAGTAATGGAGCTATTGCTCACAGGTCTCACGGATGGGGTGTGGATGGAGCGGTAACCCATCCCCTCCCAAGATAATTCACTGCCACTTGCATATCTTTGGTAGTTCAGACATTCCCCCTCAATTCCTACCCATCATCCCAACTTGGAGACCAAGTTTTGTTGTTGAGTTGTATCCCTGTGAAACCTTTGAGAGGTTTTCTTGGCAAAGACAGTGGAGTGGTTTGTCATTCTTTCTCCAGCTCATCTTACAGATGAGGCAACCAGTGTTAAGTGGTCTTGAGTCATACAGTTACCAAATGGCTGAGGCCAAATTTAGATTCAAGAAGATGAGTTCTGACTCCAGCCATTAAACCCCAAGCTGCCCTCTGAAGTCAAGCAGAAAAAGTCTAATACCTTTTTCACATAATAACTAACTGAAGATAGCTTTCCTATCTCCCTCAATTCTTTCTTTCTTTAGAAAATCTCTCCTAGGACTCCTTAGGACCACTCTAACAAGCCCTACCCCAGGAATTTCAGCTCCTTTTTATGTATAATTTCTCCACATTAGAGTGCAATCTACTTGAGATCAGAAGCTAATTTTCTTTTGTGTGTGTGTGTGTGTGTGTGTGTGTGTGTGTGTGTGTGTGTGTATTTGTTCTCCTAGTATTTAGCAAAATGCCTGGCACACAATAAACAATAAATGTTTTATCCACATAAACATTTCTTACATGGCATAACCTCAGTACCCTTCCTTAGCTGGTTGTTTTCCTCTGGACATTCATCAACTTGCCTATTTTTTAAAAAATGATAGCTTTGAAGCAACTAGATGGTGCAGTGGTTAGAACACTGACCCTGAAGTCAGGAGGACCTGAGTTCAAATATGGCTGACATCTAATACTTCCTAGTTGTGTGACCCCGAGCAAGTCACTTAACTCCAATTGCTTTAGTCAAAAAAAAAAAAAAAATAGCTTTTTGCTTTTCAAAATACATGCAAAGATAATTGTAAACATTCACCCCTCCTTGCAAAACCTTGTGTTCCAAATTTTTCTACCTCACCCCCTCACTTCCCCTCCCTAAAACAACAGCAAGTAATCCAATATAAGTTAAATATGTGCAATTCTTCTGAACATATTTCCACATTTATCATGTTGCACAAGAAAAATCAGATCAAAAAGGAAAAAAGTAAAAGAAAAAAAAAAGCACAAGCAAACAACAACAACAAAAGGTGAAAAAATTATGCTCTGATCCACACTCAAGTCTCCACAATCCTCATTTTCCATCTCCTGTCTATTGGACTTGCTTTGAATAACCGCATTGTTGAGAAAAGTCAAGTCCATCACAGTTGATCATCACATAATGTTGTTCTTGCTGCATACAATGATCTCTTGGTTCTCCTCCTTTCACTTAGCATCAGGTCATGTAAGTCTCTCCAGGACTTTCTGAACTCAGCTTGCTGATCATAACATTCCATAGCTTTCATATAACTTATTGAGCCATTCCCCAACTGATCTGCTTTGTTGAAAACAAAGAAAACCCATTCAATTTCCAGTTCCTTGCCACTACAAAAAGAGCTGCTACAAACATTTTTGCACATGTGGATCCATTTCCCTCCCTTAAGATCTCTTTAGGATACAAGCCCAGTAGAAACACTGCTCGATCAAAAGGTATACACATTTTGATAGCCCTTTGAGCATAGCTCCAAATTGCTCTCCAGAATAGTTGGATTAGTTCACAACTTCACCAACAATGTATTAGTGTCCCAGTTTTCCCACATCCCTCCAGTCTTATTATCCTCTTTTCCTGTTAGCTTAGCCAATCTGAGAGGTGTAAAGTGGTACCTCAGAGTTGTCTTAATTTGCATTTCTTTAATCAATAGTGATTAGAGCATTTTTTAAATATGACTAGCAATAGCTTTAATTTCTTCATCTGAAAATTGTCTTTATATCATTTGATCAGTTATCAATTGGGAAATGGCTTATATTCTTATAAATTTGAGTCAATTATCTATATATTTTAGAAATAAGACCTTTATCAGAAACAATGGATGTAAAAAAATTTTCCCCCAGTTTTTTGCTTCCCTTCTAATCTTGGCTGCATTGGTTTTGTTTGTAAAAAAAAACTTTTTAATTTGATATAATCAAAATTTTCCTCTTTGCATTTCATAACGTTCTCTAGTTCTTCTTTGGCCATAAATTCCTTCTTTCTCCACAGAAAGAGAAAATATCTGGAACACAAATCTTACAGAAATTAATGTTGAAAACTATCTGTTCGTGTATTTGGAAAAAGAAATGCATCATAAGCATATTTTTAAAGTATGTCATGGATTCTATAGGGTAGAGGTTTTGTGAAAGAACACTACAGGCATGAATACAGCCAGCACAAAAGGCATAGAGATCGAAGTTGGAGCATCATGTGACAGAAAGAAGAAACAATTGACATTCTACTGGTCTACTGCTATTTTCAAACTGATGTCTGCTATTGATATTTCTATCTAGACAAGCCTACTGTTGTCTGCTATTGATATCGCTACTGGGACAAGCCATCTAGCTGTTAGTCCTAATAAATATCTCTATCAAATCATGACTCTCCCTCTTATTCTTTTAAAAACAAGTTGTTAGAAGCACAGAACTTGATACTCATTCCTATTACATTTCAGACACTCAGATTCAACCACAATCTTTTTGGATCTATGTAAAACATTCCTCTCAGCTTCTCCTTACCCTCAAATACTAATAAAAATGTTAATCAGCACAAGGATCAGTATTCAGGATAAAAATAAGGAAACTACTTCCTGGGCTCTTGGGATTCTGCTTAAGAGATGTTCCTATCTGGCACTCTAGGCAGTTTTTCACTCTGGCTATCTTACTGTTTGGAGCCATAGTGCCTTTCCCTTCTCCATCATCCTCCAACTCAAATCAATATTGCCAACATTACCACCAGAAAGGGTAAGTCAATCTGAACCCCTCATTACTCACCACACTTTTTTATTCATTTATTTTAAACTTAAATACAAAATGGGAAAGAAAAAAAAAAAAACTTTGCCATATACATAGCAAAACATAAAAGGATTCAAAATATAAAAGCAATAAATTTCCATTTTAAGAAAGCCTATATAATAAATACTACTCAGAGCTGTCCATCTTTTCTTTGTTTCCTTATATAGGTGTTTTCTTTTGTACTGTACACTTTTTTCTTTATCCTTTTTTCTTCTCTGAATTCAGACTTTAGCCTTCCTATATGTTGTTTACTCTTTATCCCATTCCTCTACATATCTTGTTCCCATTAATCTATATACCCTTCTATACCTCTCATCTTATTCCCTCCTTATTCTCTTTATTTCTTTATAAATTTAGAAGAATTTTATTCCTTTCTAAATATATGTTGTTCTCTAACAGATCTGATGTGAGTAGGATTCTAAAAATCCCTCTCTTATCCTGTCCCCACTCCCTATTATTCTCAATTATAGTAGAGTTCTAGAACTACTAGCCCTGCTCCCCCATCTAATTCTTCTGGGTCAGTTTTTCCTCTCACAGATCATTTGTATAAGCTACTCTTTTTACTTTTTCCTATATGGTTTTGCTTTTTGGAATCACATCAAACTCAACTCTACCCCAATCTGTCTTTCAAATTACTCAATTACTAATGGCAATCTTAAAGATCAATGTCTAAAACATAAAGTTTCTTCTTATTGAATAATTAATTTTTGATGTTGCCTTATATTTTTCTTGGATCTTCTATGTCAAATTTTCTATTGAGTTCAGATCTTTTTGCAACAAAATCCTGAAAGTCTAACAATTTCACTGAATATCCATTTCCCCCATTTAGGATTATGTTTAACTTTTCTGGGTATGATATTTTTGGCCATCACTCCAGTTTTTCTGCTCTTTGACAGTATTGTAAGACCTGCAGTCTTTCAATGTAGCTGCTCCTGGATCTATTATAATTCTAATTGTGGTTCTGCCATATTTTAAATGTTTTGTTGTTGGTGCTGCTCTTAATCTTTTCTCCTTGATCATGGGGTTTTGGAATTTGGCTACAATATTCCTATAAGGTTTCCTTATAGGATCTCTTTCAAGTGGTGATCAATGGATTTTTTTCTATTTCTACTTTCCCCTCTTCTTCTACGATTTTGAAACAATTTTAATTATTTCTTGTATTATTGTATTAAGATTCTTTTTTTGGTCATAGCTTTGAGGCAGTCCAGTTATTATGGTTTCTCTCATCTGTTTTCCAGATCAGTTATTTTCCCCACATCTCACATTCCCTAATTTTTTTTTCATTCTTTTTATATTATTTTACTATTTCTTGGTCTCTTATAACTTCACTGGCTTCCCTTGTCCACTTCTAATTTTCAAGGAATTGTTTTTTTTAAGATTTTGGATCTCCCTTTTCAATTGGTCGACTTCTTTTTTAGTCTTTTTTTTTTTTTTCCTGGATTGTTCTTTTTAAAAAATTTTTTTTCCCTCAATCTCTCTCATTTGATTTTTGAGATATTTTTTAATTATTCATGAATTCTTTTGGGGCAGGTGACTATTTAACATTACTCTTTGGAATAGGAAAGTCTTCTTTTGTTTCAGTATCTTCTTTTGAAGATGAACCCAAGTCATCTCTATTACCAAAGTAACTTTCTACAGGTGCTTTCTTTCTCCTTTGGCTGCTTTTTTTTTTTTTTTTTAAATAGCAAGTTGTTAGTGTAATCACCTCTAGTTCTTGGATGTGGGAGATGGTGGTGCCTCTGGACTCAGATCCTCCTTCAGTTCTTCCCTCAGGCCTGGAAACCAAGTACTCCACCCTCCTGAAAGTTCCCAAAGTCAAGAGAATTCCTGTCTTGTTCCTTTCCCTGAAGTCCCTTATTAGCAGATTTCCTTAATCTTCCCCTACTCCCCACAGTCCCCTGGAAGTTAAAATTCCTATGACTTAGACTTCAGCTACACCCCAAGTCAGAGAGCAAGCCCAGGGCTTGCTGCTTGCTGTTTCAGTGGAGCTGGCCCGAAGTTTATACTTCATACAGGCCAAACCTACCTCCTGATATCTTCAGATCTTCACAGGTGGGAGATCTTCACAGGAGGACTACAGTTCTGTCCCAACTCTGGTTTATGCTCCACCCCCACGCAGTGGCAGCCCAAGATGCTTCTGGTCAGCACAGTTGTACTTAGCATCCCTCAACAATGGAAAGTCCTTCAATCTCCTACTCACCTGTCAGACCCTCACAATCAAAGTTTCTAAGGCTGAGGCCCTGTCTAGGACTTGTTTGAGTATTCCAGAGAAGGGGCCTGAAGGTGTTTTCACTTCACTTAATCCAAGCCTCCATCACTGAAGGTTGGTTCCTTCCTGGGATGTTCTTAAGCTCCTGGAGTGTTCTCAAGAACAACTGCTTTATTCTGACTTTTGTTTATTTCTGCTGTTTTACATTTCCTGTCTTTTTTGTGTGGAGGAAATTTAGAAAGCTGAAAATTTTTTCACCTCCTTTGCCATCTTCCCAGAATCCTCTCTCAGAGACTTAAGTTTAACAAAATATACCAGAGGAAATTCTGGAAAGATGATCAAATAAGGGAGAAAATTACCTGACTCTTCAAAATTCTCCCACAAATAATTTACAATAATGCCTCAAAGTGAACTTTAGAGTACCAGACATAATTACAAGTCAGGATAAAGCAGTTGTCCAGTCCAAGACAACATGGGAGGACTTCAGGAAAAGCATATCTTCCCACAAGGTCTGCACAGATTAAAGTGCAGATTCCTTCAGGCAGATGCCATCAAATCAACAAACAACAAACCTGAGAGGCAGCCTCAGTTTCAGGAACTTTTGCCCCACAAATACTTCTGATGTCACACAGTTGATCAGAGGATGATTGCTAGCTAGGGTTCCAGGTGCACTAACCACACACAGGAAATGTAAAACAGCAGAAATAAACAAAAGTCAGAATAAAGCAGTTGTTCTTGAGAACACCCCAGGAGTTTAAGAATATCCCAGGAAGGAACCAACCTTCAGTGATGGAGGAATTCCATTCCAGTGATGGAATTAAGTGAAGTGAAAACACCTTCAGGCCCCTTCTCTGGAATACTCAAACAAGTCCTAGACAGGGCCTCAGCCTTAGAAACTTTGATTGTGAGGGTCTGACAGGTGAGTAGGAGATTGAAGGACTTTTCATTGTTGAGGGATGCTAAGTACAACTGTGCTGACCAGAAGCATCTTGGGCTGCCACTGCGTGGGGGTGGAACATAAACCAGAGTTGGGACAGAACTGTAGTCCTCCTGTGAAGATCTCCCACCTGTGAAGATCTGAAGATATCAGGAGGTAGGTTTGGCCTGAGTGCAGTCCCAGAGGGGCAGGGCCTCCCTGACTTCAGTCATTTGTGGGAAAACAAAGTGTCTGATTTCAGTTTCAGTTTTTTTGAGAGGGATAAATTGAAGCTTGAATGCGTAGGGATTGCAGGGAATATGAATGTGTGTGGTAATAGCATTGCTGGGGGCTCTGGTCATGGCTGAGTAGAGAGGATCAGGCCCTCAGAGAGATCTCAGAAAGCAACAGGACAAAAAAACCTAAACTTGAAATATCATCTGGATTTAGAGCACCCAACTATAACAAAGTTAACAGCCCAAAATAAGGAACTAAAAAAATAAGTCAGCAAAAGAGATCATAGAAAGCTACTATGGTGATAGAGAAGAACTAGGTTCAAATTCAGAAAAAGACAGTGAAGTTAAAACAGCTATTTTTACTTCAAAGAAAATATCAAATAATCATAAGGCCCAAAAGTGCTTTGAAAAGCTGAAAAAGGACTTTAAAAACCAAATAAGAGAGGCTGAAGAAAAATTAGGGAAAAAAAGTAAGAGTGATGTAAGAAAATTATTTTTTTAAAAAAGGCAACCAATTAGAAAAAGACATCCAAAACCTCCTTAGAAATTAGAATTGGACAAGGAAAAGCTAATCACTTCATAATAACACAAGAAATAGTTTGTTTGTTTTTTAATGAAAAGAATGAAAAAATAGAAGAAAACTGAAACATCTCATTAGAAAAACAACCTAAAAAATAGATCAAGGAGAGACAATATAAATATGTTAAAGTATCTGAAGATTATGATTAAAAAATTGTCTAGACACTCTACTCCAAGAAATTAAGGAAAAATTCCCTAAAGTTTTAGATCTAGAGGGTAAAAAACAAAATTGAAACCATCAAGTACCTCTTGAAAGAGAACCCAAGATGAGAACTCACAAGAATATTATAAGAGTTTCCAAGATCCCAGATCAATGAGAAAATACTAGCAACTAGAAAGAAATGAAATAAATATTGTAGTTACAAACAGGAATAACACAAGATTTAGCACTTTCTACCAAAAACTCAAAAGGGCAAGGAACATGATATTTCAAAGAGCAAAGAAACTAAATCTGTAATCCAGCAAAGTTGAGTGTAATCCTGAATGGATTTTTTTGGATAATGTTAATGGATATTTAATTAATTAAAGGAGTTTCAGTTAATTCATGAGGAAAAGTCCAGAACTGAACAGAATATCTGACCTACAAAAATAAAGTAACATAAAGGTAGACATATTAGACCAATTAAAGGACTTTAATAAGATCATATTGTTTACTTCTTATATAGGAAAACATCATTTGTAACTCTTAAGAAAATTTTGTCATTACTATGGTAGTCTGAAAGAGCATATGTAGATAGAGAGCTTAGAATCGAGTTGAGTAAAATGGGAAGATCTTAAAAAATTAATTTGAGAAAACAAATATAAAATGAAGCATTTCTCTCATACAAAATAGCCACGAATGGAAGAATTGTTACAGTGAAGTGCAGAAGGTGGTGGAGGGCTGGTAATTCTAAAATCTTACTCTTATCAGATAAGAACTGGGTTAAAGAGAGAATATAATACATCTAGAAAGATATAAAAGTCTTTTTTCTTATTAAATCTTTTTATTTTCAAAACACGGGCATAGATAATTTTCAACATTCACACTTACAAAACCTTGTGTTCCAATTTTATTTCCCTCCTTTCCCTTCACCCTCTCCCCTAGATGGCAACTAATCCAATACTTTAACCATGCGCAATTCTTCTATACATATTTCCACAATTATTATGCTACACAATAAAAATCAGGTCAAAAAGGAAAAAAAAAATAGGAGAACAAAATGCAAACACAATAAAAAAAAAAAAAGTGAAAATACTATATTGTGATCCACACTCAGTCCCCACAGTTCTCTCTCTGGGTGCAGATGACTCTTTCCACCACAAACCACTGGAACTGGCCTTAATCACCTCATTGGGCTCTTTTGAGAGCCCCGTCCATCAGAATTGATCATCATATAATCTTGATGTTGCTGTGTATGATGTTCTCTTAGTTCTATTCATTTCATTTAACATCAGTTTATGTAAGTCTCTCCAGGCCTCTCTGAAATCATCCTGCTGATCATTTCTTATAGAACAATAACATTCCATTATATTCACATACCATAACTTATTCAGCCATTCTCCAGCTGATGGGCATCCATTCAGTTTCCAAGTCCTTGCCACTATAAAAAAGGCTGGCACAAACATTTTTGCACATGTGAGTCCTTTTCCATTTTTTATGATCTCTTTGGGATATAGACCCAGTAAAGATCATTACTGGATCAAAGGGTATGTAAAGTTTTGATAGCCCTTTGGGCACAGTTCCACATTCTTTCCAGAAATGTTGGATCAGTTCACAATTCCACCAACGTTGTATTAGTATTCCAGTTTTTCCATATCCCCTCCACGTTCATCATTATCTTTTCCTGTCATCTTAACCAATTTGAGAGGTTTGCAGTGGTACCTAAGAGTTATCTTAATTTGCATTTCTCTGATCAATAGTGATTTCAAGTATTTTTTCATATCATTATACATAATTTTAATTTATTCATATGAAAATTGTCTATTCATCTCCTTTGACCACTTACCAATTGAAGAATGGCTTGAATTCTTATAAATTTGTATCAATTCTCTATTTGAAAAATGAGGCCTTTATCAGAACCTTGGATGTAAATTTTTTCCCCAGTTTACTGATTCCCTATATTATAAAGAAATTGTAGGATGAGAGATTGTGGTAAGAAAAGCATTCTTATAAGGGTTTGCAGATCAAAAAATAGGAGGGCAAGCAGAGAGGAAAAAGGAAGGATTCTTAGTGTGGATTAAGGAAGCAGTAATCAGAAGTAAATTAGATATCAGAAGGATAGGGTAAAAAGAGAGAGAGAGATAAATGGTGAGGAAAAACACAATGGAAGGAAATATAAATCTAGTAATTATCACTTTGAATATGAATGTGATGAAATCAATCATAAAATGGAAAAAGCAGAACTGATTAAAAATCAGAATCCAACATTGTGATACTTACAAGAACATACTTAAAAATGAGACACACATAGAATAAAAATAAAGAGCTAGGGTAGAATTTACACCAAATGCTGTAGCATCCTAATTTTTAAAGGAAAAGCTAAATGAATTATAGGTGGAAAGATATAGCAAAACTATAGTAGTGGGAGACTTCAACTTTCCCCTCTCAGAATTAGATAAATCTAAGCAAATATTAATAAGAAAAAAGTCAAGATGAATAGATTCTTAGATAAGCTAGATATGCTAGAGAGACACCTGGAGAGAATTGAATACTCATATATTAGGGTATGAAAACTCTATAGTTAAATGAAGAAAAGGAGAGATATTAAGTGCATCTTTTCAGATCGTGTGATAAAAATTATATTTAATAACAGCCCATGAAAACTTAATTGGAAGCCAAATAACCTATATATAAATAGCAATGTAGGCATGGTTTAACATAAGTAAAACCATTAACACAATTGATATCAATGACAAAAACAACAAAAATAAAATATCAACAGATGAAGAAAAAGCTTTTAATTGCCAACAAGCCATTCTTATTAAAAACTCTTGCAAGTATAGGAGTAAATTGATTTTTCCTTAATGTAAGAAACATTACCTAAAACCATCAGCAAGCATTATTTATAATTAGGATAAGCTTTCCCAAGAAGATCAGGAGTAAAAACGTGAAAAAAGGATATAACAATAATAATAAAGAAAAATAACAATAAGAAAAAGAAATGAAAGGAATCAGAATGAGCAATGAGATTATAAAATTAAGTCTTTTTGCAGATGATATCATGATATACTTGGAAAATCCTAAAGATTCAACTAACAAGCTAATTTAAAAAATTAATTTTAGTCAAGTAGCAGAATAGAAAATAAACCATAAATCATCAGCATTTCTATATCACCACAAAACCCTGCAAGAAGAGATACTAAGAGATACTCTATGCAGAATAACGTCAGATAGCATAAAATACTAAAAAATATACCTACCAAGACAAAACGAGGAACTATATAAACATAATAATAAAATACTTTTTAAACAGTCAAATTTAAATAACTGGAAAAATATTAATTGTTCATAGATGGGCAGAATCTATAATAAAAAATGATAATTCTTTCTAAACTAATCTACTTATTCAATGCCACCCCAATTACAAAAAAATTTATTGAGCTAGAAAAAATAATAAAATTCATTTGGAAGAACAAAAGTTCAAGAATATCAAGGAAATTAATGGGGAAAAAATGTGGAGGAAAGAGTTTTAGCAGTACCAAATGGTATTATAAGGTGGTAATTATCAAAAAAAAAAAACAAAAAAACAAAAAACCCAACTATCTCGTACTAGTTAAAAAATAGAAAGATGGATTAGTGAAACAGAGTAGACATATAATATATGGTAGCAAATGATTATAATAGGCTTGCATTTGACAAACACAAAGATTTGAGCTTATGATGTAAGAATTCCCTACTTAATAAAAAAAAAAATTACTGGGAAAGCTAAGATAAGGTCAAAATGAATACATGACTTAGATATAAATGAAGTTATCATTAGGAAATTAGAAGAACGTGGAACATATAAATCATAAGATTTATGGATAGAAGAATTTGTGAATAAAGAGATGGAGAACACTATGAGATCTAAAATGGATAATTCTGATTACATAAAATTACAAGATTTTTTTAAACATATATAAATCAATGTAGCTGAAATTAGAACGAAAGCAGAAAACTGAAGAAAAATGTTACAGATGATTTTTCAGATAATGGACTAATATCTCAAATATAAAGAAAACTGTCAAATTTATAAGAATGAGTCATTTTCCAATTGATATATAGTGAAAGGATAGGAACTTGCAAGATTTTTTGCTAAAAAAAAAATCAGAACTATAGATAGCTATATATCATTATTACAATCATTATGGAGAAATGCAAATTAAAACAACTTTTAAGATATCTCACACCTATCAGACTGGTTAAAACACAAGGTGAAAATGATAAATTTTGGAGGGAATATAGAAAAATTGGGACATTAATACACTGGTTGGTGGAACTATGAACTGACTCAACCATTTTGGAGAGCAATCTGGAATTATGCCCAAAGAGTGATTAAAGCTGTGACCCAGAAATACCACTATTAAGCTGTGTCCAAAAGTAATCAGAGAAAAAGGAAAAAGCCTATATGTTCTAAAATATTTATACAGCAGCTCTCTCTATGGTGGCAAAGAACTAGAAATGGAGGAAAATTAGGAAAATGACTAAACAAATTGTTAAATATGACTGTGAAGGAATATTACCGTGTGTTGAGAAATGATGAATAGTTTGATTTTAGAAAAACATGGAAAGACTTGCATGAAATAAAGAGTAAAATGAGCAGAACCAAGAAAACATTGTATATAGTAATGGTAATATTGTTTGAAGGATAATTGTGAATAACTAAGTTACTCTGAGTATTTATTATACTCTAATTAATTACAAAGGACCTTTGAAGGAAGATATTATCTACCTCTAATGAAAGAACTGATAAATAAAAGTATGCATAGCATAGATTTACACACACACACACATATATACATACATGCATATATATACACATTTATACATTTATACACATATGAGTATATCTATGGCTCTCTTTGTATATGTTTGTCTGAAGTGGTGGTCTTATCTAGTGAGGGAATGGGAAGAAAGGGAGACAATTCAAAACAAAAATTTAATTTAAAAAAATGACATGAAATATCTATGTCCTCTGTATCTAAAGGAGATTGATGACAAAAATAAAAGCCTCATATGCACCCAAAATAAACAAACAAAAACCACTAGAGATGGAGGTATGGTAAAAAGTATAGTTTCACCTGAGGAGATTTCATCTAGGGGAAAAAAACCTTTAATAGTAGCTACTGTTTAGTAAAAATAAATGTTATTTACCACAAAATCTGTTAGTTCTAAAAGGGGAGGCCCTGATAAGTGCACAGATTTTCTCCTAGATTACAGAGGTCCTCAAACTATGACCCCGGGGGCCAGATGCAGCAGCTGAGAACGATTATTCCCCTCACCCAGGGCTATGAAGTTTCTTTATTTAAAGGCCCACAAAACAAAGTTTTTGTTTTTACTATAGTCTGGCCCTCCAACAGTCTGAGGGACAGTGAACTGGCCCCTATTTAAAAAGTTTGAGGACCCCTGCCCCTAGAACATATGACTGTAATAAGACATTCTGAATTCATTCACTGCTGGCTAACCACTATATTGGCTTTTCAATCTCTTAATTTCTGATCTAGGCTTATGATAGGAAGTATGTGACCTAGCTAGGTGCTAATAGTCACAGACTTGGAATCAAAAGAGCTGATGTTCAAATCTGACCCTAGCTGCTTAGTAGCTGAATGACCCCCGGAAAATCACCTAACCTCTGTCTGAGAACATGTACAGCATTTTGTAAATCTTAAGGCATTAGATAAATGTTCTTTCTTACTATGGCAATATTCAATGACATCTTTACAACTTACATTTTACATCTGCAAGGCCATCTTGGAGGGCATCAAGTTCAACCCCTTCATTTTAGAGCCAAGAAAATGCATACAAACTAAAGTGAAATGACTTGCTCAAGGTCACACAGTTGTAAGTGTCCGAGATAAGATTTCAACTCATTTTACCATCATTGTTATATAACAGAGGGGCAAACTGAAGATCCAACAGATGTAAGGGTGCTGGAGGACAGGGAGACAGAGAAGCAGGCAGGGTGACAGTGACAAACAGGTGGGGTGGCAGGCAGGCAGGGCGGCGTGGTGACAGAGCAGGTGCGGTGGCATGGTGGCAGGTAGTGCGTGCCAGAAAGGGTGACAGACAGGTGGGATGACAGGTTGGCAGGGTGACAGCAAGTGGGGTGGCAGGCGCCAGGCAGGTGAGACGGCAGGGAGGTCAAGGCTCCCCCCATCCAGTCTAAGTTTCTAGGCCCACATTCCTGGCCCGCCCCTCCCCCCAGGCAACCCGAAGGCCAGGTTCTCCAGGGGCGTCCAGAGCCCGCATTCGGACACGGGACCATCCCGGGTCTCCGAAGGGGAGAGCGCGGCCATGGCCCCGGCGCCCCCTCCCATCTCCGTCTCAAGCTTCCTCCCCCGGCTTACCCTGCAAGCGGCGGCCCCGGCCCGGCCCGGCCCCGGCCCGGCCCGGCCCGCCGGCTCCTCCTCAAAAAGCCTGGAGAGCCCGGAGCACGGTGCGGGTGGAGGGGGAAGAGTCCCAGGCCCGCCCCCTGGTACCGGGCGGGGAGACGAGCCGAGAGGCACCTTAAGCGGGGACCTTCCCCACAGCCCAGTCCGCCCCGCTCCCGACCCCCGGGGCCCGGACTAACCCCGCCCCGGCTCCACCCCCAACCCCTGGAGCCGAAGCCGAAGCCCAACCTCGGCCCCGCCGGCTGAAGCCAGCCGTTAATGCGCCGCCGAGCGAGTGCCAAAGAAAGCACGGTGGGGCGGGGCTGGTGGGAAGCGGGGCCAACCAGAGAAGTGCGGAGGCAGAGAAAGAACTACAATTCCCAGAGACCCACTCGTCACAGTTTCCCAGTCGGGCTGTTCTCGGACCCTGCGTCTTACTGATCTGGATCGACGAGGTCGCCGCCAGTCTCAGGTCGCTAGGTGATGACGCTAACGCTCTGAAGCCGAGTGCCAGTCTATTCCGCCACCCGGCTGCTTAGTCGCTGCGGTGGCGGCTTCTGCAGCAAGCTTTTGTTGGGACCCTTCGAAGACTTTCGGCGTTTGCGAGCCCAGAGCGTCGAGACCCCCTTGGTGAGTGACTTCGGCACCCCCTCCAGACTCCTATCCAAGGGACACTAGCCAGCCTTCGGGACTCTAGCCGGGCTGAACATCACCTCCCTCTCCCTCCGCTCCTCCTTGAGCCTGGGGTCCCCCGAGGTCACGGACTCGGGAGAAGCGCCGGGAGCTCGGACGGCTCCCCTAGGCCGATCTCTAGGCTCTTGGGTGGGCTTAGATGGATGGCCAGATCTTGGAGGAGGGCTGGTACCAGATGGCATCCCAAAATATGCCATCTGGCCGCCAGGGCGAGGCTACCAGCCTCCCGCTTAGACATGACAGGAGCTTGAGCCACCCCCCTAAGGGTAGTGGGGGATGAGACCCTTCTCTATTTAGGCAGGATGGCATCTTCGAACGTTATCTTCTGCTTCCAGCCCTTCTTCTGCCTTCTGCTAGCGCCTTCCCTCCGAATCACCTTATATTCTCTCTGAGTCTCGTGTGTGTATTTGTATGTGTGTGCTTATTCATCTATGTGTATTTGTATGTGTCTGGATCTATATATGCAAATGTGTATGTCTGCTTATTCACCTTGGTGTATTTGTATATATGTACATTTATATACGTGCATGTTTTTGTTTTCTCCAATTTTCTATTAGAATGTCAACTCCCTGAGGGTTGGGATGATTTCATTCTTTGTATTTGTATATTCCCAGGACCTGGCACATGTTGTTCTGTCATGTCCAGCTCTTTGTGACTCCATTTTGGATTTTCTTGGCAAAGGTACTAGAGTGCTTTATCATTTCCTTCTCCAGGTCATTTGACAGATGAGAAAACTGAGGCAAACAGTGTTAAGGCAAACAGCTTAGTAAGTCTATGGGTGAGGCTGAGAGCCGACTCTAGCCATGGTGCCTCCTAGCTGCCCCATAGTAAGAGTTTAATTAATGTCTGTTGGTTGTTTTTGGTTGTCTGGGTCCTTGAGACTGGGTACTGAACACACCACTTCTTCAAATTTGAGTTCCTCCTTTTTAGGAAGAACTCAAATGCTTTTTTCTTAACTGATACATTGAGGGTGAACTTTGAACTAATAGAAACATAGGGAGATAGTTTTGGTTGTGTAGGAGGCCCTTTAATTTCTCTCCTTCCCCTTCCCCTTCCCCTCACCCCATCAAAATGTATTAGGATGCTGAATTTGAACTCTGAGCTGCAGAACTGAAAAATAGTTAATTTAGAATGGTAGTGACATTGAGGTCATTCCTTTTATATCATGGTTGGGAGAGGATAGATGTAAGAGAACTTTTAGACTTTTAATGTTAATAATGGATAGGATTTGTATTTGAGGACTTCTTTTCTGAATATTACTTTTTAAACATCAATTAATGAATTCCCATCTTATACCAATTCTTTAGCCTTCAAATCAGAAAGCTTATACCAGCTTCACAAATGATCATTATTTTATTGTATTTTTAAAACCTCATTATTTTATTAAACATTAAACATCCTGAAACAGGATAAAGATGCTAGGGACATATAACTAAAGTGGATGAACTATGATAAAAATTAGCACTAGTATGGCCTTGGACAAGTCACTTCATCTCTTTGGGCTTCAGTGTCTTGTCCATAAATTGAGGGCTTGGAATTTGTGATCTCAGATTATTCTTTCAACTTTAAGATTCTGATTCTGTAGGTCAGAATAAAGCGTAAGTAGCTCCCTTTTTTTTTTTCCTGTGGATAGGTTTATTGTGTATGCATTTTATTTTTATGTATTGTTTACTTCATTGCTAGCAATAAAGACTTCCATTTGATTACTGCCCACACTTAGTATGTGACAAAAACTGAGTCACTGAGATAATTTTCTCAAGTTTAAATAACTAAGTTGAAATTAAAATTTAGTCATATTTCCTAGTTTGCTACACAGCCACACTTTTGCAATATATTAATAAAATCATTAATAATTTTGGATTACAGATTAAAACAAAGATTCTATTGCTAATACAAGGAAAATTGTGAAAGGATACAGAAGTAATAATTTAGAAGGACTTTGTTTTTTAGCCATGCAGAATAATTTTACCAAAATTCTGTCCTGGTGATTGATCAGATATGTAAGGAAAATAATAATTTTTCCCACTCTGATGAGGATTTAAACTAATACATCTTATTTTTCTTGCTCAAAGCCCCATATAGTCTTAAGCAGTTAATACTCTTAAAAGCTACCATAGCACTAAAAGGATTTTATTGAGAGGTTAATATGTGGCAGAATACTTTTTAAAATGGATCCACACTAGCAACCTGCCTTTTTTTAAATATGTAAATTAAGCATATGGACAAACTATATTCCAAAAAGAAAATGTAAAAATGTAAAATATCCCAGAAAGAACAAGCAAATTTTAAGATTCAGAAACAGGACAGGAAAGCATGTTTTGTTTTGGTAGTACATATACTTGTCAGCCAATGAGATTCATTCTTGCAAAATTGTGTAGTAGTTTTTATTTGAAGACTGATTGCCTCTGTTTAGTTCTCTCTCTGACAAAGTACAGCTATTTGGAGCAATTCCCTGTCCCTTTTCTCCGCTTCCAACTTGTATAGCTCTGCCAGGTGAGAGGAAATAAGGAAGAATGTTTAGAGCTTAGAATTAGGACCCCTAAATCAGTCAGTCTGTAAGCATTTATTAAATACTGTGTGCCAGATATAAAGACAAAAATGAAATATCCCTTACCCTCAAGGAGCTTACATTCTAATGGAAGAGACAATAGCGTACATAAATACATGTGTACAGAATATATACTAAATAAATATAGTCATTTTGGAAGGACCTGACCTAGTAACTGGGGTAATGAAAAAAAAGCTTAATAAAGAAATTGGCATATAAGCAGTCTTGAAGGAAACCAGGGATTCCTACAGATAGAAATGAAGGGGGGAGGGCATTCTCTATCAAAAGGAAGACTGAGGGAGGCAGCTGATACAAAAGCCACTGAAATGAGAGAGTGGGTGTCTTGTATAGGAAACAGTGGACAGATCACTAAGCTTGGATTGTAGAGTATGAACACAGGAGTGCGGTGTAAGAAGACTAGAAAGGTAGGATAGGGCTGGGTCTTGGAAGTTTGTTGAGCAAGGTGATGATATCATTTGATGTGGACTGTAGGCAAATCATTCTGGCAGTTGTATAGAGGATGTATTGGAGTGAGGAGAGTCTTTAGACAGGGAGATTTAAAAAGTAAGTCGGAGTCCAGGGAAGTTGAGGAGATAGATACTGGTGGGATGAGGCAGGTTGCCAGTGTGGATCCGTGGGCAGTGTTATTGCTTGACTTCTTGGTGCTCCTGGAAGGACTTATGTGGATTGTACAACCTTGCTAACCAGTACTAAATGAAGGACTTTAGATGTGTCCATATACTGAGAAGTTCTCTGCCCCTGTGCTAGCACTGCTCCACTAAAGCTGAACATTTAATTAGGAGCTGGAAGGGATCACTGAGGTTGTTGTTTAACTTTTCCGTGATGAGAAGTGAAGGATCAGACAGTTGTGACTTGCCCAAAGGCAACTAGGTAGCAGTGGGGGATAAATTTCTCTATTCATATCATCCAGGCAGGGATGTCCCATGCTGGGGTAATAGTAGTGTTTGGGAATTATTCAGCAAAGTATCAGGTTGAGAATTTGTTTAGCATTGCCATGTATATAATAGATAAGAATTAGATATTTTCTTAGGCATACCTTATTATTTCCCTATATGCTCTTCTCCCCAATAAAATGTAGTCTTTGTAGTAGTGCAGAGAATGTTTTTATTTTTCTTTTCCAGAGTGCCTGGTATTTTGTGCATCATAGGCTCTTTATCCTGGAGCCTCTTTATCATTCTTGTTGTTTTTATATATCTTTTCCATTTCTACTAGTGATGGATTACTGAATTTCCCTTTATCTTCTCTAGTCATTAAACTGAATGATTATATATAAAAATTCTACTGAAACCGAGGAATAATGAATCAATTATCTTTTTAAAGAAATCCTTTATTTGGGGGATTTGTATAAATATATTTATAAATTATCAGCTGCACAGTTTGTAGACACATAAACATGGCTTGAGTTTGGGTCACAAACTTAGGGACACAATTATGCTTTCACAAGCAGAGGAAGAATCATCCAATAACCAAGTTGACTTTTTTTTCATATTTATATTTATTATATTTCTCCATCTAGTTTGTAAATCACTTGCACATAGGCATTCTATAAATAGTTGTTAACAGTTGCAATAGATTTTTTTTAATTTCAAAAGATTTGCCTGGTTCTTTATTATTAGGTCAGAAATCAGTAGATGATTGAGGTGTGAAGGGCTTTGGGAAGGACTTGTAGTCATTGTAAATAGAATGGAATAATAATCTAATTTTATTTTCAACTGTGTCAGTGACTCATAGTTTGACCTTGAAGAAATCACTTGTTCTATCTTTTTTATGCTAAAGAATGGCAGAAAATGAATATAGAATGCTTGTCTAATAGGAGTGAGGTGGAACTAATTAATATTTGTCAAAGGCTTTGAGGTCTTTGGACCATACTTTTTGGAAGGGGAAATTATTAACAACATGTATCATACCTACATAGTTTGGTGCTTGCCCAAACCTCACGTGTTATGCCTTGAGGAAGCTTTGAAAAATACTGTGTACAAGTCCAGCAACTTTTCTGACAGTTTGTTGTGCAAGAGGAAACAACCAGTGGCAGGACAGGAGTATTTCACTGCTAAGTAATTCCAGTATGCTGTGGTATGGTTGGAAGTATACATGGCAATTAGTCATATTACAGAAGAATTTACCACAGGTTCCACTTAAGTTGCTTCTATAGTGCATTTAAAATGTAGTTCCAATTTAGGAAAATATGTTTTATTCCTTCCTTCTCTCCACCTCCCCAAAAATAATCGATCCCATATTAATTACTTGAAGTGATATTTCTTAACTTATTTCTTCCCACTTAAATAATCTAATTCTCTTAACTTATTTCTGCCTTTGTTGCTTCCAGTTATTGACATCACAGACAATATGGTTGGTTCACTAGTGTAAATCAAAACAAAGGAAGTTTGTTCATTGAAAAATAAGTACAGTATGTCTGTAAGTGGAGATGAGAGTGGAGACTACTTCTCCTCGGTTTCTGAAGTTCATAATTTAACAACTTTTTTTAAGTTTACATTTTTTTCATATCTTTCTCCTTTCCACTAGTGATGGATTATTGAATTTACCTTTATTTTCTCTAGTCATTGAATTAGATTATATATAAAAATTCTACCAGAAATTGAGGAATAATGACTCGATTATCTTTTTAAAAGAAATCCTTTATTTGGGGGAATTTGTTTAAATATATTTATAAATCATCAGCTGCAAATTTTGTAGACACAGACATGGCTTGAGTTTGGGGCACAAACCTAGGGACACAATTGTGCTTTCACAAGCAGAGGAAGAATCCTATAAATTGTATTTTTTTAAAGCACTGTGTTTCTTGGAATATTGGTCTTTCATGATCTTTTGTTTGTTGTGTTCAAGTTAATAAGAGATATTATAAAGAATAAGGGTTTTTTTGTTGGTTCTTTTAACATTGAAAAATGGCAGGAACCCTTAAAGACCTTGCTTTTTTGGTGGAGGAAACAGACTTAATTTGTTAAAAAGATCACAGAGTTTTAAAAGTGATTTTTCATGTGCTAGGCACTGTGCTAAGCATTGAGGATATAAAAAAAGGCAAAAGACAGATGTAGAGCTTCCAGGCAAATGGTGGAGAAAACATAAAATACAACTATTGATAAAGAAACTAAAGACAGAATAAATTGGAGATAATTAACAAGAAGAACATGCTAGGATTAAGGGGCCTTGGAAAAGGTTTCTAGAAGAAGGTAGTGTTTTAGCTAGGACTTGAAAGAAGCCAGGAAATAAGGATGAGAAGAGAACATTCCAGAGTGAGCAGCCAATGAAAAATGCCTCAGAAAATGGTGGCCTCCAGAAAGGAGGGGTATGTGTAAGGTTGTAAGGTGTCAAAAGCTATTATAATGAGAGCTACTCTCCATAATTGTAAATATGATTCAGGTTTCCCTGATAAATCCACGTAGACCCCAGAATATAATGATGTCTTTCCTATGAATAAAGTACAATTTCTTAGCATGGGAAGATATGTAATACAATCTGATAAATGATGCAAACAGGTTTTTTTTTTCCTCTCCACCAAAGATCATGGCAACAAACAGCATGGTGGTGCATTCTTGCTATCACTGCTGCTAGGATGTTGAGATTGATGGATATTCTGAGTTTGGTAGTTCTGTCTAGCTAAAGCCTTAAACTCTTAAGTTTGACAGGAATATGATAAACTCCAAGAAAATAGGACCCTGGCTGCCCCATAGATCAGATCAGTGAATGGTCATTGCACTTCCAGAAGTGAGATGGAGAGACCCTATTTTAAAGGAAAAAAAGGTTTTATTTATGTGTTTCTTAAAATGATTTTTGACAGTACCATCGAAATTTGACATGACTCTTTCACAGCATGGCTCTCACAGATAAGCAATATCTCTCAAAAATATGTAACATCATTTAAAAGCCATTTTAGTTAGTTCTGTTTTTATTCAGTTTAAACATGTCATTAGATTTTTATAAATTATAACTTCACATGAAACCTGAGCTCCTTCCAAAAATTTTTGTTTATTTTCCATTATTTCATTGTCTTCACTCTTTAAATTTTTAAAATTCGGTAGTCTTTTCCATCTGAAATAAGAATCATGTAATAAAGTAAAAATGTTTTTTCCCTATCACTTTCACCCATATAATATTAATACTCTAATAGATTAGTGTAATCTATTGTAAATATTTCTTCCAGCCACGCAGATCCCAGTCCATTCCTGATATCTCTTATGTGCACATATTAGCTACAGAGAACGCCCTCAATATGTTCTTATGAAGACACTAGAGGAACATTCCTATTGGTTATTCTGTGCTCTAGGTATGTGATTGGCTCATTTCCTTTTCTCAGTCATATTTTTTGACATTATTTGCATTATGTCTCCAGCATAATTCCTTGTTTACAATGTGATGCCATTAAATAAGGCATATATTTGTACAAAAAAGGTATTATAATCTATCCCTGCTTTGTACTTGCACAAAATGCCTATGAAAAGAGATAGCCTACACTAAATATTGCGAAGATAGTAGAACAAGTGGTCCTAATAAATTACTTATCTTTTAGAAACACGTTGCTTAAAGATGACGTGCTATTTACTTAATAGAACAAATAATTTTATGATTCCTATTTCTACTTTATGGATTCAAGTACAAAATTAGGGGGAAAAAAACCTAAAAGATTTAGGGCCAGAGGAAGTCTATCAGAAGTCTTTTTACATTATATTGTCGTTAGGGAAATAAAGTAATAGTCATAGGAATTTTTAGCCTCTGGTTTTTGAACTATTGCTATTTTTAGAATTTGTTTTTCTCCCTGCCACAGAGGGAAAAAAAAACAACTCTTATGTTATCTTATTATCATTTAACCCACAAATAAAAGTCTAAACCTCAAATTATAAAACAGTAATATGTAATTTTTCAACTTAGTTATATTTGTGCAGCTTTTTGTTTTTTGATTTATCCATGATTTTATGGTTTATAGTTGATTGTTCTTTTTGATTTTATTTCATATCTAATTTTTGCATATCGGCATATGGTAAAATATTTGCAGATGTTTTAAAGAATTATTTATTATTCTAAAAATATATCAGAGTTATGTTTTAGTGTCTCCAGAAATCTGCTGCTTTATAAGATAAAGACTTGAAGGATTTTTTACCCCATTGAAAAAAATAAAAATATTTTGGAAAATATTGTTAATATGGGAGGGAAGAAGGAGAGTGTATCTTCACAAAGATCAATCCTTGTTCAACTCCTCTTTCCTTATCCTTTACAAAAATCTGGGTTTGTAAGGCCACAAAAATTTTTTTTGACTTTTCATGTTTTGTTAGTAATCAGGTCTTGGAATATATATATATTTGAGGTGGGCCGGGGGATGGGGGAACTTCTCAGAGGGAAGACCTCTCAGGACAGGGATTACCCATGTATAGTTTACTGCACATGCTCAGTCAAAAATATTACATAATAAATATTTAAGTGCTGCCCTCTACCTATAATCTAATTTGTTGGTTTTTATTTTTTCTAATTTAGCAAATTTGGAAATAATAGTTTTAAAATTATGATAATACACCAGGCATAATGGAATAAAACTAAAGAGTAACAATTAACACCTTCTTAGTTTTTGTTCAGAGATTCTATTTGTAATGAAGAGCTTACTGTCTCTTAAAATAATAGTAAAGTGTTTGAGCCAAGTTGCCTCCTCCCTCCTGAGAAATCAGTTAAGGATTATCATGTGAATTTGATACAGTTGTCTTTGCCTTTGTGACTGACACTGGAGTTGTTGGTTTATGTTAGCTCGTATTTCCTTCTGCTAACAATCATGTGATTTAGTTTCCACAGCCAAAGAGCAGTTTTTTATTTCTATCTTATTCCAAGCTAATAGCAACCTTGAAATGAAACAATGAGTAGAAAAACCATTTGGAGAAAGGTGGGATGGAAAAGCAGTCCACTTAAAATTTCCCAAATCATTTCAAGTGTGGGAAATATATAGTTTGATAGTATACTTCACATTTTGATCACTTTTTAAAAAAATTATTATTCATGCTTTACAATAGACTTTTGAGATAACGAAGAGCAATCTAAATCATAGGATTTTTTTTTAATTTGGACTATTTATGCGTTCTTTATTATATTTTATGCAAGGATTTGGAGTCTTATAATAAATTATTTTTATTTGGCCATTATATAGTGATTGGGGTTGTTTGAATTTGTAGAATGTACATGATAAATGTTAATTCAATTCTTAAAAGACTTAATTGGAAATTTCCTGCGTAGTTTGTTGTTGGAATCTTTAGAAACTGCTAACTCATTAGAGTTGATAGATTATTGATCTGATCTTACAAGAAGATGTTTTGAGCCAGAACCTGAAACAAGGTACTAAGTAGAACTAATTGATACAATGCTTGTGTTCACACCTTTACTCTTTGGAGTTCACAAGTATGGAAGATTCACAAAGTTAACTGTAACTTTGTGAATTCACACCTCCCTCAAAGCTCTTAGGGCCAGAGAGCACTATGGGAGAAACCCATAATCCCTTTCTCTCATATCCCACAATTCCTCTCTCTTGAATAAGTAGAGCTTCAAAGGGGCCAGTCAGAAGAGTTTTCAGAGGAAGAAGCTACTAGTCGAGATTTCAGCGGAAGACTGAGAAGGCTCTCTCAGAGGCACAACCAGATTCACTTCATCTCACACCACTGTGGTGTCTGGGCTCCTGCACTTCCCCCACTGAGACCAAGCTGGTCTGAAAGACTCACCAGAAAGCTGCCGAGCCCCAAGTGAAGGAGACAAGACATTCATTCCATCTCTGTGCTGGCTGGAGGCTGAAGAAAGCAGAGGCAGAGACTGAAGGATTTGGAGACATTCAGAGGGAGCTCTTGGAACCAAGCAGAGAGATAGGCCTCTAAGCTAACCGGGCTATATTAGAGACAATAAAAGATCTGAACTTTTATTACCTGGCTGCGTTTTGGGTGATTATTACTTTCAACTGAAACTAAGGCTGCCTCCAGAAAACCTCCCCAGAGAAACCTACCTTCTCCCGGAGAGAACCATCATATTATATATTTTAAAGAAGAAAAAGAACACAACAGTTTGTGACTCATGTCTTAGAGAAAAATTGTTGATAAAGTTTGGGGTCACATTAATATTATAATGTTCTTGAACTTGAATTCTGCCTTATTTTATCCTCTCTCCCACTGAATTGCAAATGACTCAAACATCTTAAAATCAAAGTGCAAAATAATGACAAACATTTGTCTCTATATTGAGTATACATGTGCTAGTTGATATCATTTAGTTTGACACTTTCCAGTTGTGAAATCCGAACCTCTATGGCTATTTTTAAAAGCATCATTCCATTAAAAGAATTGCACAGAAAAGACTTTTTTTTTTCTTTTAAAATAAGTTTTTATTGATGGCTTTTGTTTTTTCACACAATGATTTTTTCCCATATCTCTATCTTTTCTCTTCCAGAAAACCTTTTCATATAACAAATAGTATTTTTAAAAACAAAAAAGAAAAAGAACATGCCAGGTTAACTGATCAATACATTGAAGTCTGAAAATATGTGCAAGATACCATACTACACAATTTAAGTTTGAAAGTACTTAAATAG
Organism: Antechinus flavipes; assembly: GCF_016432865.1. NCBI lineage: Eukaryota > Metazoa > Chordata > Mammalia > Dasyuromorphia > Dasyuridae > Antechinus > Antechinus flavipes. Next base: position 83,946,194 of record NC_067400.1, read on the forward strand.
TTTTTGGTGATGATAAATCACCATCATATTTTGTCATCTTTGATGAAGATAAGTTGATTATATACTCATAAGTTTTTATTTTTTCTATACATATTTCATAGGTTTAATTCCAGAACTATCATTTTATTAAAATCTTATCTTAATCTGTTAATTCAACAGAAGGAAAAAAAAGATCTTTTAAGTCATCTAATTCAATGGGCTCATTTATTATGGATAGAGAGGTAAAGTGCTTTAGAGAGAATTCTGTGGCCTGTTAGAATGTAAGCTTCTTAAGGGCAGCAAAAGACTGTTCTTGTTTTTTCTTGGTAAGCCCCAATAATTGCTTATTAGTTGATTGATTTCTTAGGCTTTATCTATAAATAAATCGCATTGAATTATATCCCACAAATCCAGAGGCATGTGCCTATTTTCAACCTACCATTATTTGTTCCAAAAGTATTACTGTATTTAACATGGTTACCATATATCCAAAACTATTCATCAATCTTATTTCTCCTTTTTGATGTTGAGAAAGTGACAGCCAGCACAAAGATGGAATGAATGTCTTGTCTCCTTCACTTGGGGCTCGGCTAGCTTTCTGGCAAGTCTTTCAGACCTGCTTGGTCTCAGTGGGGGAAGTATAGGTGCCCAGCCACCACAGTGGTGTGAGATAAAGTGAATCTGGTTGTGCCTCTGAGAGAGCCTTCTCAATTTTCCGCTGAACTCTCGACTAGTAGCTTCTTCCTCTGAAAACTCTTCTGACTGGCCCCTTTGAAGCTCTACTTATTCAAGAGAGAGGAATTGTGGCTCAAATGACAGCCTAGGGTTATATAGAACTTATGCTCTGATAATATGTTGTTAAGCTACTTCTGTTCTGGTTTCCATTTTGCAGTTCCAGAAATGTATGTATGTTAGAGACTAATTGCTTCAAACATATTTTTACTATTGAGCTTTTATTTCAGTTTGCTATAAGAATCTGAAATATAACTTGCCAATTTGTTCCTTGAAGGCTTCATGCTTGATATCTCTTGGCTTAGAGGAGACTAAGATATTTGGATAAGTATTGCCTTTGTCTATGGGTGAGTTTGATCTTCTGATTCAATTCCAAAACCTTCCTAACTTTCCTATTATTCTCTAGGACATTTCTGTCTTTCCTGTTTCTCAGGCTCATAATATAGGTGTCATTTTTTATTCCTCACTCTTTACCTATTTCCTTAACAATAAAATGGGGATCTTAATGGTACCCAATTTCCAGAGCTGTGTTGTGAGAATCAAATGAGATAATATTGATAAAGAATTTCACACAGTGTCTGACCCATTCATGCTTAATAAATGCTTGTTTTCTTTTCCTTCCTTCCTTACGTCCTTCCCCCATTTCCAATCATCTTTTGGATTATATTTTTGTCTGGTGCTTGCCTAATAATTGTCTTCTTTCTCTTGAACTGTGATTTTTGTTTTGGATGGATCCATGAGCTTTTAGTGAATTTCCATTGTCAAAGTAAATCTGCAGTTCTGCTATTGATTGTCTCAGAGAGTTGCCTGGTGGGAATGGGGGGAGGAGGGGGAGAGGGATTACTGAGAGTTTAAGTGATTTGCCTAGCACATCTGTCACTGTGTGGCAGAGATGGAATTGAATCATCCTGGTCTTCTAAACTCTAAAGCCAGCTTCTATATCCATATCTATTCTTCCTTGGCTTAAAATGCACAGTTTTTAGCAAAATAGCTGGCCTACAACTAATGTTACTTTTATTATGATATATTTATGTCTTTAAAGCAAAATTTCTTTTATCTTAGGAACTTAATCTTAGGATTCTGTAAGATAATGGAATAGTTGGGAATATTATCTGTCACCATGAAAGAAATTTGCTTAATTATTTCTTCATAATTTCCCAAATTCCTTTTTATCTGATGTAGTACCTCAAGACCCTAGATGTACCTCCTGCCTCCTACCCATCACCACTTGGGATTCCATAAATATATTCAAGTCAGAAAGGATTTTGTTTCTGAATGAATTTAGGAAATGTTGAATTAAAGGGACTAGCACTAAACGACTGACTCTCCTGTTGTCCTTACCCCCTCCCCAAAGCTCTTCTTCCCTGTACTGTTAAGTGAGTCTGCTACTTACCCCTCCTACTACCTACTGTTCCCCATCTGTTTCTGCTATTAATGTGATCTGTGTCTAATATGTATGTATATTCTTCCCTTCTTGCTTTTTCTGGTTTCCTACAAAATTCTTTATCTATGATTAAGCATTTACATTCAAGATAAGACCCAAAAAAGAAATTACTTTTTATTATTGTTAATAACAATTCATATTTACAAAGAGCTCTAAGTTTTACAAAACTTTTTCTCCAAACAAACCTATGATTTAAGTAATAGAAGTATTATTCCCATTTTACAGATGAGGAAAGTGAGGCTCTGAGAAGTTAACTGACATGACCGTGATCACACCAATAAATAGTAAGTGAACTGAGATCTGAACCCAGGTCCCTGGACTCCAGAATTGGGCCTCAAGTCATCTTGCCTTTTTTTACGAGCATTGCAACCACATTTTCTTCTCTTTTTCCTGGCATATGTATGGTACTTCAGGTACATTGGATGTTCAATGAATGTTGGGGGACCAATCTGGCAGCACTTCTTTCTGTGGATCATTTTCATCCTTTGGGGATATATGTTCTAAGCACTAGACAACCAACTTCTATTTAAAAGGATTGCATGTGCATAATGAATCGGTGTATATCTGATTCCTTGAAAATGTTTCCTTTTTGCTTGTGTATATCTTAGGTTAGTTTTAAGTAAGAGTTTTGAGTAAAGTGAAGTGAACATCTACCATTGGCACTTCTTCAGAACCCATCTTGGATAGCAGGAGCTTGTCAAGAAAAATAATTGTTTTAACTAAAAAATCTATTGCATTTATAAAAATGAATAAGGATCCAAATAATAATTTCCACTCAAGAAAGGCTGTCTTCAGATCAATTCAATCTATTTAACATTTATTGATCACCCTCCAGATGTTTACTATGTTGTTATTAAGTCATTTTTCAGTTGTGTCTGCCTCTTCCTGACCCCATTGGGGGTTTTCTTGGCAAAGATACTGGAATGATTGCCCTTTCTTTCTCCAGCTCATTTTACAGACAAATAGAGTTACGTAACTTGCCCATGCTCACAGAACTAGAAAGTGTTTTGAGTTCAAACTTGAACTCAGGATGATGAGTCTTCCGGACTCCAGACCAGGCACTGCATGCACTATGGCTCCAGCTAACTGCCCCATTCATTACTTTGTAATGCAAACAATGAACAAATATGCTCTTTAAGCCTACAAGTTTCCTTATAATCAGATTCAGGGACTCAGTGAATAAAATGCTTCACCTGGAGTCAGGAAGACCCGAGTTTAAATCCTGTCTCATAGTACCACTGAGTAAGTCGCTTAAGCTCTGCCTGCCTAAGTTTCCTCTTCTATAAAATAAAGGTAATAATAGCACCTACTTCTCCAGGTTGTTGTGGGGGTCAAATGAAACAATATTAGTAAGACACTTGGTAACCCTCAGATGCAGTTCTTAAATGCTTCTTTTAATTTGTTACATTTGCAATCAAAACCATTCATGATAATAGTTGGCTTTGTTGTGGCATTTGATGAAAGGAGAAAGGAAAGGGAAAAAAAGGTGTTTCTGAGTAAAATGTTCACTTGTGTTTATTTAGCTAATGTTATTATTGGTGATTATTAAAGTTCTACTTAACTAAAATGTCTACTAAGCTTTCCTCTCAGAAGGGGTTCTTCCCAGCTCTGCCAGTACAAGGAATAAAAGCTCCTACCATAACCTCTCATGCTGGCAGAGTGATGGCAGAGTGATGGCAAGTGCATCTGCTCTGGGGAGGATCAGCCCTGCTCAGAAATTGCATTTGAGAAAGTGCTGAAAAGTCATTGCAGGCTCACCCACAACTGCTCTACCACACAACTGATTTAAAGGTCTTAAGTGATTTGCTTTTAGTTTAAATCTAGAACCTCATTATGCAGCAATAAGCTTGTCTGGCATATTCCTAGGGCATATATGCTCCTCCAGCTAAAGCCCTTAAAGCTTTAGCTCACACTTTTGTCTGTGCAACATTAAGTACAACAACAGCTCATGGGGGGCTACAGTGAGGCTACCCCGGCTTCACCCTCCTTGATGAAACAACTTCTGCCAAGATTAGATATTAGAGGGAAGTGAATGGAGAGTCTTTATGTTTTAGGCTTCTAGAGAGCCCAACAACCTAGGGACTCACATGCTTAAAACTATATTTAGACATGGTGACAGAGTGATCCTTTAATTCCATGGCTGGGCTAAAACTGTTTATGTGATTAGCTCTGCTATTTCCTGCTAGCAGTATTTATTTCACTGTTATGCTGTGATGATTTGACTTAAGCCTTACTCTGAAAAAAGAAATTACTAGCCCACCTCATTTTATTTTCTCCCAAATGCTGTTGGATTCCAAAGTTTTCCTAACCAAATCCTACAAGCTTGGTTGATTGCTTTAAATGAAAAGTAGCAAAGTGCTTGCTTGAAAGAGTGAATAATTCAAGTCTATCAAAGAAAAGACAACTCTTTTAGTGAACACTCTACCAATTGGAAAGGGTTTATCTTGAGTACTTGTCTTATGAAATCGATTATCATAAGGCTCAAATGACACCCAAGGCAATACCCAAACTGAGTCGTTATGTCAACAGATTGGTATCTTGGTGAGAGTGTTGGACTTGACCCTCAAGATGCTATAGAAGCTGTGTCCCAAGGCAATACACTCATCTTTCTCTTTGCAGTTCAACTTTCCTCTTTTGTAAAATGGGCAAGTTGGACTCAGAAGCTTCCAAGGCAGATTAAATGATAATTTGGGCTTGTGATTATAGCAGGAAACCTAGGCAAATCTTAGACAAAATATTTATTTCCCCTGAAATCTTCTAATTTTTTGGGCTAACAAACATTTCGAAAGAACTTCCTCCCAGACTTTTAGGTTTTCATTAAGGAGTAAGCACGGATGGTCCTTGCACAAGTCCATTTTCTAGATTATGTGGGTGAACATTGATTTAAACAAATACAAGAGAACAGAGTTGAGATAGATTAAAATTAAAGGATTTATTCTGTATAGATATTAAGTCAGTGATATTTATACAGCCACACTTTATTTTTTAAAATTTATTTTTAACACATTGCTTTATGAATCATGTTGGGAAAGAAAAATCAGAGCAAAATGGAAAAATCATGGGAGAGATAAAAAAAAACAGAAAAAAGAAGTGAATATAACATGTATTGATTTATAAATCTTGTTGGGAGAGAAAAATCAGAGTACAAGGGAAAATCCTGGGAGAGAGAAAAAAAAGAAAACCAGAAAAAAGAAGTGAACATAACATGTGCTGATTTACTACATTCATTCTCCTTTGTTATTTTTTCTGGATACAGACACTTTAATACTTTTTATAGATGTCTCCTGGGCTAAGGGTTTGGGTCAAGCTGAGGCAGTCTTTTTTGGAAGCTGACTGAAATGAAGAAAATTGGTAATCGTCATTGTCATAAGTAGTGCAAACACAATGCAAACACTGTGCTTTTTCAGGTTAATTTCCCACAGCAGATTTATACCACAACTTATACTTGCTAAGAAACAGCCTGCCATGGGGATAAAAGAGATAGGAAAATCTGGATTTAACTCCTGTCTCTTCCAAATAGTAACCATTTCTTAAATCTTCATTCAGTTCTTTAAGACTACAAGGTGGGATGCTTGCCAATTGTATGTTCAGTGATAAAAGTATTAAACAGTTGTTATTATGGTTTTTTTCAGTCAAGTTTGACTCTCCATGATCCATTTGAGGTTTTCTTGGCAAAAGATATTGGAGAGGTTTGTCTTTTCTAGCTCATTTTACAGATTAGGAAACAGAGGCAAACAGGATTCTGTAACTTGCTCAGAATCACACAGCTAGTAAGTGTCTGTGGCCAGATTTGAACTCAGCAAGAGGAGTCTTCCTGCCTCCAGGCCCTGCAGACTATCCACTGTGCCACTTAATTGTTCTTGGCCACTTAAACTAAGTAAGTAGAGGTTTCTATTCTGAAGAAATCATACATCTGAACAAAAAAAGCAAAACAGAATCAAAAAAAACTTCCAGCCAATGGGAGTATTTCCTTCCTGTTCAGTGTAACAGGGTAGACTTTAATGTACCAAATTAATTTGTTTTTTATGTAGGGAGAAATTATTAATTTGGCATAGCTATCTGTGGATTCATCCATGTAAATAATCCAGCAATGCAGACCACATAGCTTATTATTCATGACTTTTCCTTTGCAATGTATGACCAAGCTTTTTCTACTTCAGACCTCCCTCTAGTTCTTTTGTCCTTGTGAGGATACTAATGAATTACTTGAACATCATTCATCTGTCATTACTACAAAGTGACCATCTCATTTTAATCATACATTTCTTTGAAGTTGTTGTTTACACTGCTTCTCCTTTGTCATTTCTTATTTACAACATGTTGTTGTCTGCTTGGGCCCACCACCCATTGCCTTCCCTGGCTTTCTTAAATCCCAATTAAAATCTAGCCTTTCATGGAAACCTTTCCCAATCTCTTTTAATTCTGTTAAATTAATTTTTTCCTATTTCTCTTGTATTATAGTTGGCTTCATATATATTTGTTTGCATGCTTTCTGCTGCATTGGATCATCAGCCTTATCACTGTTTCTGGCACATAAAAGGTGCTTAAGAAATGTTTATTGATTGAGTGATTCTGTGATTTAGGACTGTATTGTTAGAAGCTATATGTAGTGACTCCCTTGTTCTTGATGGTGAAAATATGTTTGTTATAAAAATCTTTTTAAGTTCTCTGCATTGTTGTCAATTCATCCTTAAGTACCCTCAAGATGCACCAAATTTTTTTGTAAACTGGGTTTTCCTTCAGGTTTTAAGCTCTTTTATGAAATGATACTGCTTATAATCTTCCACAGTCCTCCTCCAACAGTTTTATAAATTAGTTTACATTCTAAAACCTTTGGGGCATATCCAGAGTATTACCTTGTGAAAATACTGGCTTACTATAACTTCTTGATGGGAAGTGTGAAACTTGGAAACTCCAAATAAATGTAATTTAAATGGGTTTTACATACTTAGAATTGTGAGTGGACTCAAACAAGATTCTGTGAGAAATACATTGATGTGGTAGAAAGATTGCTAGATTTGGTCTAAGAATATCTGGGCAGAAATTCCAGCTTTGCTTTGTTTTTACTTAGGTGACATAGGTCAAGTCACTTAACCCTGATGTGTCAGTTTTCTCCTTTGTAATATGAACGACATGATAAGATTAGCTGACGTCTAAGGTCCCTTTTATAGAAATACCTATTTTTAGTGGGGGCTGCTCTTTTTCTGTCAATTAAATCACAAAGACCAAAAAAAGATGAATGTTTTTGAAAAATAAGTCCCATGATGGAAAATTTATAACTTTAATTTAAAAAAATTTTTTTTCTAGTGCATTTATAAATAGCTAAATTTTTAAAGTAAAGATCTGTAGAAATATGTTTCTAAATTTTATTTTGAGACTTTCAAATCTTCCCTTCTCTGCTTTGACTTTTGTCTTTTTTCTCCTTCTTGCTTTATAAAGGCAATCAGGAATAAAGTAAAGAATACTAGCCTTGAAGAGATCTAAGTTTCAGTCCTTTAACTCTTACTAGCTATGTGATCTTGAATGATTTACATAAACTCTCTTAGTTTGTTTCATTATCCATAAAGAATAATATCTACGTTATGTATTTCACAAGAGCTATGTATTTCACAAGATAATTTCCAGAAAGGGAATTTTTAGCAGAGTTGATGATTATTTTTTTAAAGGATGTTTTAGAAGATTTGTGTTTATAAAAAACTTTTTAAAAAATATTTCTATTGTTCCAGAAGAAATTAACCGGAATGTCCTGTAATTTAAATTGTTGCATTAGAAATTCTGTCATCCTATTATAAAATAGATTTTGAGTTGGAAGGTACTTCTGTGATTATCTGGTTTCAGCCTTTCATTTTATAAATACAGAACTGAAGTTCAGAAAGGCTAATGATGTGGCCCAAATCACACAAGTAATAATTGGAAGAGGCAGAATCTGAACCCTGGTTCTCCAATTCTAAATTCTGGCCTATGTCAACCTTTCAGAAGTAAGAAAGCATTTGCCCAATGGAAGGGTTGCAAATGTTGGCTAGGTTCTTGAGCCAGCCTACAAAAACCCGTTTAATTCCATTGTAATCTTTCTTTAAGGGCAAAAACCATGTCTGTCTTATACTTGTACTGGTCTCATCTGCCACAGGCCTAATTTTGTGTTGTTGCTGCTGACATAGTGATAATATTTAAGTCCTCTTTGACTGTGAAAGATAAACCTCCTTCAGAGACTCCACAGGCTTATGCTTAGTATTCACTTAATAAATATTGTTTGAATGAATGAAATCAAGTTTCTAACTTATTTAATTTAAATCCATCTGTAATTTGGAAAGTGTGAAAGCATAAACCTAGAATTTTAAATAAAGTATTTTTTCCATTTAATTGCTGTTTTGCTTGGCAATAAATAAATTAGAATTCAGATTTCTGAGAGATTCATTATGAATGGTATTTGTATGATATAGATTTGTTTTGTTTTTACTGAATATATTCCTTTGTACATAATAGATGTACTTTGGACTGATTGCTATGAGGAACCACCTGGATTTATAATAAGAGCTCTTTTTGAGTAAATGAGCTAAGTTATGATAAAATTCCTGAGCTCTTTAAGAACTAATTTAGAAAATTTAGGTCCATACAGATAGTTTTATCTGAAAGCTCTGGATCAGTTATATTTAGTAAGCATTCCTAGTGCTTCCTTAGTACTGGAGCTTCATTACTCCCCACATTTGGAGTTTGTTCTTATGATTTACAAAGCAGTTTCAGTTACTTTTTATATCAGTCACTGAATTCATGCACTTAAAAATAAAGGCAAAGACTGATCTGTGGAGCTATTGTCTCTGGGAGAACTAGAGAGAAATTAGGTTACAGTTTATCAATTCTTTTTTTCTTCTTGCCTGAGATGATAATCCTCTAGGATACAACCTAGCCATAAAGCTAAGTTCCTTTTTTGGCATGGGATGGGTGGGTGGTAGGAGATGGGGAAGGTCTGCTTAGTTCACTTCCTTAGAGCACTAGCCTAAGTTGAGATATGGAGACAATTCTCAGTGGGCCAGTTAATATACACTTAGCTATAAATAGTTAGGGTCACAAAAAGGACTCTGAATCCTGTATGTCCCAGTGGGCAAGTTCTGCCAATAGTGACTTCTGTTATATAAAAACTTTAGGTTGCACACATGTTAGGAGACAAGTAATACTTGTATTAGGTGGAGGAACACCCTACTTTTATTATTCTCCTCAATTTTCTCTGTTCAAGTCTCTCAGGCCCAGATTAATTTTCCTTCCTCCTAAAAAATTATCTCTTTTCTTTTGACCCTATTAAGATTTTCCAGTTCATGTTGTTTTTTCCTTTCCTATACACATATTTGTCATTACATACTCTTCACAAAATTTATGTGAATCTTGACTCTACTTGTGTCAAAAGAATGCTCCCTCCCTCTTGCAATTCCTTTCCTATATCTTTCCTATACACATACTTGTCACTACATACTCTTCACAAAATTTATGTGAATCTTGACCCTACTTGTGTCAAAAGAATGCTCCCTCTCTCTTGCAATTCCTTTCTATTTATACATGTAAATATTGTATTCAATCCATCTCCATTGGCATATGTCTTTACAAGATCAAGAATTCTTTTACTTTTGTCTTTGTATCATCTCCAGCACCAGGCACAATACCTATTTATTGAATTACTATGTATTCCATCTCCCTTCTAACACTTTCTTCATGCTCTTGATCCAGTCTATCCCACCTCTTCCAGAGCATTATATCATCAATACTTTCTTCACAACAATCCTGTGAGATAACTAATACTAAAAACAGCATTTATTTGTATGTTATTTTTACCTTCACAACCACCCTGGCAATTAGGTACTATTATCATCTCCATTTTATAGAAGAGGAAACTGAGACAGGCAGAGATTGAGATTTATCCAGGGTCATATACCTATTCAAGTATCCGAGGTCAATTTGAACTTGGATCCTGATTCTAGGTATGAAGCTGTCAACTTCAAAACCCAGTAAATGAGAAAATTGAGAGTTAAGAGTTGAGATTTATCCTTAGTCACAGGGCTAGCAAATATGAGACCCGGGACAAGTAGCAAGTATGAGACTCAAGCCTGCCAGTTTGAGGTCCATCACTCTCTGTAGTCCCTAAAATTTGTTTGTATCATTGGTGGGGAAATTGCTTATGTGTTGTCTCCTCACCTTTCTGTGGGACTCAGTCCAACAGATAGTAGAAAATCACATCCTTATTTGTTTCAGAGGGAGCTCCCTCTGGAGACAGTGAAGGAGTTTAACTTTTTCCTGGGACACTGGACAGGATATTTATCAGTTATTAAACTGAAATTTAGAAGTTGTCCTCATATTCATCAGGCCACACGGCCTGGATTCATTTAGGATAGCGAAGTAATCTGTTGTACAAGATGAGTGAGAAGATTTTTACTGGCTTCCCAGTCAGAGTATAATTCTGCTGGGTAGAAAAAAGAAGGGTTAAAATAGTAAAGAAGGTTTTTTTTTTTTTTTTAAGCTGTCCATTATCATCTTTCCAGTGATATCAGAGGTCTCTCTGTTTCCTGAACAAATTCTCTTGGATTAATATTTTAATTTTTTAGAAAAATTTTAAGTAATTCTTATTTTTCTCCAATTATATATAAGTATAATTTTTAACATTCATTTTAAAAAATTGAGTCCTAAATTTTCTCCTTCCCCCCAACCTTTCCCTCCCTGAGACAATTAGCAATTTGTTTTAGATTATATATGTGCAACTATGCAAAACATTTTTGTGTTAATCATGTTGTGAAAGAAGGCAAACTGAGAGAGGGAAAAAATAAAATGAAAAATAGTATTCTTCTATCTACATTCAGACTCCATCAGTTCTTTCTCTGAAATGGATAACATTTTTCATCAGTAGTCCTTTGGAATTGTCTTGGATCATTATATTACTGAGAATAACTAAATCATTCACAGTTGATTATTGTACAATGTTGTTTTACTGTGTACAATGTTCTCTTGGTTTTGATCCCTTTATTTTGCATCAGTTTGTGTAAATCTTTCCAGGTTTTTCTAAAATCAGCTTACTTGTCATTTCTTATAGCACAGTAGTATTTTAGTCATATACCACATTATGTATTACATATCACATATATTAGTCATATACCACAATGTATTCAGCTCTTCTTGATGGACAACTCTTCAATCTCCAACTCTTTGCTACTATAAAAAGAGCTGCTATAAATATTTTTGTTTAAATATATCTTTTTCCCCTTTAAAAAAAAATCCATTTGGGATCCAGCTCTTCTAATAGTGTTGAATCAAAAAGTATGCATAGTTTTACAGCCGATTGTACATAGTTCCAAATTGTTCTCCAGAATGATTGGATCAGCATACTAGTTCACTAGCACTTCATTAGATATCTGTTTTTCCCTCATTCCCTCCAATATTTGTCATATCTGATATGTATAGGATAGTGTCTCAGAATTGTTTTAATTGCTTTTCTCTAATTGTGATTTAGGACTTTTTTTTTTCATGAGTATAGATAGCTTTGATTTCTTTATCTGAAAACTCTCTTTTTATATCCTGTGCCCATTTATCAATTGGGGAATATCAGATATATACTTAATTTTAAAAAATTAAAAATTAATAACAAACTAATCTTTGGAAAGTACTTTTTAAAAAATCATATTTTTTCCATGTTTAAAATTCTATATAAAGTCAGACTCCTTATCCTGGCATTTTACAATCTGACCCCAGCCTGCCACTCCAGCCTTTTTTTCCATAGTATATAACCTAAATTATATTCACTCTGATCAACTAGAAGTTCCAAAACATTTTATTTTCCTTCAGTGCCAATGCCATTTTATGGCCATTTTATCTGTTTAGAACTACCCCTTCTACCTTAATCCAACAAGACCCAGCTAAAATTCAATCTCCCCAGGATACCTTTACTGTTCACCTGTTAACCTATGTTGCTATCACTCTTGTGATGTGGTTTTTTTTTTTTTTTTTAATTTATAGGCTTACCTTATATATGGTTACCCCATCCAATGTTGTTTAACAGTAATATCATCAATGCTGAAAGGTAGAACTGGTTGAGATAAACTTGTCCAAAATAATAGTCCTTCCTACAAGAAGAATTCCCTACACTATTTTCCTATGTTTCTTGACTGACTATTGAACCAGGCAGATTCATTCTATAGCAATGATATCAAAATGAAATTTAAAAAAAGCAGTATGCTGCAGACAGCATATTGAATTAAGAAAAAATACAAATTAATATCATCTATGTTGTATTTTATTATTAAACATTTCCCGATTATATTTTAATTCACTAGAGTGAGATTGACTTAATCTTTTTCTTTGTATTCATCCAACCAGCCTATTGATTTGATCTGACTTACCAAGATAAAGTGAGACGATCCATTTATTTTACAAATGACATCTTTAATATGTGTTTGGTTTTAGGTGATGGTTGGCCTGAGAGATAGAGCCTCGTAACACCATGTAAAATGCAACAGAAGTAACATTTGACCATTTAGAAGTATCCAGCTTTTTAAAAGTTGTGATCTGACCTGTGGTGGGGAGGTAAGGTCACTAGAATACTTTGTTTCCTGAATGGTTTGATGGCTTTCTTCCCTGACTCAAATCGAAGTTGTCATTCTCTACCAACACAAAAAAGGAAAGGAGTGGATGACGCTGCCTTGGAATGCCACCTCTGATTCACTGACACATGAAGAAAACCTCATGAGTAGCAATCATAGAGACTCAGAGAGCATCACAGGTGAGTCGATAGGTTTAAATTCTAACTATATCTTAATGGTTAAAACTTCATCATACTATTCTGTTACACAATATTGTCAAGAAGCAACATCACTTTTAAACAAATGTGGCATTTGTTAATTATTATTTATAAAGCACTTAGAATGAGCTATGTACAGTTATGGATCAAATTCCATTAAAATATACATTGCAGTGAAAAAACCTGTGTAACAATTAAGCCTTAAGGATGGATTGGAATTTTTGTTTTGTTTTGTTTTTAATGTGAACTATTCATCTCTTTGATAATATTAGTCTTTGTTGGTTAAATGAAGAGAATAATTGAAACTTGATAGTCAAAATATGGCAAGAATTAAATGCAAGTTGTGTTTAATATTTTTTATTACATTTTCACATTAATTTAAGCCTAGGCGTGTGCAGCGTAACATTCTTATCAGTTTAATAGTTTTGCTTGAGTTTGAGATTATCCTTTGCCATGGGCTTAGAATATGTTTTGTTTTATTCTCCAAAGGAATACTAGATTAAAGATGAAGAAGGAGTCATTAGCTCCCAAATTCATATCCCAGAACCAAAGAAATAGGGAAAACTTTATAGTCCCAACCATGATTGTTATTTATCTTGCCATGGGGTGGAGGTGGGGTATCTCTACTTGCGATCTCAGTGGTGTAGGGAAGTCTCTTTGAGGAAATTCACAGGTCCAGTTTATATCTTCTCTGCAACATAAAGTCATAAAGAGTAGACTGGGACACTAAGAAGTTAAGCGAGATGCCTGTCCGATGTGTCAGATATGGGGCTGGAACCCAAGATTTTCTCTCTATCCACTGTGCTATACTGCCACTCATCAGTTTTTAGGAAATGATTACTCCATTTTTCTCTGGAGCATAATATGAAAATGCATCAGATTTACATGGTATCTTTTTTCATAAGATGTTTGCTCCAATGAGGATATCCCTGAAGTTGAGTTGGTGAGCCTACTAGAAGACCAGCTTCCTCAGTACAAGCTACGAGTGGATTCCCTCCTCTTATATGAGAATCAAAACTGGACTCAGTCTTCTCGTCAGAGTCAACATGACTCTGACGCCATTTCTCCAGTCCTTGCTGAAGAAACTTTCCGTTATATGAGTGAGTATCACATGTGTCATGTGAAATAAGAATATGTATTTTATATGTATTGTAGATATGATGGTAACTGTTTAAAGTGCATATGGAAATGTTACTGCTCAACATGACCTCACATTAACAGGTAGAAAATGTTCTCATTGGAAAAATTAAAGTTTAGTTCTTAAGAGCCTAAGTCATTTTGGATATCTGGGGCAGGAAAAGCTGGTTTTGCCTCCCTTTCCTTTTCCATCTCATGTTTCTGATTTCTCTTTAGATTGAGTGGAATGGTGTGAAAGAAATTTATTGTTTCTTACTTTTGTGGTAACTGAACTAAGTTGACCTGCCTGCTTGTCCCCAACATTTAATGCCCCTTTACATAGGTATTCTTAGTTTCTCACTTTTACCATCCCCACAGAATGCTACCACAGAAAGTCACGAAGAATTTTGGTACTTGGAATCATAGCTGTTATAGTAGTGCCCAAGAAAAATAAATACAAATTTCTTCTGTTTTAATCCAAATCACTCTGTGTAGAGAAACATACTAGATGGGCTAAGCCATACTTGTTCTCTTGTGGTATTAGCAGACCCCAGTATTCTAAATTTAATATAAGATAGTGACTCCCGTGAATGAGTACACTGTCACACATGATACTTGATTCAAAACAAAATTCTTTAATCAAAGTCAGGTTATGTTTTTTAATATCCTTTTTTATATTATTGTTTAGCAATTATGATTAAAATTAGACTACAAAGATCAATAGGAGAGCAATGACAGACAGGCAGTCACTTAGGAGGAAGTTTCTAAAGCCTGGTTAGTTGGAACAAAGAGGTAGGAATAGGTAGAGATTGGATAGTAGTTGGCTGTTTTTGAGAACCTCTTTCAGACAACTATTTTGGGCAACTTCTCTTTGTTTGGAGGCTTCTGGAGGAAGCTGATCAATTCCCAATCAAAAGACAATTAATCAGATTGATCACATCAGCCTATTATAAATAGCTAACCCTTGCTCTGGAGCCCCCAGCAACAGGTATGGCCAACAGGCAATTCAGTTCAACAGTGAGATACTATATGGGATCAGCAGGTACTGGAGTGGGGAGATACAGAGACACAAAGCACAAAAGTTCCTGCCTTCCATGGGCTTCTTTTCTACTATGTAGATACAGCTTGTACCCTGGAAGGCATTGGGTGTGGTACACTGGGAAAAGACCACTGGTCTGGCATTAGATGGCCTGGATTCAAATCCCACATTTAATTCTAATGATTAAATGATAACCAACATAGAGCACTTTAAGATTTAAAAGTGCTTTTTGATGAAATTTGAGGTTCAGCACACCAAACAATGAGATTGATATAGGCAACAAATGATGACATTGAGGAGAGCAGCTGCCACCGGATATTGGGGTTCAGTCATGTGACGAATTCACAGTGACCTTTCTCTTTGGTAAAAGGTGGGTTCATCTATGAGAAGAGGTCACTTACAAAATGAAAAAGTAAAATAGGTGCCAGGATTGGTAAATATGAAATAGATTTGGAAGAGCATGTCAGCGAGGAAAGGGGTTTTAATGATTAATAATTGTTGGAATCTTTACAAATTGCTAACTCATTAGAGTTGATAAATTATTGATCTGATCTTACAAGAAGATGTTTTGGGCCAGAACCTGAAACAAGGTACTAAGTAGAACTAATTGATACAATGCTTGTGTTCACACCTTTACTCTTTGGAGTTCACAAGTAGGGGAGATTCACAAAGTTAACTGTGTAACTTTGTGAATTCACACTTCCCTTGAAGCTCTTAGGGCCAGAGAGCACTATGGGAGAAAACCCATAATCCTCTCTCTCGTATAAAAGAAACAGATAGAGGCTCTCGGACAGATTTCAGCGGAATTACGCCAGAAGCCCTCTCTCGGAGGCAAGAGAGATCTATTCCAGAATATTTTCCACTTGGCTGGCTGCTGGCGGAAGAAGAGTTTTCAGAGGAAGAAGCTACGAGTGGAGAGGTCAGTGAAGATTGAGAAGGGTCTCTCAGAGGCAAGACAGATTCAACTTGGTACTGGCTCTGGAGGCTGAAGAAAGCAGAGGCAGAGGCTGAAGGACAAAACCGTTGGATTTGGAGACATTTGGAAGGAGCTCTTGGAACCGAGCAGAGAGACGGGCCTCTAAGAATCTAGCTATCCAGGCCCAAGGAAAGAGACAAAACTTGGAAGGAGAAATAAACATTTGTATTTTTACCAACTGGCTGCATTTGGGGTAATTATTGATCTGAACTGATACTAAGGCTGCCTCCAGAAAAACCTTCCCCGAGAAACCACCCTCTCCCCCAGAGAGAACTATTCTATTTATTTTAAAAGAAGATCACCGCAAATAATGAAAAAGACGAGTTCTTCAATGGAACTCACAATTAACCAAGAGAAAGGGAATGTGCCATGAAGTAGGACATGCCATTAACTAGCAGGTTAAATCCAAAAAGGGCTTTAGCACCTTAAAAGAGTTAGTTAGCTATAACTAGGAGAAAGATACCATAGGACAAAGTGGGGAAGACCAGCAGGCAGCATACAGTGGTGGGTGGGCCTTGGGCAGATGTACAAGAGACATTAAACCACAAGGGTTCAGCATCTGCTTGTTTACAGGAAGGTGGAGTTGCCTGAGATCCTGCTGGAGGTGGGATTGTAAGGCTGAGCAGATGGCTGTCAGTGCCCTTGGCTGCTTGTCTCTAGGAGGCTTTCTCTGTCAACTCACCTAGTGACCCAGAATCCCACCTTGGTGTCTTGTTGCTTTTAATCCTCACAGCCATCCTGTTAGCAGGTGTTGTTATTTCTGTTTTGCAAATAAGGAAGCCGAAGTAGGTAGACCCGGTGGCTTGCCAAGGGCCTCGTGGCCAATGAGGGTCTGAGTCAGGGTTCCTGTCTGCAAGTCCAAGGCTCTGGCCACTCCATCCTCCTCTGTCCTTCTGGGTCTTCCTTAACCTCCTCAGGCATCAATTTCCTTGTTGACAAAATATAGGTTAAACAAATAACCTCTGGGTCTCTCTTCCCTCTAGATCCATATTCTGGGATAATCAAAAGCGAGGAAAGAGATAAGCCCAGTTGTGGCAAGAGCCATTACTGAATAGAAATAATGATGTTTGTTCTCACCAAGAGTAAACCCAACTCCTAGAAAAATGCTATATCTATCTGGGAAAGGTTAATCTTGGAAAAGGAGCTTGGAGGGCCCCGGGGATAACTTGGGCTAGTCTTGGTCCCATACAGCCTATAGCATAGCCAGAAGTGGAGACTGCTTCTGGACCCCCACGGTCATCCCCTTCTCCCCGTAGAGATCCTGTTGCAGCAGACTCCAGCTGCCATAGTCTGAGGAGCAGGCCCCTGTTTTTCTCCATTCTTGACAAAACAGCCAGCACTACCTTTGATATGTCCCCAGAAAACTCCCCAGGGGCCCGTATGAATACACAGAAGGAGAAAGACAATACAGGACCTATCTGGTTGTGCTTAGCAATAGCTTGACCTATTGGAAGTAGCTGCCACCATTGACATCACTCAGCTGCCAGCCCCAAAGGCTTATCAGTGACCCTGCTTCCTTTGAAGATTTGTAGCAGGCCTCCAGAAGAGCTATTTGTGCCAAAAGCACACTTACTCAGATCCAAGTCCATGCAAAAGAGAAAATGGTAGGGCATTTGGGTCCCATGAAAACAGTCCCTAAAAGTCCCCTTTCTTTTTATTCCTATTCTCTTCTCCTTACTGGTTTGTACAAAAATGTCAATTACTATTGATTCCAGAGGAGAAAGAACCACTAGAAGCTAAATGGTTTTATATGAGTAGGGAGGGGGCTTATTGAGGCAGAATGAGATGTGCTATGTACCCTTGACTGAATAAAATGGGATTAGAGGAGAGAAGGAGGGAGACTTTCTTAGATGTAATAGCCCTGGGGAGGATTGGAAAGGAGAGTGGAAATAGAAGCGTGTATATAAATATCATTTAGTTGATTTGGAACTGGAGGGAAAAATCTGACCCTGATCCCCATAGAAAGTCTCACCCTTCAGTACTGAAGGCCAGACTGACAATTAGGGCGTAAAAGCTGAATTGGTTGTTTTTATTTCTCATGCCTGTGATTTTTATATGTTTATCCATTCATTTTTATTCATTTTGGTTTGCTTCCCTCCATCAGGAATGTCTGTCCATTCTGGGGGCAGGAGAAAGGAGACAAATGCAAGATAACATGAGTAGGGAAGAGAACACCTACATCTGGGGAAGAATTTGAGGGAGATCAGGAAAAGCTTTATATAGGAAGTAGCACATGAGCTGAACTTTGAAAAGGAAAGGAGAGGAGGATAGATCACATTTCAGGCGTGGGATGTTTATGAGGAAGCACAGAGGTAGGAGACAGAATGCTGGATTCAGAGAACAGCTGGTAGTCCTGTTTAGCTGGAACATGGAGAGTATATAGATAGGGGAAATGTAAAATAATTTGGAAAAGAGGGGACATTGGAATTGGCCTTTAAATGCAAAGTCATAGCATTTGTATTTTAGCTTGGAGTACAAAGGAGTCATTCAAATTTTTAAACAGGGAAATGCCCTGAGGCTGATATAATAGAATGTTAGGAACCATAGAAGAGGGAGTTCACAGAAGATGGTCTCCATTTTTTCAATAAAATAGGAAGTGAATCAGTTTTGAAAGAAAAGGGGTGATTGCTGATATGCCCAAAAGGCTATAAAACTATGCATACTCTTTGATCCAGCAATCTTATTTCTGGGTCTGTATCTCAGATAATAAAAATGGGGAAAGGACCCATATGTGTGGAAATATTTATAGCAGCTCTTTTTGTAGTGGCAAAGAACTGGAAACTGAGTGGATGCCCATCAGTTGGAAAATGGCTGAATAAGTTATGATGTATGAATGTTATGGAATATTATTGTTCTATAAGAAATTATGAGTGGGCTTCTTTTCAGAAAAGCCTGGAAATACCTGCATGACCTGATGCTGAGTGAAGTGAGCAGAGCCAGAAAATCATTGTACTTAAAAAGTTTATGTGATGGTCAACTGTGATGGACTTGGCTCTTCTTATATACTACAGCAGAAAATTTTGGAAAACAGAATTCCAAAAGAGAAAGGGAGACTTACTGCCAATCATTTACCCTGCAAAGCCAAGTAAAATCCAGCAAAGACAGTGGATCTTTAATGGAATAAAGGACTTTCAAACATTTCTGATGAAAAGACAAGAAGTGAGAAGGAATTTTGAAATACCAAACGCAATATTGCAGAGATACCTAAATAGGTAAATTTATTTGGTCAGTTGGCAGGAACTATGTGACAGTGAAGTATTAACATTCTAGGGGGGGGGGGGGAAGGGAACAAGCTGTGTGATCTATACTTAACCCCAATTACCTCATCAACAGAAAAGAAAGAAAGACACAATCTGATCAATATAATGAATAACCAGTTGTCTATATCTACCAAAAACCTGTTTACCACATCCAGGTGGTTACAAGGTTTTGGACACAATAGAAAAAGACTCAAATGTTTCTGGACAAAGCAACTAAGTGGATTTGATTTTGTTTTAACTATGCTTATTTATTGCAGTGGCTTTCTTTCTTTCTCTTGGTTAATTGGAAGGAAGGGGTAGTTAGCAATAGTGATGTCAATAAAAAGAGAGCCATAGCTATTAAAGAAAAATTAATGCATAAAAGAAAACAGAAAGTTGTTAGAAGGAAGCATGGAAGCAGGATAGTATCAGGAATAATGCACAGAAATATTTGTATGGTTTATTTATTTATTTTTAAACTTTTTATTGACAGAACCCATGCCAGGGTAATTTTTTATAGCATTATCCCTTGCACTCTCTTCTGTTCCGATTTTTCCCCTTCCTCCCTCTACCCCCTCCCCCAGATGGCAAGCAGTCCTTTATATGTTAAATAGGTTACAGTATATCCTAGATACAATATATGTGTGCAGAACCGAACAGTTCTCTTGTTGCACAGGGAGAATTGTATTCAGAAGGTATAAATTAAGTTTGAAATGGAGATTGATGGTTTCATTCTCTTTGTGTTTTGCTACATGTATGGAAATGCTCTTTTGATATTTTAGGTTTCAAAGAGAATCATCTTTTTCTTGTTGTTCCATCACATATATGGAAATACTATTGTTGGATGTTGGAATCTTTATAAACTGCTAACTAATTAGAGTTGATCTGATCTTACAAGAAGATGTTTTGGGCCAGAACCTGAAACAAGGTACTAAGTAGAACTAATTAGTACAATGCTTGTGTTTACATCTTTACTCATCGGAGTTCACAAGTTTGCCAGATTCACAAAGTAAACTTTGTACCTTTATGAATTCACACCTCCCTTAAAGCTCTTAGGGCCAGAGAGCACCATGGGAGAAAACCCATAATCCCATTCTCTCAGAAGAGTCAGATATAAGGCCAGTGAAGAGAGAGCTATTCCAGAATATTTTCCATTTGGTGGTTGGTCGAAGAAGAGAGTTCAGCTGGTTGGAGAGGAGCACTCTGGTGCAGACACAGAGCACTTTGAGAGATTTCAGCGGAATTACTCCAGAAGCCCTCTCTCCGAGGCAAGAAAGAATATTTTTCATTTGGCTGGCTGGTGGCAGAAGAAGAGTTTTCAGAGGATAAAGCTACGAGTGGAGAGTTCAGTGGACAACCAGATTCATCTTCATCTCACACCCCTGTAGTTGGTGGCTGGGCTCCTGCACTTCCCCCACTGAGACCAAGCTGGTCTGAAAGACTCATCAGAAAGCTAGCCGAGCCCCAAGTGAAGGAGACAAGAGATTCATTCCATCTCTGTGCTGGTTGGAGGCTGAAGAAAGCAGAGGCAGAGGCTAAAGGACAGAACCTTTGGATTTGGAGATATTTGGAGGGCTCTAAGCTAAACCGGCTGTGTTTTGAGAAGAACAAGGACTCCAACATTTGAATTCCAACAGTTGGGGAGGCTTTTTTATTTCTGGTGTTTTAAGTTAAAATAAAAACTTTTTTTTAAAGAAGGAATTTGTTGGAATAATCAAGACTCCTAACTGAATTTTCATTGTCTTCATTTCTCTAAATGGTAAATGAATATAAAATTGGTTTTCTAGTTTGATTCCTCAGATTTTTCTAATTCAAAAGATAAATGTTTGTGTGAAATCATTCTTGGACACAATTTTTAAAATTTTGTTAAGAGCTTTTTTATTTCCAAAATATATGCATGGATAATTTTTTAACACTGACTCGTGCAAAATCTTTTGTTCCAAATTTCTCCTTCTATCCTCCCATCCCCTCCCCTAGATGGCAAGTAACCTAATACGTGTTAAACATGTGCAATTCTTCTATATGTATTTCTATGATTATTGTGGTGCAAAAAAAAAAAAAAATCAGATCAAAGGGGAAAAGAATGAGAAAGAAGACAAAATGCAAGCAAACAACAACAAAAAAAATGAAAATGCTATGTTGTGATCCACACTAAGTCTCCACATTCCTCTCTCTGGGCATAGATGGCTCTCTTCATCATGAGATCATTGAAACTGGCCTCAATCATCCCATTGTTGAAAAGAACCACATCCATCAGGATTTATCTTCCTATAATCTTGTTGTTGCCATGTACAACGATCTCCTGGTCCTGCTCATTTCATTTAGAATCACTTAATGTAAGTCTCTCCAATTCTCTCTGAAGTCATCCTGCTGATCGTTTCTTATAGAACAATAATATTCCATAACATTCATATACCATAACTTAGCCAGCCATTCTCCAACTGATGGGCATCCACTCAGTTTCTACTTTCTTACCTCTACAAAAAGGATTGCCACAAATTTTTTTGCACATGTAGATCCTTTTTCCTTTTTTATGATCTCTTTGGGATATAGGCCCACTAGAGACACTGCTGGATCAAAAAGTATGCACAGTTTTTATAGCCCTTTGGGCATGGTTCTAAATTGCTCTCCAGAATGGCTAGATCCATTCACAACTTCAACAACAATTTATTAGTGTCCCAGTTTTCCCACCTCCCCTCCAACTTCCATCATTGTCTTTTCCTGTCATTTTAGCCAATCTGAGAGGTGTGTAGTGTAAGAGTTGTCTTAATTTGCATTTCTCTGATCAGTAGTGATTTAGAGCACTTTTTCATATGACTAGAAATGGTTTCAATTTCTTTATCTGAAAATTGTCTGTTCATAGCCTTTGACCATTTATCAAGTGGAGAATGGCTTAAATTCTTATAAATTTAAGTTAATTATATATTTTAGGAATGAGGCCTTTATCAGAACCTTTGAATATAAAAATGTTTTCCCAGTTTATTGCTTCCCTTTTAATGTTGTCTGCATTGGTTTTGTTTGTACAACACCTTTTTAATTTAATATAATCAAAATTATTTATTTTGTATTCAATAATGTACTCCAGTTCTTCTTTGGCTACAAATTCCTTCCTTTTCTACAGATCTGAGAGGTAAATTATCTTTTGTTTTTCTGATTTGCTTATAATATCTTTTTTTAATTAAAGCTTTTTATTTTTCAAAACCTATGCATGAACAATTCTTTAACATTAGCCCTTACAAAACTTTGTGTTCCAATTTTCCCTCCCTTCCCCCATGCCCTCCCCCTAGATGGCAAGTAGTCCAATATAATATCATTCTTTATGGCTAAATCATGAACCCATTTTCTACCTTATCTTGATATACAGTGTTATGTGTGGATCAATGCCTAGTTTCTGCCATACTAATTTCTAATTTTGGACACATGCTTTTAAGAAATTATTCTTCAGTTATGAACAAAATTCAATTTGTTCAATTCTCCTGTTTCTGTGAAATTTTTAATTTGAAAGATTAGAATAAGAAACCAAACTGTAAATTTTTACATATATATTTATTCAGTGCACATAAAAATGGATATAAAATAAACAGTGCTTTACTGTGGCTTTGATTTGAACCAGTCTAGGTGGGTCTTTAGATAAGGACTGATAAATATTTGATTATAACCTACACCTCTACAAGGCAGAGGGCATGAGAAGGGAGAAAACGTGACCTTTGTTTCAACTAATAAAGCAATAGACAAAAATATCTAAGGTTATGACTGTGAATGAAATAATTCTTTTTTTTTAAAGACTTCTTTAAAGAACTTGTTTTTCTTATTGATAACTGACATTTAATAGAGCTTTAAACCTGCCAAGTGCTTTACACATAGTTATTTCCTTGGAGTCTTAGTGATTCTGTAAAATTATTGTTTTCAGGTATTACTATCATCCCCATTTTACAGATGAGGAAATGGACTTTGGAAAAATTAAAATAATTTGCATGTGATCATATAGCTGGATCACAGAAGAGAGAATTCTCATAGAACTAGAACCTGGGTGTTATGAGCTCTATCCATTTTACTACATTGCCTCTCAAGTCTGAAATAACTGATGATATATAATATTGTGTTCCTTTCATTGTACTTTGGCAGCAAGGAGGGAAATACTAAAATATTAAAAGATTATTTTTTCAAGAGTAGCATAGGATTTTCCTAATTCTTTTTTTATTTCAACGTTTTCCATACAAAATGGTACACAGTGTGTTCAGTTGGTAATAGAGGATAAGAGAGACAAAACTGACCTGTCTTTGTGGTATCATTCTTTTGGGGACTGAGGTATCAACTGTTCTATTCCTTAAGAGGCAAAGACAAAAAAGGACAGATTTTGCGAACGCAATTGAAAGGCTAGACAAGCTTTTCATTAGAGCAAGACCGATTACATATAAGGGAGGCTTATGATGTGGAAGGATTATTGCTTTCCAAGGTTCATTGCCTCTGATTTGCATAGGTTTAATTTTCCCAAGCTCAGGTCCTGAGCAGGGGAGGGCAGGGCAGTGTTAATTTCTGTATTGCTTATTAAGCACTGGGCCAGTTCACAGAAGTTGGTAGATCTGTAATTTTTTTTCCTTGTATCATTAAGCTCCTCCTTTTTTTCCCCATTCTCCGAATGGGGGTTTAAAAGAAGGCTATAACATTAAATGCACAATAGAGTACTGGCACTGAGAGACAGTGCCTACTTGCCTGGACTGTCCTAAGGAATACATTCCTTAAGAATGAGAAATACTCATATGAAGACCCACCTGAAGGCCCTTGATAACAATAACACTAATTATAATGAGGAACTCCTCGCAGCCTTTACTTTGTCTAGTGTGGGGGCATGTGTACAGTTTGTGCCTAGGATGTAGCAAAGGAAGAAGATTTTATGTTTTTGTGGAATATAACTATTAGAAGAGTCTTTTGGGGGATGAGTAGCTAAGATGGGATGGGAAGATACAGAGGAGAGGACAACATTGTCTTTAATTTATCATTCATCCTGTTGATCTTTACTCCAAAGACTTACAGATATAGAATGTGTGAAGATCTCCTAAGATATTTTATAAGGAAGTCATAGAAATCATCAGTTCCTTTAAGAAGATAAAAGTAGCAGAATCCTCTGAAATAGTGTACTGAGAAAGTTATACAGAAGTTTGGCAAGAAATCTACCAAACAGATTCTTCAGAGTATTGCCAATTTGTCTATCCTAATGTCTAAAATGTTTTCTAGAGTACTTAATACTTGGCAACGACGACAAGATATGTTTCTGTACTGCTTATTCTTTTTTAGAATTAAAAGACATGTAATCTATCAATAAAATTGCATTTAATAAAATTAATTGTATTTAAAGCCTAGAATATTTAGAAGATGTTTATACAATATTCATAATTAGCAGGAAGAATTGAGCAATGAGATTTGAAGCTATTTAACCAATATTTTAATAGGTTTGTTCTAAGTACCTTTGGAAATATTCCTCACAACATGTCTTTATATTAGCAACATGTATTCAAGAAAAGAGAGGGTGGATTAGAGGAATTTATTGTTTTCCTGTGTGCTCTGTGACTCTGATGAAGAAAATAGGTGATTGAGTTGTTAAGTCTCTATTTTTACTGCAAGTTTCTGGGCATAAGGGATCTCTAATAGAGCCTATTTTTGGTACAAAAAGTAAGTGTATGGAATATGTATGACATTTATTTGTAATGTTTGCTCTAAAACTTTTGAAAAATTAGTTGACAAAATTAGTTGCTAAAAAGAAAAGCATGAATTTTGAAATCTTTGAATGTTTAATTGTGAGTATTAACCATTCTTTATCGACATATGTAGTTTTAAGACTTTTTTCTGACAGTATTATGTAGTTATTTTTTAGAGTGGATAGATGGGAGTGTCACTTGAATATTACCATACAGGTGACATGTATTTTGTCTGGTCTTTATTATGTTACTAGTTTCATACTGTACTAAACAATTTCATTCATACTATAGCCAAGCTATACTTATGAGAAACAGTAAGATATTGTATTTATAGCTATTATTGCAAGTTTATAAGGCATTTTTCTATCTTGTTTTACATGTATATTATATAATATTTGAAAAGAATTTTTCCTGATTGAGAAAATGATACAAAATGCAGAACCCACAATTTTGATAACAGAAAATTTTCAATATTTTTTCAGTATTTTGTTATATTGAGAGTCTTTTTTGAATTTTTAGTTAGCTAATCAATATATGAATATATTAGACATGAATTAGAATGAATGAATATATTAGACATATTCAGATTTTAGTTAGGATTTTATATAACTTAAATTTTAATTCCTTGGTTCTTTGTTGTTTCTATTAATCCATAGTATTATTTTAATAAATATATAATACTAATCTACTAACTCTGGTCTATGTCTGTTAACCTATACATGTCTAATTAAAATCAATCAATAAATACAGAAAAATGTGAAGTCTTGGGAAAAAATTTTAAAAAATAGGCTGATGAGCTCATGAAATTCAATTTATAACTCACATATTTATGTTCTTTATGAGAATTAAATATTTCTTCCTTTAAACTTTTAAGAACCCTTGCATTTATAATGCTAAATATGTACAACCTTTTGAAAATGATGATTATTTATAAGAAATAGATCTATTTCAAATTTCTCCTTAAAGCTTTTTTTTTTTAAGTAAGCTCAAGAAAATTCCATTTTTTAGTGGTTTTATTGTCCTGTTTTCATCATTATATATGACTTCTAACACACAACTTAAGGTTTTTACATTCTTACCCTATTCTTAAATTGTTTTAGTTAGGTTAGTCATTAACTCACTTGGCTACTTCATCTTCAACTTTAGTTAGTTATTTATGGGTTATAAAGCATATTTAAATTTTTTGTTACATATAAACTTTAAAAGAATAAAGTTTGATACAGTCATAGTTGGACAACAAGACTTGTTACCTTTTCTAGGATATAATGAATTTGTTCTAATGAGATTTGAAAATTAGTGTTTTAGTTTTACTTAAATGTAAATAGGCTTTAAAACTTGTGGCAGTGTTTATAGTGTTAAGGTTACACATATTTTTTTAAGGTTGCATATACTTTCTTAAATGGAGCATTTCCCCTCTGAATAAAATCAACATAATTTTTTAAAAGAATATCCATGATTATTCCTTTTTGTTTTTTTTAGTTGTCTGGCCTACGTAAGATTTAACGGCACTGTTTCACTACTTTGAATATGAAGGGCCTGTTTGTCTGGCATATATTATCAGAAGGGGAATAATATGTGGTATGATTAGAAAGATATGCTAGGGCAGGTTGTGACCAGCTGTCAAAGGTAAACAGAAGAGTTTATATTTGATCCTATATGCTATAGTTGGGAACTCTTGAAATATATTTAATGGGGAATAACATCAGACCTAAACTTTCAGAAAATCAAAAATAAAATTTAATCTCTTTTCCTTATCAATCCCAAAGAATTAGGAAACCAAAAAAGCTAAAGTAAGACTTCTCAATAGTTATCTTCTTAAGTGACTAAAAATAGAAAACTGTCATAATCATGTGCCAAAGAAGCAAAAATCCCAAACCATTTTGTAATACCACTTAGCTGATTAGTGCTGATCAGTGCAAATCACTTATAAATTGGCTAAGAGAAAAAAAAAACCTTAATATATTGCCAAGGCAAATTTTCTACTCTGTGGATTATCTGCACTACATATGATGAGTTGAGATTTTATATGGTGTCAAAGGCATAAATTGAGAAAATCCACTAACATTTCATTAATTTTAAGTCTTATCAATTCTATTCTGATCATAAAATATATTTAAATGAAGTCTGCTTAAGGATGAGTCATTATATGAGAGTAAAAGATAATGTATTGGAATGCCACACATAGTTGTATAGTATGCAGTATTGAACATAGGTCTAGTGTAACTCAGAATTTTTTAATGATGACTATTCTCATTATGACTCAGGGGTTTTAATTAAGCAAACAAATGATTATATTTCACAAAAGTGCCACATATAGATACCTAATTAGTAAATGTCCTTAGTTTCAGACATTCATCAATAGTTAGTAGGTCATAACATAAACTGCCTTTGAATGTAATCTAAATCCAGCTGTTAATCATTAGAAGGATATTTTTCATTTACTAAGATCTTTTGTAGTTTTTTTTTTTTGGTTGTTTATTAATTGGTTTTTGATTTTTTTCAAATTACATGTAAAGATAGTTTTCAACATTTATTTTTTGTAAGATTTTGAGTTCCACATTTTTCTCTTTCCCTCTCTCCCCTCACCTTTCCCAAGACAGCAAGCAATCTGATATAGATTATTCACATTAAACATATTTCCACATTAATCATTCTGAGAAAGAAGAATCAAAACAAAAGGGGAAAACCACAAGAAAGAAAAAACAAAAACAGGTGAAAATAATATGCTTTGCATTAAACTGAGAAAACATTTTTACCACTAAAGGTTCTGATAAAGACCTCATCTCCAAAATATATAGAGAATTGACTCTAATTTATAAGAAATCAAGCCATTCTCCAGTTGATAAATGGTCAAAGGATATGAACAGACAATTTTCAGATGAAGAAATTAAAACTATTTCTAGTTATATGAAAAGGTGCTCCAAATCATTATTGATCAGAGAAGTGCAAATTAGGACAACTCTGAGATATCACTACACACCTGTCAAATTGGCTAGAATGACAGGGAAAGATAATGATGAATGTTGGAGGGGATGTGGGAAAACTGTGACACTTTGGTGGAGTTGTGAACGAATCCAACCATTCTGGAGAGCAATTTGGAACTATACTCAAAAAGTTATCAAACTGTGGGAACTCTTTGATCCAGTAGTGTTACTACTGGGCTTATATCCCAAAGATATGTTAAAGAAGGGAAAGGGACCCATATGTGCAAAAATGTTTATGGCAGCCCTGTTTGTAGTGACTAGAAACTGGACAATGAATGGATGCCCATCAAGTGGAAAATGGCTGAATAAATATGAATATTATGGAATATTATTCTGTAAGAAATGATCAGCAGGATGAATAGAGAGAGGCTTGGAGAGACTTATATGAACTGATGCTAAGTGAAATGAGCAGAATCAGGAGATCATTATACACTTCAACAACAATATTGTATGAGGATGTATTCTGATGGACATGGCTCTCAAACAATGAGAGGATCCAAATCAGTTCCAATTGATCTGTAATGAACAGAATCACCTACTCCCAGAGAAAGAACACTGGAAAATGAGTATGGACCACAATATAACATTTCCACTTTTTCTGTTATTGTTTGCTTGCATTTTAATTTTTTCTTCTCAGGTTATTTTTACCTTCTTTCTAAATCTGATCTTTCTTGTGCAGCAAAATAACTGTATAAATATGTATACATATATTGTATTTAACATATACTTTAACATATTTAATATGTGTGGGACTACCTGCCATCTAGGGGAGAAGGTGGAGTTCGGAAGGAGGGGAAAAGTTGAAACAAGTTTTTGCAAGGGTCAGTGTTGAAAAATTATCCATGCATATGTTTTGTATATAAAAAGTTATAATAAAAAAAGGAAAATAATATGCTTTGACCTACATTCAGACTCCAGATTTCTTTCTTTGGATGTATATAGCATTTTCCATCATGAGCCTTTTGGATTTGTCTTGGATCATTGTATTGCTGAGAAGAGTTAATTCTATCATAATTGATCATTACACAGTGTTGCTGAGTATAACATTTTAAGATTAGAAAAGCAAAATGTAAACTTAAAACCCTGCAAACCCCAAAAGTAAAAAGATATAGAAATCTATTCTCATCAATATAGAAAAATGATGCATATTTATTGATTGAAATTTACTCAACTGGCTCCAGATAGGAAGATAGAACATGTCTATTTGAACTTCCAAACTTTGCATTCTATGGAACTCCTTTGATTACTATGATAGCCTTATCATCATGTTCATATTTTTTTGTTAACAAGATGATCTTTTAAACTCTTCCAGATGCTCATATTCAAACTTTTTCATTGTATCTGAAACAATCAACATTGATTTTAATTTTTTTTTCTTAGTTCTAGGCACAGACAGGGTGGAGCAGATGACCAGAACTTACAATGACATTGATATGGTCACACATCTTCTGGCTGAGGTAGGATCACATTTTTCCTTAAAGATTAGTGACTTAAGTTAAAATGATCATTTTTCTTTCTTCTTTGCCTTGTCAGGGTTGCTATAACTAAAGCTGTTTCTCTTAGTCTATATGTAATTGGCTCTGATTAGCTTAGTCTATATGTAGTTGGCTCTGATTAGATACTAAAATTCAGGTTCAGAGTAATTAGAAATACTATATTGGAAAGTCTCTTGTTTTTACCCCAGTTTAACAAAAATAAGCATTCTTTGAGCATATAGGTCTATACCTTGTCTAGCTTTTTTGCTAATCTAGACTTTGAGCCTCAAAATTCTTAGTCTTTTAACATTTCTTTGGATCTTATTTTTCTTATCTATAACATGAGGTAGTTAGAATAGATAATTATATTGTAAAGTATCTTCCACCTTTAACCATCTTATTACGGTCTACTCTGTGAAATAACATTGTCCTTGTCTTCTAGAAATTTAAAACTATTAGCCTGTTTCTTTGTCGTTTTTCTTCTCTCCTCTCCATCTTGCCTAAACTGACAGTCCAGCAGCCAGTCATGGGCCTGATCCCCATTCTGATTGCCTCCTGTTCTTTTTTTTTCCCCCCCACTGTGGCCCTCTCTTCCTGGGAGCTCCTCCTATTGGTGCTAGATTTCATCCCAGTTGCCCACTTTGGTTTAGTCCTACTTCATTTCAGAAATCCCAAACTCCAGTGATTCACCAGCCCCAGCCTTCCTCAGGAACAGGGATATACAGACTTGCACCACCACACCCAGCTATAGCATTACTCTTAACACACTTAACTACAAGCTATTCAGTTCAATGCCCCTTTTCTGGAACATTACTATAGTTGTGCGTCCTGGTCCTATCTCAGAGGGTCACATGCATATGTTTACTCTAGTGCTTCACAACCTTGAAGGGTTCATGGACTTTGTGTAAGATGATGATCAATAATTCTCAAAATGTAAAACTAGATATTGATTTGCATTTAGCACTGTGATCTTCACATATTTAGCTGAAAATTTTTTCCTTCTTTCTTTTCTCTGGAATTGAAATGGTATTTGATGCTTTCTAGGAATTTGCATTTGTAACTAGAGCTTCTGAAGTATATTGGATTAAGTAACGCTTTCCTTATTGTCAAGTGAAAAGTGTGTTTGATGTGTTTGAGTAGAGAGATCGAGACCTAGAGCTAGCAGCTCGTATTGGACAAGCTCTCTTGAAGAGGAACCATGTTCTGTCTGAACAGAATGAAGCACTTGAAGAACAGCTGGGACAAGCTTTCGATCAAGTGAGTGGTCTCCCTGAATGATAGAGGCCTTGAGAAAACAGGGTCATCCTACTATGTTGGATTCATTACATAGGAGGCATTCTGACTCAGGTGGATTATTTTGACTGCCATTACAGTGAACATAGTGATGGAAGGAGATATTTTGGAAGTCATCTGTTGTGTGATTAAACTCTTATTAATAATGTGAAAGTAATTTAATTAAAGGTAAAATAATTTTAAATAAGCTACTTGTTTATTAATGTTCACTGGTGTCTTCCTCTTCTCGGGCTGTAAGGGAGGGAGGTTTTTGTAAGAGCTTTCCTCTTTCCTTTCTTTGGTGAACATCCTGTGGCCTCAGCTTGTCACTCCTTAGCAGGTGATCCCCAAGTCCACATTCCAAGCCTGCCTTGACCTTTTCTCCAAACCAGACTCCTCCATTTCTTATTCTCTTCCCCTTCAATTCTGCAGGTCCTGATGAGTGAGTGCACATCAGCTACATCTTATCTAAAAACGGTATCTGCCTGTCTCTAGCAGGGACTCTTCAGAGTGGGTGCTTAGCTGTATGTTGAGTTCTAATCATTCATTCATCAGGCATTTATTAAGTGGCAGTTATGTAAGAAACATAGTGGTAGGTGTTATAGATACAAAGACAAAAATAAATCTGGCCTTGTCCTCAAAGCATTTATTTTCTACTGTGGGAAAACAACATATGCATTAATTAGCCAATGCAAAATACCTGCAAGATAAATACAAAACCTTGGGGTAGAAGGAAGGAGGAAAGAGACAGTGATAACTAGGGGAATCTGAAAAGGCCTCTTGTAAAGGGCAGCATTTGGACTGTGGCTTGGATCTAGTATTTTGAAGAAGCAGAGGTGTGAAGGGAATGCATTCTAGTTGTAGGGGGTAGTTCTACACAGGAAAAGAGACAGGAGATGAATGGTAGCCTTAGAAGTAAGGGTAAGTAGGCTATTTAAGCTAGAATCCAGTGTTCACAAGGATGATAAATGTGAGGTCAGCTTAGAAAGTTAGGTTGGAACCAAGGTACAAAGGGCTCTAAATGCCCTTTGTATTCAGTTCGAAAGGAACCACTCATTCTTGAGCAGGGCAGTGATATGATTAAACACTTTAGAAGTATCAGTAGGCAAGCTCTATGAAGAATGTGTTGGATAGGAACAATCCAGGAGACAGGGAGACCAATTAGAAGGCTGCAAGTGTTGGTTTTTTAAGCAAGAGTTGATAAGAGAAGGGAGCAAATGAGACAAAATGCCATGGAAATGAAATTATCATTTAACAACTGACTGGATATGAGGGCGGAAGGACAGTGAGTATGAGAGGATGATGAGGATTGTTAATCTGGATGATTTGAAGACTCATGGTGTCCTCAAAGGAAATAGGGACATTAGGAAGAAGGGCAGGTCTTAGGAGAAAAGATAATGAGTTCTGTTTAGACACGACGAGTTGAGGAGCTATATGCAGTTGAAAATATAGCTATTGGCAATTGGTGTTGCAGGATCCAAGCTTAGGAAATGGACCAGAGCTGGGATTCATCTGCCTAAAAACAATAATTGAATTCATAGTAGTTGATAAATTCACTGAGAAAAAAAAAAAGGTTTTCTTTAAGGGGTGGGACATGGATAATAAACTAGTAAAAGAGACTGAAAAGATAAGAGAGAACCAGGAGAGAAAACCCTCCCACAGAAGAGAGAGCATTCGGAAGGAGAAAGTGATTAATAGTGCTGTAGAGGTGAAGAAATTAAGAATAATCCCTCTGATTTAGCAGTTAGTAACCTTGAAGAAAGTAATTTCAGTTGAATATTGAGATCATAAATTGTATATAGGTTGAGGAATAAATGAAAGAGAAAACAGAGTCTCTAGGATCTTGGTTATGAAGGATCCTGATTGGAGAGGATGTTAGGGTTAGGTAAAGGAAGGCTTTGTAAAGATGGGGAAGACCTGAGCAGGTATATAGGGAGAGATTAAAAAATAGAGAGAGGAGCAATGACAGCGAATGAGGGACAAATTACTGGAAGAGATGAGATCCAAAGCCATCAAGGGTAGACCTTGGTGAAGCGATCTTTGTCAGAGACTGTCAAAATCAAAGAGAACTGTAGGTGATGGCAAGTTGTGTCTGTAATTTGTGATCTGGCACAGTTCTTGCCCAAATGTATTTGGGTTCCAAATCTGTCCTGGTTGACTCGATAGACAAGGTGTGCTTTACTTTTTATTTCCTACCAGATTGCAAATCAGCTGCTCACAAAGATTGCAATTAAAATTTCTTTTGTAATTATTTTTTGCATTCTCCTTCCTTGTAGAAGTAGAATAATTTCTGTTGCTGCAAGTGTTGTTTTGGTTTTTATTTTTCTAATTCAGCATGCTCTCTGTTGTTTAGAGTTCTGATAATCATGACATCATCTTTTCCTCATTCACCTTTCTCCTTTGCCTATTTTTAACCAAAAAGAAAAAAATATTGTATGCTGAAAGAGTGTGAGTGTGTGTGTCTGTGTCTGTGTCTGTGCAAGCACATGTGTGATTGAAGTGCTCTTGGGCCTGATTATCACTTTCTTAATGATTGCATCAAGGTTATTAGCTGACTATGATAAAGTTCTGTAGAAGTACTATTTTGGAATCCCTCATTTTACTGTGCAGACTGTACAGATATAGTTTTATGGATGTATCTTTATGAACGTGAATATCTTCATATCTCAAATGAGATATTAAGATTATTTCAATGACTCATTATTAAAGAATTAAAATACACTACTATTATAGAACTCACTGCAATCACTTCTTTCTCTTGAAGGCTTGTCATATCAAGACTGAAACAATTACCTATGAAGAAAAGGAGCAGCAACTTGTCAATGACTGTGTTAAAGAACTCCGTGAGTATTAGGTTTCCATTCTGTCATTGGATTTAGGTAAAGACAGTTCTAGAATGGCCTTTTTTTCAAGCTTGACAGTGCTTTGGTTTTTTTTTTTTGTTATTTTTAAATGAACATTCAAGTCAACAGATATATGGCTTACTAATACAACACTTATTTCCTCATTCATTAAAGACCTACTATGTGTGAAACATTGAATTAGGTGACCTAGGGTGATAGCCATGGTCCTTATGATTCTATGACTATCAAGATTCATAATGTGAAATAAAACATCAAATTTAATTTTCAAATGCTTTGCTTTATATGCCAGTACTGGTTGTTCAATAATATCTTTATTACTATAAATAATACCAAAATATACCAACTGAAAAGATGTGGAAAGAAAAGATGGTGAGCATGTTACCTTTAGGGAGCTCTTTCTGTCAAGGACCACTGATATACAAAATTATTGATCAAGAATGGCATAAATGAAGATTTAATTTAGTTTTTAGAGTGAAGAATGTTTAAGAAAGAGGGGATAAAATATTGTGCAGGATCACTTTTTAAACTTAGGCTAGGAAATACAATTTTATTCACTGCATTTGAACAATTAAAAAAAATTATTTTAGTCCTCTGTTATGATCAATTAAAGGGAATAACCAGAGTACGAAGAAATAATAATGGTTAGTAATAATAATAGTTAGCATTTATATAGTGCCTACTATATGCCAGATCCTGTGTTAAGCACATTTAACTCTCACAACTTTGGGAGGTAGATGCTATTATTATCCTCATTTTACTGATAAGGAAACTGAGACAAATAGGAGTTAAGTGACTTGGCCTGGATCATATAGCTGTTGATAGTCTGAAATTGGATTTGAACTCAGGTCTTTTATTCTAAGATCAGTGCTCTATCCATGCAGCTGCTTAAGAAAAAAAGAGGGAGGCAAAAGGGAAGAAGAGAGAAAAAAATGACACCAAAGGAGAGAAGAAAGCTGTAGTTTATATAGTGAGTGTGGCTATTAATCCTTCCCATCCGTTTAGGCTAAAAGCATCTAGATTAAGTAATGTCAGAATTTTTGTGCTATAAGAAATTTTTTGTCATTGTTCTTCTTCCTTCATTTTTCTTATACTTTATTTTTCCAAATATATGCAAGGATAGTTTTCAGCATTTACTTTGCAACCTTGTATTCCAAATGTCTCTTTATAAGACACTTTAAAAATTAAATCTCTCCTTTTACAGATGAGGAAATAATTTTAAATAGCTTTAAAAGACTCCACAAAGCTACTAAATTGCAAAACTAGCTTTCTGGTTACTTATTACTCTCCTCTGAAGTCTAATTAACTCTCTACTAACTTAAAAGTATTTTCTGAGAGGAAAGTGAGAAAAAGCCAAGAGGAGGGAGAGGGAGAAGTCTGGTTTTCTGTTTTCTGTTTTGTTTTTGGTGGGCTTTTCTTTCCTCTAAATTTTAAAGTTTATTTTTGAAATAAATATTTACTTTTCCTTGAAACATAACTTAACATGGATAGGAAAGAATGACAAAGATTTTAGAAATTTTCCCTAAAAATGGCGAGCCTAAAAATCTATCTGACTTGCAAAAGCTACTTGCTTGTCTTTTGCTTTAGGGGTTTCCTCTAACTAATTGTTGCCCTAGTTTGTGCTGGTTTTTCATCTTTTGCTATATCATGAAAGAAGTTTATACTCCACACTATCAATTTTTTTTTAAATTTTTATTTAATAATTACTTTATATTAAAGTCAGACTTAAATAATTGGAAAAATATTAAGTGCTCTTGGATAGGCCGAGCAAATATAATAAAGATGACAATACTCCCTAAACTAATCTATTTATTTAGTGCTATACCAATCAGACTTCCAAGAAAATATTTTAATGATTTAGAAAAAATAACAACAAAATTCACATGGAACAATAAAAAGTCGAGAATCTCAAGGGAATTAATGAAAAAAAAATCAAATGAAGGTGGCCTTAGCTGTACCTGATCTAAAATTATATTATAAAGCAGCAGTCACCAAAACCATCTGGTATTGGCTTAGAAATAGATTAGTTGATCAGTGGAAAAGGTTAGGTTCACAAGACAGAATAGTCAACTATAGCAATCTAGTGTTTGACAAACCCAAAGATTCTAAATTTTGGGATAAGATTTCATTATTTGATAAAAACTGCTGGGATAACTGGAAATTAGTATGGCAGAAATTAGACAAGGACCCACACTTAACACCACATACCAAGATAAGATCAAAATGGGTCCATGACCTAGGCATAAAGAACGAGATTATAAATAAATTAGAGGAACATAGGATAGTTTATCTCTCAGACTTGTGGAGGAGAAAGAAATTTGTGACCAAAGATGAACTAGAGACCATTACCAATCACAAAATAGAAAATTTTGATTATATCAAATTAAAAAGCCTTTGTACAAACAGAACGAATGCAAACAAGATTAGTAGGGAAGTAACAAACTGGGAAAACATCTTTACAATTAAAGGTTCTGATAAAGGCCTCATTTCCAAAATTATTGATCAAGAATGGCATAAATGAAGATTTAATTTAGTTTTTAGAGTGAAGAATGTTTAAGAAAGAGGGGATAAAATATTGTGCAGGATCACTTTTTAAACTTAGGCTAGGAAATACAATTTTATTCTGCATTTGAACAATTAAAAAAATTATTTTAGTCCTCTGTTATGATCAATTAAAGGGAATAACCAGAGTACGAAGAAATAATAATGGTTAGTAATAATAATAGTTAGCATTTATATAGTGCCTACTATATGCCAGATCCTGTGTTAAGCACATTTAACTCTCACAACTTTGGGAGGTAGATGCTATTATTATCCTCATTTTACTGATAAGGAAACTGAGACAAATAGGAGTTAAGTGACTTGGCCTGGATCATATAGCTGTTGATAGTCTGAAATTGGATTTGAACTCAGGTCTTTTATTCTAAGATCAGTGCTCTATCCATGCAGCTGCTTAAGAAAAAAAGAGGGAGGCAAAAGGGAAGAAGAGAGAAAAAAATGACACCAAAGGAGAGAAGAAAGCTGTAGTTTATATAGTGAGTGTGGCTATTAATCCTTCCCATCCGTTTAGGCTAAAAGCATCTAGATTAAGTAATGTCAGAATTTTTGTGCTATAAGAAATTTTTTGTCATTGTTCTTCTTCCTTCATTTTTCTTATACTTTATTTTTCCAAATATATGCAAGGATAGTTTTCAGCATTTACTTTGCAACCTTGTATTCCAAATGTCTCTTTATAAGACACTTTAAAAATTAAATCTCTCCTTTTACAGATGAGGAAATAATTTTAAATAGCTTTAAAAGACTCCACAAAGCTACTAAATTGCAAAACTAGCTTTCTGGTTACTTATTACTCTCCTCTGAAGTCTAATTAACTCTCTACTAACTTAAAAGTATTTTCTGAGAGGAAAGTGAGAAAAAGCCAAGAGGAGGGAGAGGGAGAAGTCTGGTTTTCTGTTTTCTGTTTTGTTTTTGGTGGGCTTTTCTTTCCTCTAAATTTTAAAGTTTATTTTTGAAATAAATATTTACTTTTCCTTGAAACATAACTTAACATGGATGGGAAAGAATGACAAAGATTTTAGAAATTTTCCCTAAAAATGGCGAGCCTAAAAATCTATCTGACTTGCAAAAGCTACTTGCTTGTCTTTTGCTTTAGGGGTTTCCTTAACTAATGGTTGCCCTAGTTTGTGCTGGTTTTTCATCTTTTGCTATATCATGAAAGAAGTTTATACTCCACACTATCAATTTTTTTTAAAAATTTTTATTTAATAATTACTTTATATTGACAGAATCCATGCCAGGGTAATTTTTTTTTTTTACAACATTATCCTTTGCACTCGTTTCTGTTCCAATTTTTTTCCCCTCCCTCCCTCCACCCCCTCCCCTAGATGGCAAGCAGTCCTTTATATGTTGGATATGTTGCAGTATATCCTAGATACAATATATGTTTGCAGAACCGAACAGTTCTCTTGTTGCATAGGGAGAATTGGATTCAGAAGGTATAAATAACCCGGGAAGAAAAACAAAAATGCAGATAGTTCACATTTGTTTCCCAGTGTTCTTTCTTTGGGTGTAGCTGCTTTTGTCCGTCATTTATCAATTGAAACTCAGTTAGGTTTCTTTGTCAAAGAAATCCACTTCCATCAAAATATGTCCTCATACAATATCGTTGTCGAAGTGTATAATGATCTCCTGGTTCTGCTCATTTCACTTAGCATCAGTTCATGTAAGTCTCGCCAGTCCTCTCTGTATTCATCCTGCTGGTCATTTCTTACAGAACAATAATATTCCATAACATTCATATACCACAATTTACCCAGCCATTCTCCAATTGATGGGCATCCATTCATTTTCCAGTTTCTAGCCACTACAAACAGGGCTGCTACAAACATTTTGGCACATACAGGTCCCTTTCCCTTCTTTAGTATTTCTTTGGAATATAAGCCCAATAGAAACACTGCTGGATCAAAGGGTATGCACAATTTGATAATTTTTTGGGCATAATTCCAGATTGCTCTCCAGAATGGTTGGATTCGTTCACAACTCCACCAACAATGCATCAGTGTCCCAGTTTTCCCGCATCCCCTCCAACATTCATCATTATTTTTTCCTGTCATCTTAGCCAATCTGACAGGTGTGTAGTGGTATCTCAGAGTTGTCTTAATTTGCATTTCTCTGATCAATAATGATTTGGAACACTCTTTCATATGAGTGGTAATAGTTTCAATTTCATCCTCTGAAAATTGTCTGTTCATATCCTTTGACCATTTATCAATTGGAGAATGGCTTGATTTCTTATAAATTTGAGTCAGTTCTCTATATATTTTGGAAATGAGGCCTTTATCAGAACCTTTAACTGTGAAAATGTTTTCCCAGTTTGTTGCTTCCCTTCTAATCTTGTTTGCATTAGTTTTGTTTGTACAAAGGCTTTTTAATTTGATGTAATCAAAATTTTCTATTTTGTGATTGGTAATGGTCTCTAGTTCATCTTTGGTCACAAATTTCTTTCTCCTCCACAAGTCTGAGAGATAAACTATTCTATGTTCCTCTAATTTATTTATAATCTCGTTCTTTATGCCTAGGTCATGGACCCATTTTGATCTTATCTTGGTATATGGTGTTAAGTGTGGGTCCATGCCTAATTTCTGCCATACTAATTTCCAATTATCCCAGCAGTTTTTATCAAATAATGAATTCTTTTCCCAGAAGTTAGGGGCTTTGGGTTTGTCAAACACTAGATTGCTATAGTTGACTATTCTGTCTTCACACTATCAATTTTTAAGGCAGATCCTAGATTCATAAACCATCTGGATTTGAGAAAGTTGGTCTTTAGCAGGGTTAGTGTTTACATTAATTGACATTACCAGTAGCCCACCAAAAAGTAGTCAGGGATCTGGATTACAGACCCTACCTAGATGGTCTTGTTCAGATCACTGTAGGCAGAGATATACTACTCTGTGTTTTTCTGTGGCCTTAGACTTGATATTGTTCTTTTAATTTCATTTAACTCTCAGGTGAAACAAATGCTCAGATGTCCAGGATGACAGAGGAGTTATCAGGGAAAAGCGATGAACTGATTCGATACCAGGAAGAGATCTCCTCCCTCTTGTCGCAGATTGTTGATCTTCAGCACAAACTTAAAGAAGTAAGTGTAAAGGAGCCAGCTGTTTTCATACCCTAGCGTTAGAACACAGAATATTATAAATATGTCCTAACCAGTCTGTGCAATTTCTTTCACACTCACCCCATCCCAGGCCCTTGGCTGTCATCATCGCTTCCTTATTAGTCCAATCAATTCAATGAACCACTGCCAGTTCAATCATCATAATGTCTGTTTCTGATCCAGCCATTTCTCAGCTAGAAAATTGTCCTGAGTCTTTATTTTCTACTTGGTTGTTGTGTCTACTTAGCCTAGAACTTGAGATTTAGACAAACTGACTCGTCTACCTTCAGCTTCTCTCACAGAACTCCCTTTCTTCTTCAGCCAAACTGGACTGCTCATGATTCCCTCAAATATGCCTTCCTGTCTCAATATCTTTGCATACACTGTTGCCTGTATTAGAAATACAGCTCTCCCCATCTCATCTCTGCTTCTGAGCCTTTCTCCAGAAAATGGAATAACTATTCACCTAACTCAGTAAGCTCCCATATGGCTTTGTAGTTCTCTCTGAGCAATTTGGAAGAGAAATAGTTTTTGTCTGTATTAGATTTTTAGAGTTATGTTATAATTATGAGTCTAATATTACATTCCAATATTCTACTGAATTTTTAAAGTTTCCTCTTCAGGAGTAATTGTTATTCATATCAGAATTTCCTATAATATCATATGCTTTCTCCTTAAAAAAAAGAAATAATTATATGATATACTTACAATATTAAGAATTTTTTTTTTAAACATGGCACTAGCATGTTATTGAAAAGGAGGAACTGAGGCTTCACCTACAAGCTTCCAAAGATGCCCAAAGACAGCTGACAATGGAGGTAATTTGTTTTCTTGTCTTTTTTGTGTCTCTCTTTTTCTAGAAAATATTTACTAGCAAAAGTTCACTAATTCTTCAATGGTTTTTATGAAAAATTATATAACTAGAGAAAATGGATAAAAATGATGATTTAAAAAGAAATTATCAGGATGCATCCATAGATTTTTATTGACATGTCCTACTAACAGTAAAAGATTTTGAATTTTGTAGAATTCTTCAGCAAAAATATATTTTTTTCAATCTAACTTGAATGAACATGAACAAGACAGTATCTTTTACATAGGGTCAATAATCTCAAATAAGAATGACAGAGTCCATTGTCATAAAGGAATCTATCTTGTCAACATACTACTTTAAAACCGCAATAGAAATACCAAAAAGAAGTACAACTATCAGAAAGGTAGAAATAATTCATAGAGATGATGGATTCAGTGGTCTCTCACCTGTGATCTTATAAAAAAGGACATAATTGGTCCATTCTGGTTTCCTCCTACACACAAAGGAGCTGGTATAGAGAGTAGTTCTCCTTTAATCAACTTATGTTAGGATATAGAGGAATAAATGAAATGCCTTAAGAGGAGAGCACATGTGAGTGCTTACTGCTGGTAATGTGTGAAATCAAAACTCTATTGAAGTATTTCAAGGCAGCTAACTGGCCGAGTGGGTAAAAGTACTGCACAGGAGTGCAAATCTGCCTTAGATATTTACTAGCTGTGTGACCCCAGACTAATCACTTAATCTCTCCCAGACAGTTCCTCATCTATAAAATGGGGATAACAATACCTTCCAGAGCTATTATGCTACTATCCTATGAGATTAAACTATATACGATGTTTTATAAACTTTAACATGCTAGATAAATGTTAACTATCATTATTGTTGTTATTGTTTCAACAAAAAACAAAGGAGACAAAACTGGAATACAATGTGCTGAAAGTTAAGAGAAATTGGCATTTATTTCAAAATCAGCTTTGTAAAAAGGAATCAATCATCACATGTATTACTTTAATCCACAGATACTTTTCAAAAGTGAATAACAATTAGATAGTATCTCAGTGGAATCTCCAACAATGAGATTTTAAAAATTAGTACTGTTTTGATTAACTTTCTTTTACTTGTGGAAAAAAAAGGAAGGGGTTGATTTTAACTTTCACAGATCATTGAGGTAAGGACTAGGAAAAGATTGGTAGAAAGATGAGACATAAGGCATTAGACTTTTGTTAAACTTATTAATATAAACATGGACTTTTCTACATGTGAATTTGGAGAAGGTTTAGTCTAGTGAAATATAGGTGATTGCATTCCTTCTCTTAGGTGACCTTTCTGCTTTTCAAATATCCCCACATAACCAAGAAAAATAACAAAACAAAAAAAAAAATCCCATATTCTCCAACAGTTTCTTTGTTCAGACTGATTTTATCAGAAGCTCTTCATGGAAAACTCCCTCTACCAAAGGAAATGACAATTCTCCTTGCAATTTGTCATGTTAGAGGACTGCCCAGAGGAGCAAATATTTAGGCAAAATGTTAAAAATGTCTGATTTTCTTAAGTTCTTTATAATGAGTCAGTCTCCTAAATATGCTTACAAATGTATAACCTCTCTGACATTTATTATCTGTGTGACCCCAAACAAGTTCCTCATCTGTAAAATGGGAATAATAATGCTTGCAACTACCTTAGAATTGAGGGGAAAGATTTTATATACCATAAAGCATCAAAAATATAAGGTTTTGGTTGTAAATTTGCTTAATGCATATGGATTAATTGGGCCTTTAGTCAACAAGAAGTTCAGTAGAAATTTACGTTTTGCTTTCAACCAACATTTATTAAGTGCCTACTTTTTGCTAGATGCCATCTAAATATATCTATCTAGACATAAAAAATTATTCCCAAACTAGGAAAATAAAAAACTTTAGAAAGAAAGGTTAAAAATAATTGTTAAACTTTCCCAACTCTAATATTTCTTTATTTGAGAAAGCATTTATTTAAAAAACTTATGAATACTAAATTAAATGTGACTTATTGCTAATCTATCAATAGTCTAGATTATTCTTGATACTCTATCAAATTTTATCAACTGAGATAATGGATTTCATGATCAAATGAGAAAATACTTTGCAAACTTTGAAGTGTTATATAAATTTAAATTTTAGGGTGGGAAGAAGTATATCTAATTGTCTCTAATAAGGATGTGTTTTGGCATTTCAGCCAGGTACCAACTGTATTCATTTGATATGAACTGCTTTACAGTACTAAAAAATGTTCACTTCTGGCTGATTAACTGAAAATTTTTCTTTTATTGTTCAGAAAAGGTGGCAAGTTATATTGATAATTCTGTTTCTCAATTTAGCTCCATGAGTTACAGGATCGGAATGCAGAGTGTCTGGGAATGCTACATGAATCCCAAGAAGAAGTAAAGGAACTCCGTAGTAGATCTAGTCCTGCGGCACATTTATATGGCTCCCAACCATTTTCTGCGGTATGGAAACTAGAGTACTCTTCCTAATATTAAAGATATTTGTTTTGTTTTGTTTTGTTTTGTTTTGTTTTGTTTTGTTTTGTTTTTAATGTTTTACCCTATAATACCATCAGGACAGTCAGTTAATCAATAGTCAATCAATGAACATTTTTTAAGCACCTTTTATGTAGCAGATATTGTGCTAAAACCTAGAAATACAAATACAGGTAGAAAGGCCATCCCCTGGAAGCAACAAACTGGTAAAGCACTTTTATATCCAAAAGATCTGATAAAGGCCTCATTTCTAAAATATATAGAGAATTTACTCAAATTTATAATAGTTCAAGTCACTCTCCAGTTGATAAATGGTCAAAAGATATGAATAGACCATTTTCAGATGAAGAAATTAAAACTATATGCAGTCACATGAAAAGGTACTCCAAATCACTGTTGATCAGAGAAACACAAATTAAGACTACTCTAAGATACCATTACATACCTGTTAATTTGGCTAAAATGACAGGAAACGAAAATGACGAACGTTGGAGGGGATGTGGGAAAACTGGGATACATTGTTGGTGGAGTTATGAACTGATAATTGTATAAATATGTATATATATTTTGTATTTAACATGTATTTCAACATATTTAGCATGTATTAGACTATCTGCCAACTAGGGAAGGGCATGGGGGGAAGAAGGGGAAAACTTGGAACAAAAGGTTCTGCAGAGGTCAGTGTTGGAAAAATTACCCATGCATATGTTTTGTCAATTAATTAATTAATTGATTGATTTTTTGAGGGGGTGGGGAAGAAAGA
Organism: Antechinus flavipes; assembly: GCF_016432865.1. NCBI lineage: Eukaryota > Metazoa > Chordata > Mammalia > Dasyuromorphia > Dasyuridae > Antechinus > Antechinus flavipes. Next base: position 83,989,529 of record NC_067400.1, read on the forward strand.
AAAACATCCCCTGTATAGGTGGGGATGTACACAAATGCCAATAAGGGCTCTTGGAGAAGGAAGTCACAGGTCAGCTTGAAGAAGGCGAAGCTATGACTGGCCCAAGCACCATCTCAAGTGGAGGTTCTCAGAGTAGTCTTCCATTCAAAGGGAGAGGATTTTCTACCACCTGTATTTTCATGACTGGCAAGAAGCTTCAGGTTGTAGAGCTAAGACATGATGGAGGAAGTCAAGTATGCAGCCTGGAGAGAAGGAAACTTTCCTACAAGTAGGCAGTTGTTTTAATGTTTATTTGAGGTGGAAGGATGCTTATATAGTTATAAGGAAATATGCAGAACTGATTTCCCTTCTTGTATATGCCATTCATTGTTTTGTCTGCCCTTTGCTTTGTGATCTTAGAGCTCCTTTGAAACACAAGCCCTGGTATTTGTCCTCAGTGGCTTTAACTTTCCTAGTAAATTATGAGTTGAGGTTCTCTTCTGAAGAGAAAGGGTGGAAGGCATAGGGAGAGATGAAGTTTGGGCTTGAAGAGAAGAGAATCATCTCAGTACATCTCAGGAGGAGTTTCATTATCCCAGAAGCAGACCACTCCCATCTAAATAGGTGTTTTCCTTATAGCTGAAATTAGCTCTCCACAACTTCTAAGATTCCTAATATTGCCTTGTATAAACCATTGCTTCTTAGTAGCTACATTAATGTCTTTGAACTGATTCTCCCTTTTTTCCTAGTCAGAATTATTTATATTTGTCACCAGAATTTTGTTCTTGAGAGCATTCCATCCCTCTTTACCTGATGTGGTATCATCTTTATTCTTTCTCAAAACTCTTTTGAAAGGCACTTCTGTGCTTTTATATAAGTATCATTAAAATGGCCAGGTCTTTGGAAGCTTTCCAATCCAGGATACATGATAGTCCATATCTAGATTTCTCTCCTTATCTACTCCTAATTCTGAGGTGATTGGTCACTTCCTTCCAAGATTCTGTCATTTCGACTTTGGAAGCTAGTTCTTTATTGATTATCCATTGTGGGGGTAGAAATGGAGAAGGAGAAAGAACTGTAAACAGATGTCTAGATATTTGAAGCCTCTAAGCACTACTCTGTCATGCCTCTGTGCCCTAATTTGTGACCTTTCAGATCTCATCATCATGAATTTTTACCATTTACCATTTTATTTCTTACTCTAAGTGTTCTCTACCATATTTTCTCCTTTCTGCTTTGTGAGTTGCCTTGCAGGTAGAAATTTCACTACCCATTTTATCTGATCTCTTTTATATAATTAAAGTATGCCTTTATATTACCAGGATTCTGTTATGAGTCACATCCCCATCAGTTGTAGATAATGTTTATGAAGTCAAAAGTTACTTCATTTATTTCTGTACATTACTTTGTACATTTGTGTAGAGATGTAAGAATCCCTGATTCTTCTTATTGGCCCTCTTCTTTTTTCTTTTAGTTTTGTTTAAACAAAATATACTTAAATTTAAACTATTTTGTTCAGGAATCTCTAGCTGCTGAAATTGAAGGAACCATGCGCAGAGAATTGAGTCTGGATGAGGAGTCTTCACTCTGCAAACAAAAGTAAGTCTAATATGTAATCACCTCCAGAACAGAGAAAAGTTTATTTTCTGGGGAGTTTTTCAACTATGACCCAAAGTGACAGGTATTTGTGAGAAGGAGTTATAAAATCAGTCCACATTTTATATCCTTTGGTAGCTTTCCTTTTCATGGCTTTCTGCAACTTCCTTGTTCTAAAATTTGTAAATATTTTTGTGTCCTGTTCTGTAGAACTTTTTAAAGTCCCCCACTTTAGATAGCTTCATGCTTAAATTAAATAAACATAACTGAATGTGTTCTGAAGTCTTCCTTTTCCATTAATTCTGGTTTTAATTCTAGCTGTTGTTTCACATCCATGCTAAATAAGTGTAAAATCAGATCACCTTTTTTTCTCCCCCCAAAAAAAAGATTTCTGGCTTTTTATTTGTAAGCTGCCATGTTAAGAAAGACATTGCCTGCTTCATTTGTACCCTTCCTGTGCTTCACCTTGTGGAAGGTAATGTTCCTTCTCATATTTAACAGAGAGCAACAGAAGCGAGTGTTCGACACTGTCAAGGTAGCTAATGACACACGCTGTCGGTCAACTTCATTTCCTGTCCTGCTTCCAATCCCGGGCTCCAATCGGTCAAGTGTGGTAATGACAGCAAAGCCATTCCAGTCTGGTGTTCAGCATTTGGACAGCAATACACATCTGAACCTGAGGAACAGCATGAATGATGCATCTAAGTAAGGAATTTAATTTGTTGCTTTGTTTTCTGCATTTTTTGTGTATTTAGAACCAAGTAAACTGGACACAAGTTTTAAGAACAATTTCATAGAAATAGGGAAGCCTCTATTATCATTTCAAAACCATTACTACATTTATTCATGTAATTTTATTAAATAATTTTCTTTTTAATATCCTAAAATATTAGTGGAAGATTATGACCCAACACTTCATCTTCTTCATTTCTTAACTATCTACTTATAAAATTTATCAGCTAATTGGAACTAGACTATAAAGGTCTGTGCTCCTGATTTTACATATTTGAGAGATAGCATGAAATAGGAAATAGAAAACCAGCTTTGGAATCCAGAAGGCTGAGGTTCAAGTCCAGTTTATGACTAGTAGTTCTGGAATCCATAGCAAGTTAACCCCACTTTGCCCCAGGCTAAATCTTTGAGATTCCAAGTTGTAGAAGAAGTCCCACTCACACACACACACTCACTCTCTCTCTCTCTCTCTCTCTCTCTATCTATCTATCTCTTTCCCTCTCTCTCTTTTTGGCTTTGTTTGTTTTTGCAGAGGCAATTGGGGGTAAGTAACTTGCCCAGGGTCACAGAGCTGGGAAGTGTTAAGTGTTTGAGATCAAATTTGAACTCTGGTCCTCCTGACTTCAGGGCTGGTGCTCTATCCAACCACTCTCCTTTTTTAAAAAACAAATTCAATAGTATTTTATTTCTCCAATTATTTGTAAAGATAGTTTACAATATTCATTTTTTAAGATTTTGAGTTCCAAATTTTTTTCTCCCTTCTTTGCTTCCTTGCCCCTTCCTCAAGATAGCAAGCAATCTGATATAAGTTACAAGTATACAATCATTTTAAACACATTTCCATATTAGTCATGTTGTGAAAGAAAAATCAGAACAAAAGGGAAAATCATGAAGGGAAAAAAACAAACAAAAAAATAGTTTGAAAGGTATGCTTCAACAACAGGATTATATGGTGATCAATTCTGATGGATGTGGTTCTTTTCAACAATGAGATGTTTCAGGCCAGTTCCAAAGGTCTTGTGATGAAGAGAGCCATCTGCACCTAGAGAGGGGATAGTGGTAACTGAGTATGGATTACAACATAGCATTTTCACTCTTTTTATTGTTGTTTGCTTGCATTTTGTTTCTTTCTCATTTTTTTTCCTTATTGATCTGATTTTTTCTTGTGAAGCACAATAATTGTGGATATGTGTATAGAAGAATTGTATATGAGAATTGTATGTTTGACATATATTCGATATATCATTTAGGGACCAGGGTTGGGGCAAGGGAGGGAAGAAATTTAGAACACAAGGTTTTGCAAGGGTGAATGTTGAAAATTGTCCACACATATATTTTGAAAATAAAAGGCTTTAGTAAAAAAAAAAAAAAATTTTAAAGATATTCGTAGAAGACAGATATAAAATCTTCTCATGCAGAAAATTAAACAGTTTAATCAGTTTAACCTTATTTATTCCCTTATTTAAAAAAAAAAAAAAGTCTGCTTCAATCTGCATTCAGTCTCCATAGTTCTCTCTCTGCATGTGAATGACATTTTCTATCCCAAGTTTATTGGAATTATCTTGGATCACTGTATTGCAGACCATTCTTCATAGTGAGAAGAGTTCTCTTTGGAGACAGTTCCCTATATCATTGAAACTACAGATCCTATCCCAAAAGGATAAGGAGGTAAAGAGAAGGCATGTTACTCAATTGGAGATATAAATATGGTTAAAGATATTCATATCTCTTAGGGGCAGCAAGATGACACAATGGGTAGAGTGCCAGGTCTGGAATTAGAAAAACATGCATTCAAATCTAGCCATAGATATTTATTATTTGTGTGGTACTTGGCAAGTCATTTATCTTCTGTTTGCCTTAGTTTCTTCATCTAAAAAGTGGGGAAAATAACAGCCCTTACATTTCGAGGTTGTGAGAATTAATTGAGATAATAACTGTAAAGTGCTTAACATAATGCTCAGAATGTCATAAACAATATTGAAATTCTAACTTATTATTATTAGCTACTATCAGGTAAAAAAAAAAAGTGCTACCTTATATGCACAGAATTATATGCACATTTTTTTTTCGCAAATTTATATTTAAAACAAAAATAACAAGTATTAGATTCTTAGTTTATTTCCTTCCATAACCTATCCTGTGAAAATGAGAAATATAAAATTTGCTCATCACACTCCTACAAATCTAATCCTCACCTATGAAAGGCCTATGGAAACACTTTATAATTGCAAGCATCCAGTGTTGCTACTAGTAGTAATGTTATTTTCCACAGGGACTCCCAGAATATGAAGCTGCCAGGACCCCCTGGAGACAATGACTTAGCTACAGCTTTGCACCGCCTTTGTCTGCGCCGGCAGAACTATTTAAGTGAGAAACAGTTCTTTGCCGAGGAATGGGAACGTAAGATACATGTGTTGACTGATGAGAAAGAAGAGGCCAGTGGCTGCAGCACACCCACAGGGAGCTTTGCCTCTCTCTGCACCAACCAGTCTGAGGTCACAGATCTCAGTACCAGCACCAGCTGCATTCGGGCTTTTATGCCAGAAAAGCTACAGATTGTCAAACCCCTCGAAGGTGAGCAATCAGTAACAGGAAGAAACCTTCCTGAGCTCTGTGTTTCCAGTTGTTTTGTTTTCTTCAGGAACTGATGTTATATTTAGTCATTTCTCTTAAAGGAACTCTCCATGAAAAAGCCCTTGCATCAAGCCCCTTTTTGAGGCTTATTGAAGATCAGTTCTCTTGTTTTGATTCTATTTAAACTATATATGTGGAAGGAAGTAAACATTCTGTCTTAGTCTTTGCTAAGGTGTTCTTAACTTATTTTCATTGAAGGTTTTTGTTTTTATGTCACCTTCATTTTTTTAAATGATAAAATTTAATAATTTTTCTCCTTCCCTAGCCAAAGATCCATCCCTTGTAACAAAGAAGAAACAAAAGGGGATGGGATGGGGAATATTCTGCAAAATTAACAAACACATCAACCAAATCTGACATGTGTAGTATTATAAATCCCTTTAGTCTCTCAGATCTTCCAAGAAAGCACAGAGGTACATCTTCTCATTCTCCTACCAAGCCAAACTTGTTCTCATGATTTGACAGAATTCAAGTTTTTATGTTTAAGGGGGAGTACTTTGCATTTACATTGTTGTGTTCATTGCATATATTGTATTTGGTTCTGCTTGCTTCATTTCCCAAGAGTTCATATGTCTTATGCTTCTCTGAATGCTTAATATTCCTCCTTTCTTGTGCTGCATTATCATTCCATTGTATTTATAAATTATAAATACCAGAGTTTATAAAATTATTCCTTAAAATCAGCATTTACTTTGTTTTCTGTTCTTTGCCACAACAAAAAATGCTTTTGTGAATATTTTAGTTTACACAGGACCTTTTTCCCTCTTCGTTTCCTTGAGTTTATGTCTAGTGTAATATAATAATAAGTGATTCAAAGGGTATGTATATAATTCTAAATTGCTTTTAAGGATAGTTGGGCCAATTCACAGCTCCACTTAGAGAAGTATGCCTTTTTACAACCAACCTAACACTGAAACTATTCCCACCTTTTGTTATTTTTAAGTCAGTTAACAAGACATGTTTTTTTGCACTCTAGGGAAGGAAGTGGGGAAAAGGAAGGAGAAAAATTTGGAACACAAGGTTTTGCAAGGATGACTGTTGAAAACTATCTTTGCATATATTAAAAATATCAATAAGTATTTATTAAGTTACCTGCTATATACCACTAAGTAGGGAGACAGTCCTGGCCTTCAAGAAATTTGCATTTTATCAGAGGAAACAAGCTTACATATATAGATAAATACAAAATAAATGAACTGTAATTTTGTGTAGTAGTAAGCACTAGCAGCTGGTTACCCAGAAAGGCCTCAGGTAGAAAGTAACAAGTTGAGCTCAGACTTGAAGAACTACCAGAGACTGAAGTAAACATAGCTGACATTTATATAGCATGTACTATGTGCAGGTTTTGCACCAAGCACTTTACAAATATTTCATTTGGTCATCACACCTCCCATTTTGTAGTTGAAGAAACTGAGGCACACAGTACTTAAGCTACTTGCCCAGGATCACACAGCTCAATAAGTCTCTGAGGCTAGATCTTCCTAACTCTAGACCCAGCACTCCAACCCCATATGAATACTTTCTAAGCATAACCCAGTGCAAAGCTGATGTGGTCAGTGTAAAACATACAAATGTGAAAGATGGATTGTAGTGTAGGAAGAATAGCAAGGAGGATGGCTTCTGGACCATAGAATATAAGAACAAGCAGTAAAATAAAATAAGACTGGGAAATAAGTTGGGGATAACTTGTAAAGAAATTTGAATGCCAAGGAAATTTATATTTGATGCTGAGGGTTGAGAAGAAGCCTTTAAAACTGAAGGACACATAATATGAAAAATCATAGCTTTGGATAGAGTATAATAGAGCATGGAAAGACTTAGAACCATAAGACAAATTAGGAGATTATCACCTTTAAGCAAGCAGGAAGTAATGAGGAAGTGAATCAGGGTGGGTGATCATGTGGGAGATGTATAGAAGTAGAAATGGCAAGAAATAGCAATTGATGAGGAGTCTGCTGGATGAGAGAGAGGTAAGCATAACATCATGAGCCACTAGAAAGATGGTGATTGTTAGTAAAATGTAGGTCTGAAAGAAGGTTGGGTTTGAGAGAAGGAGAATTTTGTTTTGAGATGCCTACATCCAAGACATCCAGTTTGAAATATGGAATGGGGAGTCTGTGGTTTGAAAATGGCACTCAAGAAAGAGATTAGGACTGACTCTATAGATCTCTTAGATCTCCAAGTTACCTGTGTAGAGATGATAATTAAACCACTCAGAGCTGATGTAAGAAAGTAGCGAGAGAAACAAAAGAGGGCCTGAGAGCTTTGGGCTACACTCACAATTAGGAGATAAGACTGATAGAGATAGGATTTCAGAGCTCTTAAAAAAAAAAATCAGACCTATAGAGAAGCAACCAAAAGAAAGCAATGTCACAAAAACCTGGAGTATCAGATGCCACAGAAATGTAAAAGTTGAGAACAGGTCCTTCAGTTTGCTCTTTTAAAGATTTTTGCCAATTTAATGTGTGAGGCGGAACCTCAGAATTATTTTTACTTAAGTTTCAATTATCAGATTTGGAGTAGTCTTTCATCATAATTTGTAATTCTTTTGAGAGCTATTTGTTCACATGCTTTAACAATATCCTTTAGAAAATAGTTTTGGCTTTATGTATTTGTGTTAATTCCCTATTTATCTTGGATATCAGTCCCATATATTTTTCCCTGTTGATGTTTTCTCTTCTTAACCTAAGTTGCATTCACTGTACATATTCTCTAAAACTTTTCAGTTTCATTAATCAGTTTCCTGATTTTATCTTTTGTTATTGCCTAGATCCTTTATTTGATTAAGTCCTATCCCTTAGCCACAGCTGTCAAAAATACCTGAAATGGTCCTCTTCCAATGTGTATGTATGTGTGCACATGTGCATATGTGTGGCCTTTTCTATACAATTGTATTCTCCTTGAACTTTTTGTGACAGATGATTCAAGTTGTTGTTCTAAACCCAGTCTCTGCCAAGTTGCTTTCTGATTTTCCCAGAAATTCTTGTCAAGAAGGAGTTTGGAGAAGATAATTAATTCAGTTTTGAACATGTTAAGTTTATGATGTCTATAAGACATCCAGTTCAAGATTCCAATAGGCAGTTAGAGATGCAAGATGGAATGTCAGGAAAAGAAGTTAGAACTAGATGAATTCATGTAAAAATCATATGCTTGGAGGTGATAGTTGAATCCATGGGAACTAATGAAATCACTAAACTAAGTGATGTAAGAGAAGAGAGCCCAGGAGAGAGCCAAAGGGGATACCTATGGTTAGTGAATGTGATGTGGATGAAGATCCAGCAAAGAACACCTCTACCTCTACCCTTGAAATTATTCAACTTCCTTAGGGTTTTTTAAAATCATCTAATGTAACTTTTTAAACATTTTATTACATTACCAAATGGTTGAAAAACTCCACAAGTTTACAGGAAAATATACTTATCATTCAGAATTAATTTCAAATTTTTGTGGTGCATTATTATGCTGAAATTTCTCTGCACTATTGATATAAAAGTAATTACTTCATTTAGTGAAAAAGAAGTGCATAACTCAGTAGATAAGGTCCTTTCCAGTTCTGATTTATGTGTATATATCAGAAGAGTGGTGTTTAGAATGGAACGAAATGAAGTGATGCCAGAGTTCTCAGAATTACACTTCACAATTGGGTATTGAAAGAAGAATAAGGAGGTTGTTTTCTCCCCCATTGGGCCCCATTATCCTTTATACCTCAGGCACCCAGTTTGGAGATGTACTGAGTGGTTTTGGGCTTCCAAGTACAGAAGTGTAATTAAAGAACAGAAATTCTAAACCCATATTCCCTACTTGTAGATGCCCACACTTTCCTTCAATAACTTGAATTTCATACACCTGGGAGTAATTTTTTTTTTTTTTGGCTTATATCATCTTTAGATTTTAAAAGGTGATTGTGGAGATAGATTACTAAACCATTCTCAGCATCCTTTTATCGTTCTGTTTTACTTTTTAGAATTTCATGATACTTAACACAAAATAAATAATTTTATTTTTCCATATTTGCCAGATTCTCTTTTAAGGTAAAAGATATTGACATCTCTAAAAACTTCCTTCTTCCCATTCAGGATCTCAAACTCTGCATCACTGGCAGCAACTTGCACAACCAAACCTGGGAACCATTCTTGATCCACGTCCAGGGGTCATTACAAAAGGATTTACTTTATTGCCAGAAGACACTATTTATCACCTTTCTGATTTAGAAGAAGATGAAGATGGGGGCATAACATTTCAGGTTCAGCAGTCTTTTCAGGAGGAAGGGAAATCTTCAGTATCTAAGCCAGTTCTTGATATCTTCCTACCACCTCTTACTTCAGCCAGTGTGCCACGTACAGGTAACGTAGAGCTTTGAGTTGGACATAATTTTTCTTAGAGGCCTAAACCATCAGTCTCCATTGCAGAATGCTTGACTTTCTGGGTGCCTACCTAATTTTCTTTGTCAGAATTCCATGGATATTGATCTGTTCAGATGTGAAACAGTGCAAGTTGTAAAGTTGGTAATTTGGCTAGGAGAGCTATTGTTTTTAGAAACTATTATATTTTCTTATGAGTTTTGTGTTTAGTGATCTGAAATCTTTTGTAAAAGAAAATCTAAATCCCAGAAGATTTAAAGTACAGATTAAATTTTTCCAAACTAGAGGAATAAAATTTAGTTCTTAAGCCAGCTGTGTTCACTTCAGCTACCTGATAAAATAAAACTAATCTGGCTTTGATTTTAAGTTAAGAATTGTTACACAATACAGCAGTATACTACTGTCCAGTCAGTACTGTGACCCATATACAAAACTTAAATTCTCATAGTCTTTTGGCACGTAAACATGAGGCATAAGACATTATGAGAGAAAGTAACTTTGTATCCTTTATGAAACCAAACTAGTATATTTTGTATAGTTAAATATATTTTGGTTTCCTGTTTGGTATTCTAATCTGCATTTTTGCCTGTTTATAGCCTCAAATCCAGGAAAATGTTTATCTTCCACAAACTCCACATTTACCTTTACTACCTGTAGGATATTACATCCCTCTGATATCACTCAGGTTACCCCAAGGTAAGAGTATTCTCAATCATCTGATGGGTTTTTTTGTTTGTTTGTTTGTTTGTTTTGTTACAGGACTCCATTCTCTATTTTAGAGACCTTGACCCACAAATTCAGAAGTGGTTGAAAAAAAATCAGCATTAATTCTAGCTAGCTATTCAGTGTACAATGGTGTACTTTATATCCCTTTTTGATTTACGAGACACCCTCAGAAATCTTGAGCATATCTGTTTCATAAGCAGACTTATGATAACCCTAGAGTCTTTTTTCTCCAAGTTGTTGTACAGTTTCTTTACGATTTTCACAAAGGTTTCGATCCAGTGCATTTTGATTATTTTTTCAGGAAGGAAAGTCTGTTTTTCCTTTTGTGTTAATCACCTGTCTACTCTTTTTTAATTCTTATTTTCCAAATGAAGAGATTCTATCTCTTTGACAGTTTCTTTTCTTTTCTTTTTTTGTTTTGCTGAGGCAATTGGGGTTAAGTGACTTGCCTAGGGTCACACAGCTAGGAAGTGTTAAGTGTCTGAGGTCACCTTTGAACTCATGTCCTCCTGACTCAGGACTGCATCACCTAGCTGCCTCTCGACAATTTCTTTTGTCAAGATGGAACATCACCTCATAGCTTCCTTTATTCATTTATTTATACTTAATATCTGATGCAGCCTAATTTAATCATTACCAACTTTTCCTTCTATTGTAAAGAAAGGGGGGCAGTAGAAGATATGTGACTTATATATATAGGTATACTATCAAAAGGATGATATTGAAAGTTTTTATTATGTTTTAAAGGTAGTGTAAACTAGCAAATTACTGTACTAAGGAGAAAAGTTGTTTTTAATTTAGGCTTTATCTTTGGTTTATTTATTCTTGAATAAATCCTTTCTCAAAAAACAATAAAGCCAATAAAATCTGACCTTAACTACCTAATGAGATTATTGCATAGATGGAAAAATATACATAGCATTGTTTATTTAAAAACTACATAAATGTGAATCAGTGTTTAAAAAGTTATCATTGTATTAATTTTTTAATAATTATGTGAAATGTTACAAGGTCTCTTGTGCAAGTGTATTCTAACAAGTTTGTAATAAAGAATATAGATTTTATACATTTTATATTTTATAAATGCAAAATGTTGTAAGGTACTTAAAGGGATTTATAAATATTGAATATTAATGAAATTATGCTCATTTATAAGGCTTAGCAATATTAATGATTTGTGTAAATATTCTAAAATTATCTAATTATTCAGCCAAAAAAGCTTTTGTTCTAGCAACTTCTATCTAGATGCCAGATTTGGGATGATTGATCTGTTAATTTATTTCTTAAAAACCCCATGAACTCTTGATCAGATTTATTCAAGAACCAAAGGGTATTTTCTATTCAGGAAGTTAAACTTGTCTTCAAGAACAATCTTATTTTCCCCACAGATAACTGATATATATTCCTTTGCTAATTTTGATTTCTAATTTGAAATTTTTATAAGGCATAACAATATGCTATATTAAGTTCAACTGAGAATTTACCTTTTAAAATTCTAATAAATTATCAAAGAAAAATCCTTTTCTCATATCCTTCTTGAACTTTACATTGACCCAGACAGAATCTTACTAAAATTCTTATGCCTTTAGTCAAGGACACAGCAGAGAAACAAAGCTTTAAATAAGTATTTGACAACTTTTGAGTATATATGTAGCTTCCAAAATTTGTTTAGCCAGTAAATGTTGAGGAATTATAATGTCTTTCTCAACTCTTATTGCCAAAGCTATCATTTCTAATACAATATTGAATAGTAATGGTGATAGTGGGCAACCTTGTTTTACTCCTGATCTTATTGGGAATGGTTCCAGTTTATCCCCATTACATATGATGCTTACTGATGATTTTAAATAGATGCTACTAATTATTTTAAGGAAAAGTCCATTTATTCCTATACTCTCAAGTGTTTTTAATAAGAATGGATGTTGGATTTTATCAAATGCTTCTTCTGCATCTATTAAGATAATCAAATGGTTTTTGTTAATTTGGTTATTAATATGGTCAATTATACTAATAGTTTTCCTAATTTTGAACCAGCCCTGTATTCCTGGTATAAATCCTACTTGATCATGGTGTATTATCCTGGGGATGATTTTCTGTAGTCTTTTTGCTAATATCTTATTTAAAATTTTAGTATAAATATTCATTAGGGAGATTGGTCTATAATTTTAAAAGAATTATAATGACTGATAAGCTTGTTACTTTTTTTTTCATTGCTTTCCTTGTGAGTATTGTCCAGAAAGCAAAGATTGAACTTAATTCTTTCCACTACTATAAGGGTCAGAGTTGAAAACCACATTAGTACAGTGATACTTAAGGTACAAAGACTTGCATAAATTGACTTCTGTATTTCTGGGAGGAAATTATACTCTAACAAAAATATCACTCAACATTACCAAGTAGTCCATTATAAAACACACATTCCATCTCTAGGAAGAGATGGAGGTGAGTTTTTTTTTTTTAATTGTTTGAAAAGGGAAGATGTTATGTTAAAGAACTAAAAATAATCAAACCTTATTTCATGTATTGCTATAATTCATTTTATAGACTAGAAATGTTCTTTCAAAAGTTCTTTAAAATTTGGTTGTATAATAGCAGATTTCCAGAAAGCAAATTATTTACTCTCTGACTTTTATCATATAATTAAAAATATATTCCCACGGAAATAGTTTCTAGCCCTAATAGACTGAAAATCCCACCTCAGTACAATAAATATACAGTAGATTTTCACAAAATAATCAAATCTCTAGAGTAATGATAATAAATGAAAATACATTGCCCAGGGTCACACAACTAGTAAGTATCTGAGGCTGAATTTGAACTTGGGTTTACCCAGGCCTGGCACTTTATCCACTGCACCATTCTAGCTATCTCAAAGTTAAAGGTATTATCTAGGCCCCAGCTTCTTAAACTATGGTTCCCCACATTGGATTTTATAACTGAATGTGGAAGTCTGGAGATTAGTATTTATTATCAGTAAATGTTTAATTTGTTTACCTATTTTATATATCTTTATACTCAGGATCATACAAAAATTTCTTGGATGGAAAGGGCTTATGAGTGAAAAAAGTTTAACAAGCTTTGATCTAGACAAGAGCTCTTAACTTTTTTTGTATCATAAATTGTCTGACAGCTTGGTGAAGCCTATGGATTTGTTATCAGAATAATGTTTTAAAATGCATAGAAAGATACATAAGAATAAAAAGGAAATCAATTATATTGAAATTCAGTGATCCACCAAAAAAAAAAAATTCACAAACCTCACATTCAGAGCTCCCGATCTTAGCCATCTAATCTAACCTTTTGTGATGTGCCCTGACAACTTTGTTTAAGGCACCTTGTAAAGGGAAAACCACTTCTTCTTAACCAGCCTGATCCGTTTGGGTAGCTCACATTCTTGGGCATTTCCCCCCATTTCTGCTTCTTAAATACTTGAAGACTGCTGTGTTGTTACCCACTGTTCCCCAGTTTTCTTCTCATGCTAACTATCCTCAGGACTTTGAGTGATCCTCATATAGGATATTGACCTCTGCTAAACTGGCTACAGCATATTAATGACCTTCCTACAGCATGGCACCCAAAACTGGGCACAGCCCTTCCAGCTGTTGTCTGAACAACTCAGAGACTAAGGGCGCCTGCCTGATCTGAGTTAACTCTGCCTCTCTTTGTGCAGCCACAGATCACATTTGGCTAACACAGCCCATTCCTGGCTCATGTCCTTCTCGCAGTTCATTAAGACCCCTAGAGAGTTTTCAAATGAATGGTTGTCTAACCATGACTGCCTTATCTTATATTTGTGAAGTTGATTTTTAGATTAATTAAGATTTTACGTTTTTCCATATTAAATTTCATCTCAGTTTCAGCCTAATCTTCTAGTCTATTGATCTTTTTTTGGATCCTGATTTTATCATCCAATAGGTTAGCTTCCCTAAGTTATAGATCATCAGTAAGTCCAGTCCTATATGTAGCTATACTTTATTCTATTTCATATCTCTTCTCCCCAAAGCATAGTGTGAGTTTGCTCCCCTCTCCCAAAAAGGTCATTTTTAATTGCAACAGAAAAGAAGGTCAGAAGAAGTCACAGAAAAAAAGTTACATGATGAATTAATTTTATGCTTAAAAAGAAAAACAAGCTGTACTTAAAGAAATTCACAGTTTTATGGAAATTCTCTTTTTCTGTTCTATTTATGTGAAAATGCTATTTATGGTTTTAGTACAGATTTTTTTTTAAGTTTAAAAAATATTTAAAAAATAAAAAGATTTTATTTATTTATTTTTAAGGTTAAATATTGAAGTGAACTGAAATTTTAGGTGAAAGAAATTAAGTATTAAGAAATTATATGATTATATGTAATATTAAATCTTACATTAACATATGCTGTACTAGACTTTAAAATATATCAATACCTACCTGAGTTCCTTTCTAGCTAGACCCATGGGAAAGAGATTATCTAGCCTTTTAAATCCATTAAAGAGCACTAATGTGATTATTCTTTTAAAAATATTTTTTTGCACTTAAAAAATGTTTTGAGATGCACTCACAAAAGTCTTGTATAAAATGTTGATAGTCATCATAATGAATATGCTACCAATCATCTGTGTTTGTTTTTAGCTCCAAGTTCCCATCATTATCCTGTGGAAGTACTGGTAGCAGTACGCCTAGTACAGCTATGAATTCCCCAGCCCTGTCCTACAGGCTGAGCATCGGGGAATCTATCAGCAGCCGCCGAGACTCTACAACTACTTGCAGCAGCACCATGAGTCTGGCCAAACTTCTGCAAGAACGAGGCATCTCTGCTAAAGTATATCATAGCCCTATTTCAGAAAACCCTCTCATCCTCTCCGCCACTAAAGTCCCAGCTATTCCCTCCACCCCACCAAATTCTCCATCCCATTCGCCTTGTCCATCTCCTTTGCCTTTTGAACCCCGAGCATCTCTTTCTGAAAACTTTCTTGCCTCTCGACCAGCTGAAACATTCCTACAGGAGATGTATGGCTTGAGGCCTTCCAGGAATCCTCCAGATATTGGCCAGATGAAGATGAACCTAGTGGACAGACTAAAGAGACTTGGAATAGCCAGGGTCATCCAGACTCCTGAGATGAAGGAAAACAGAATAAGCCAAGGGACAGAACTTGGTCTGCGAAGACCAGACTCTGCTGCCTTTTTAAATGCAAGTAGCAATCTTTTGGGTGGACTCAGGAGGAATCAGAGTCTTCCAGTCATGATGGGCAGCTTTGGAACCCCAGTTTGCACATCTTCTCCCAAAATGACTATCTTGAAGGAAGACTGAATTTTCATATGAAGGATAAACTCATAGTCTAATGTGAAGGAAAAAGAAAGTTGCAGAAAGTTTGTGGATGTGAAAGGAAAAGGATAATGAAGATGAGTGTGGTGAGAAAAGTACAGGAGAAAAGGTGTGGTATAGAAACACCTATAATATAGGTGGAAGAGATGGATACAGGTATTAGAAAGGAAGAGACAGAGCACTCCTGGAGCCTCAGGGTTTCTTGACTTGAACCAAAAAAAAAAAAAAAAAAAAAAAAGCAGCAGCAAAACTTAAGTAAAATTCTTTAATAATAGAGCACATCTGAATTACATTGTGGGCTTGTATTCTCATCCCTTTCTGGCTGAGAATCACAAGCAGAAAGAAGTCAATTTATAGAGACAAAGAATGAGAGCAACTTCCATTGTCATTTGAAAATTCTTTTTTTCAAGGCTGGTGCCTAAGCCAGGGATTAATATGACGAGTCCAGGCTGTTACTTAGCAGCAATGAAAAATTTTTACATTTTTCCCATTTGCTATTTAGTTATAAGTATGTCTATCACCTGCTATTTTCACAGTTCAAACAAACAAAAAAACAAACTAGGAATTTTACCTTTCCATCAGATCAGAAGAAGTCCATGTTTCCTTCTGCCTCATGTCCACCAAGCAAATAGGAGAATTATACTGAGCACAAGCACTATTCAAATTCCTTTTATATTTGTAGCCACCTTTACAGTTTTTTAAAATTTTGTATTTTTGTACTATGCAAAAAACCAATGCTCTTAGGAATTTCTTTATTTTCTTTTTCTACTTTAGCAAGCTTAGTGAACTGCAACTAATGAAATTTCCTTTTGGAGGAGTGCAATGGTCAAGACATATGGACATAATTATGTGTGTCTCAGGTCTCCTTGGAGGCTGGGAAGAGTATAAAGAAAAAGTGCAATCCATAGGAATTGGGGGATGTGAATTTTTTTTTTTAATAAAAAGTTGTTACAACTTTGGAAAGGAATCTTTCCAGAGTGGGCTATGCATATTTTTTAATGGAAGAATACTTATATTTGCACAAAGAAATTCTCAGGCATATTGAATTATTAGAAACTGAAGAAATACCCAGGTGCATGCTTTGGGGTTGTATTTTCATTTTATTCAATCTAAAAGAAAAATATAACGTGAAATAAAGACCAAATAGGGAGTTGTTTTTCTGTGTTTGCTTGGTGATAACTATCTCTTTCCCCAAGAATATGCTTTTTAAAGGCTGAGGTTGCCTTTACTCTTCCAAATAAATTCCCTTTACATCTATTGGCATCAGCAGATCTTTTGGTACTGGATTTCAGATACCAAAATAAAATGCAATTGTAACAGGAAGAAGCAGATCCATTTTTCTCAGACCCACTGAATGACATCTGCACCTCCATATATTATAGTAGCATCATTGAATAGGACAGTTTGAAAATAAGTGGAACCACCTAAGAGACTTGGTTGGTAAAATAGGACAGAAATGACTTATTGCTCTTTTTGTTTCCAGATGGGAAAAGCATAAATCTCTTTGGTGCTGACTTGTGTGGATCTTACCACTTTGCCTCTTTTCTATGGGTTAATTTTGTTGATAACCCTGATTTAGTAAAAAGGCTTCTTTGGGTGAGCCTTTTTGCCTAGAATAATCATGCTGTCCATTAGACTTATAATTAACCTGTTTATCAGCAGCAGATGATTCTTCCCTTTGGCTGCTAGAGGCTCCTTCCCAACTTTTGAGAAGCTGTGGACTCACCCATGAGTGTAAAAATCTCAGATGGGATAGGTCAGGAAAAAAATCAGCTAACAGTTGTACATTGTCAATCGTGAGTTTTCAATTCTTTTAGTGTTTTTTGTGGTATATTTTGATACAGTTTCAAGTTTTCTAAATGATAACTTTTTTTTAAAGTGAGAACAACTTCCTCTTCTTTCCATCTTGTGCCTAAAGAATGCAGTCACATGTTCAAAGAGGAATCCCAAATGTGGACATTTAAACTGACACGAACATGTCCCCTAACTGAAGGATACTAAAAGAAAAATTCTAGTTGCCTAAATTACAGGAAAATACAAATCCCAAACCTCCACTTTTTTAAAAGGGCATTTGAATTTGTATTTCTTAAAGTAACTGTGTAGGCTTCTTGCTTTCCTTATAGTCAGATTTTTTTTTCTTTTCCTCAAATGAACTAGATTTTTATTGTGTCCTTTTGCTAGGATATTTATGGTTTCTGTGAGGCATCAAGAAGTGCTGCAGCAGAGTGCACAGGAGCCAGAAAACCGCACAAAGTGTCAAATGTCAGGTTTCTGTAGCCTATTATATGTTTATAGAATAAACTAGATTTTGAAGTGTTCTCTATTAAGGGAATTAGAATTTACCTTCTTCCTTTTCTCTCCCCACGCCCAGCTAGCCCTATAATGATATCTAGGTAGTAATCAATAATTAGCTTAAGTAGCAGCCAAGTAAGCAAAGATTTGGTGGAAGACGGAGTGGAATGTCAGCATTTGGACAGAAGGTAGAATACCAGTTCGTGTTGGTCATTAAGAAGTGGCTCTGTATAAAAAACCAGGTGGAAAAATTGTAAAAGCTAATCAAATGTTGCCAGTCAAATATCATGGTACATACAATCTGAGAATCACATCAGAATTTTGTGATGAGATGAGTTTCCAGTGGTAAGAAAGTCTCCTAGACTTGTCTATCATGCTGCTGTTAACAATAGGTTTTTACTATCTTCACAATTTCCATGTTGGACTTGAAGACTCATGTCAAAAAGTAATTTTTTTTCTTTCTGGACTTTAAGGAGTCTACATCTCTCGAATAGAAATAGTTAACAGGCTGACTACCTAAACTCAAAATAAAAAGTAACCTCTCCTACACAACATTGGAGCAAGATTAGCCCCTGGTTTAACTGCTGTACATTCCAACACATCTGTCATTAAGGTGCAAAATTTGAGAGGAAACACAAGTAAGCTTACTGAGAGCTGACTCCCTGTTATTTATACTTGATACAATATTAAAGTATTAGTTCTGACAAATGAAAGTACACATGCATTCTCTGTGATATATACATGTACTCATCATGTCCAGCACAGAAGTAAAATGCATTTGTGTATACAGGAGCAACTGCAGCCAAGAGTGTGGCAAGGAAGGGTCTGGTTGCTGGCTAACCTTGCCTGATGTTTAGGATTGTGGGCTTTTGTCAGACAGCTTTGTGCACTTGATTTTATTTATGGCATGTAAAAGATAATAAACAGCTTCCTTTTTAAGTTTATTTGTTCTGTTCTGGTTTTGTCTCAGATCTTTGTCTTTTCCTTCTGTTTTTAATTGGGTTGAATGCTAAAAGATTTCCCTCCATTTCTGTTTGCTGCTCATACTCCTCCTATCCCCATATAAACTATGAAGTTTACAAGGGAATGGTCTAATGGAAAACCCTCGAATTAATAGTTCTCCTGCCCCTGCCAACAATGAATCACTAGATGATGCAGGACAAATCATTCAATATCTGTTCCTCTATGAAACAAAAATCTACAAACTAGGATTAACATCTCCTACCCCCTTGGTAAAAATTTTGTGAAAATGAATGAAAACCTTTGCGGGGGAGGGAGGAAAGAGTATAAGTATATTTCAGTAAAAATACCTGTATTTGGACCAAAATATCTCAATGAAATATAGTATGCTGCAGTTTGGCCTCTAAAACTTGCCAGTTTTAACTATCTTTAATAAAGTCTTACAATTCAGTTGACTTGAGCAGAATGGGAGAAAAAAGATCAAATCAGCCTGTGTCCCTATATGTTCTTAGTAGTAATAACAGTTAATTTTATTAGGCCTATTCTAAAAGGCCTTATTTGTTAGGTTCTTAATGCAGCTATTCGTTTTAAGCCATTAGTATAGAAAATAAAGTGAATTTTAGTTTCACAGGTATCTCCTACTTGGATTTCATATACTGCATCTGGGTTGTCGAGTTCATTCCAAAGTAACAATGACATAAAGGCAAAAGTTCGGTTTTATGTATTTTCTATGTCTTTTGCCTTTATGTTCTAATTTGTATTTCTTTTACAACCACTCTGTGTATATCTAAGTCTTAGAGTTTTTTAATCTAGAGCTAAATGGCACCTTAGATCTATTATAGTCCAATCTCTTTTTTTTGCTCCCCCCCCCCCAAAAAAAAAAATTAAGCAACTTGCCTCAGATTACACGAGTAGAGTGAGAGTCAAGAATCCAGTTATATTAATGGTTATCTTGAGGACAAAGACAGTCTTATTCCCTTGTATTATCAGGGCCTAATACAATTCTTTGCCATAGCAGATGTTTTAATAAAGGTTGAATGATTAACTCCATATTGGATCTCTCCTATATTATTAGAATAACCTCCTCATTGGTCTTCCTTATCTTGATGCTCTCCTCTAGCCAACTTCTTCACACAATTTACTGTTTTGATCTAGTTCCTTTTTAAGCAAAAAAACTTTTTCTACTGGATAAAAGCCAAATTCCTTAGCCAAAAATCAAGCTCTCCATCTTTCCTTCAAGAGACCTCTAAAATACCTATAATGAATTTGGCAACAGTAAAAGTTTTCTGAAGGCAACAACAAAAAGTTAATTCAAAATCAAAACTCGTAAAATGAATCTGAGGTATTTCTGGCAGTACTTACTCATGCTGCATTGTGGGGCTTCGCTGCCTTGGTTCTGAACACACAAAATGCACTTTGCATCACACATGCAGGAAAACACCTTGGCTAGGATTTGAGAAAGGGTTACACAAAAATTTTTCAGGTGAAAAGGGGTCATGAGTGGGAAAAGTTTAAGAAGCCCTGATATATAGTGTCTCAAACATAATGAGCCATTAACTTCTAAATGCTCCAGATTCTAAGTACCAAGATGATTAAATTACAAATGAGTTGTACAGTTAACTTTCATTTTCCATGCCAATGAAATCATAGTTCCAAAAGTACCAAATAATAGTATTATAAAATGTGTTCATTTTAAACCCTTCTGCTTGTCCTTTAATATATACATACACATACACACACACACACACACACACGCAAATGTGTCAATGCAGAAAAAAATTATTCAGAAAAGGTCAAGAAGAAATCATTACTAATTGCTGTTATTTTCAAAATATTTTCTAATGAACCATGAAAAAGTTGGATGGGGTCATCGTTTTTTACCTGGACTATTGCATTAGCCTACCTAGCATGCTGTTTGTCTGTGTCTGTTTGCTCTCCCTTCCTCTCCACCTCTACTAAATCACTAGTCCTCAAATACGGATCTGATCATGTCTCTCCCTGATGCAAAAATCTTCAGTGGCCTCCCATTGCCAAATACAAACTTCCCAACCTGATGTTTAAAGCTTCCCAATCTGGCTCCCATCCACTTTTCTAGTCCCATTTCATATTACTGAATCCCCTCTGGGGTTTAGCCATACTGACTTTATTCCATCTTCCTTCTCTATACCTAGGCTCCTTCCCTTCCTCTGAAATGCATCTTTCCTCCTGACCCCTCCTCTTAAAATTCTTCAAAGCAAAGCTCCAGTGCCATCTATTTATGAAATCTTTTTTTCATTTCAATTGTTAATGCTGAAATTCCCTTGTTTAAATAATAGTTTTTACCTATCAGTGTATATGTTGATTTACCTGCAATAAAATATAAACTCATTGAAGTACAGAATTTTCTCATTTTTTATACAGAGTGCCTTGCATATCATAAGTATTTAATATTTCTTTAAAATGAATAGGCTGCTTTCAGAAAAGCCTGGAAAGACTTATATAAACTGATATTGAGTGAAGCGAGCAGAACCAGGAAAACATTATACATAGTAACAGCAAGATTGTATGATGATCAACTATGATAGACTTATCTTTTCTCAGTAATACAGTGATCCAAGACAATTCCAATAGACTTTGGATGGAAAATACCACCCACATCCAGAAAAAGGACTATGGAGACTGAATGCAGATAAAAGCATATTATTTTCACCTTTTTGTTTTATTTTTTCTTATGTTTTTTCTCTTGTTCTGATTTTTATTTCTCAACATGACTCATATGGAAATATGCTAAAAATTATTGTACATATATAACCTATATTGCATTGTTTATTGTCTTGGGGGGAGGGGGTAAAGGAGGGACAAAATAAAAAAAAGAATTCAAAATCTTACAAAAATGAATGTTAAAAAAATTTCTATTTGTAATTGGAAAAATAATATATTAAAATAATTTTTAAAATAACTACTTCTTTGATTTGTCTGAAGAACTATAGCTAATAAATAAGTAAAATTTGAACCAAGAGCCTCTGATTCCTAATGTTCATTCTTATTTTTTTTAATTTAATAATCACAAAAATAAAGACAATATAGGTCAAGTCAATTGGCATTTATTAAGCATTTATTACATGCCAGGCACTGAGCTTTAAGTACCGAGGGATACAAAGAAAGGCAGAAACAATCCCTACAATCACGTACCTCACAGTCTAATGGGGAATACAACATGGAAGCAACTATGTACAAATAAGATATATACAAGATAAATTGTAAGTAATCTCAGAGAAAAAGTGTTAGCATTGAAATGGAACTTTGGCTGCAAATTAAAGCCAAGGAAGCCAGGAGGTAGAGATGAGGGAGAAAATTCCAAGCATGAAGGACAGTCAGTGCCCAATTTGGAACCAGGTTGGAGAAGTTATAAAAAGACTGAGAAGGCTGAAGGAGAAAAGGACAGGCTTTGAATGCCAAAAAGAATTTTACATTTGATCCTAGAATAGCCACTAGAGTTTGAGCAATGGGGGTGACATGAGCAGGTCTTCACTTTAGGACTATCAGTTTGACAGATGAGCACAAGACAGATAGGAATGGTGAGGAATAAAACAGCAGACCTTTGCAATAGTCCAGGTCAGTAGTATCAAAGTCAAAAACTGATCCCTGGGAGCTACATAGTAACTTAGAAAGCCACACATTACTATTGTATTATTTTTTAAGCCTTTTCCAATTTTATTTTGATCTGGTTCTGGCAGCAATCCAGAGTTTTGTAAATCACAAGTTTGACATTTCTGGTCTAGATAATAAGCATAGTGGCCAAAGGGGGGAAAGGAGCACATAAGGGAGATGTTATGAAGGTAGAATAGACAGGACTTGGTAACTGATTGGATAAGGGGGAGTGAGAAATCAAGGGTGACATCTAAGTTGTGAGTCTAGGTAAGTAGGAGAATGGTGATGTCTTTGACAATAACAGGAAAGTTAGGAAGAACAGATTTGGGGAGAAAGAAAATGAATTCAGTTTGGGATATATTAAGTCAAATATCCAATTTGAAATGTCCAATAGACTATTGAAAGTACACAACAAGTTCAGGAGAGAAGGTAAGGCCAGATAAACAGATCTGAAAATCTTCTACCTGGAGATAGTATCTGAATCCATAGGAGTGATTATTATCAAGGGGAAATAATAGAGTAGGGCCATATCCAAAAGGTATGGGTGTGACTCAGATGTTTGTTGTATCATGTCCAACTCTTCATGATCCCATTTGGCATTTTCTTGGCAGAGATACTGTTGTGGTTTGCCAGTTCTTCCTTTAGATCATTTTACAGGGGAACAGAGACAAACAGAATTAAGTGACTTGATCAGTGTTTCACAACTAACAAGTGTCTGAGGGCAGACTTGAACTCATGAAGATAAGTCTCTGATTCCAAGCCCAGTGCTCTATTTATTGCACACATAACTGCCCATGATCTGCATGAAGATCCAGCAAAAGAGATTGAGAAGTAATTTGATAGGAGATGAACCAGAAGGGATCAGAGTCACAAAAACCTAGAGAGGAGAATATCAAGGAAATACCTTTTCATCTTTAGCAATTCTTATTTCCTGAAGATATTCCTGAAAAACTCCTGAAGAGTTCTCCCTGAAGAACCACCCTGAAGCTTTTACTCTAGATCTTCTAACATGCTATGGGTTATCAGTGTAATATTTAAATTATCCATCAGCTTCCAACTGCCCTTTCATTAAATGACAAATTCCTTTTCTGAATATCTTTCTTGATTGCAAAGCATCATTGATAATGTGCTGCGTTTGTCCTTTGCTTTTGATGGAGCTACACTGCCTTCTTAGAGACAAATGAACTATTCTGCTGGTAAATCCTGTGGACTTCTTGTTTTTCTGTTAAGCAGCTTCTGAATTTCCCCATAATTTTTTCAGCAAACCTATCTTAATAATTGTGAGTATTGGCCCCCATAAGTAAATGTTGCGCTGTATACCAAATGTCTGAAATGCCTTTTCTGTGGCAAAGCTCCTAATGCTTATTTTACTCCAGCTGAGATTTACAAGACTTATTCAAAAGCAAACTGCAATCTTCCAGGTTATATAGCAAGTAGAGCTCATCCCCCAGAAATTCAGGGATGCTTCCATTGTCCATCTCTATAAAGAAAAAGGAAACAAATTGTCCTGTGATAATGGGGGGTGGGGTGGGGCAGAATCCTCTCTCAGTCATTACTGGCAAGATTCTTGCCAGAGTTCTCCTTAACAGGCTGATCTTTCACCTGAAAGATGGATCTAATAGAGTCCGTGTGGTTTCAGAAGGAAATGAGGAATAATGGATATTGGGTTCGCTGCCTGACAACTCCAGGAGAAATGCTAGGAGAAGAGTAAAGGTCTGTATTCTGTCTTCGTTGATCTGACCAGGGCCTTTGATATTCTCATTGTGAGGGGTTGTGGAAAATCCTGGCAAAATGTGGTTGTCCAGAAAGTTCATCAATATTATATGTCATTTTCATGACAGCATTCTTGCATAGGGTCTGAGTAATGGGCAACGTTCTTGAGCTTTCCCCGTCACAGAGGAGTGAAACAGGGCTGTGTTTCCCATGCTTTTTAACATGATGTTTTCAGTGATGCTGTCAGAGACCTTCAATAATGATGAAAAGACATCAAGGTCAGCTATCACACCGATGATACTAATATCACTAGTATCACACTGAGGTCCTTTCTCAAGCTGAACTGCCAAGCAATCAACCCCAATGGACTGGCCATGTTTTCTGAATGCCAAATGTATGTTTGTCTAAGAGACAATGGAGAATTCACATGAAGCGTTCACATAGGATACTATCAAGATATCTCTGAAAAACTTTGGAATCAATTGTGAGACATGGGAGACACTGGCATAGGATTGCCCAGCATGGTGTGCCCACATCAAAGAAGGCACTGTGCTCTACAAGCACAGCAGAATAGCAGTAGCTCAAAAGAAATATGAGATGCATCCAGTTAGAGACATTTACCCTCCAAATGTTCACATGGAGGATTTGTGTCTGACCTAGAGTGGTAGAGTGTCCCAGACTTGTATTGATTTGATCATCTATAGTGGGACATACCTTTATCTTGACCCCAATATAGAGATTCATTTTAGTCTTCTTTGAAGATGGACTGAGTGTCTATTATGTGCCAGTACTTCACTAAGTGCTAAGGATATAAAAAGAAATAAAAAGAAAGGATATAAAAAGGAAAACACAATCCTGTCCTGAAAGAGCTCACAGTCTAATGGTAAGAAACGAAGGGAGGACACTAGATTGAAGAGAGGCTGGCAAAGACTCCCCAATTGTAGAAAATGAGATTTTTAGTTAGGAATTGAAGGAAACCAGGGAAGCCAGTAGGCAAAAATGAAGAAGGAGTGTTCAGTGAAAATGTCCAGAATCTGGAGAAGGGAGTATGGTCATTGGGAGGAAGATGTAAAATGATTGGAAAAGTAGGAGGCTGGATTTTGAAGGACGTTGAAAGGCAAACAGGATTTTATATTTGATCTTGTAGATCATAGGAAATCGCTGGAGTTTTTTGAATATAGAACGTTACCCAAAGAAGCCCAAGGGACTGGAAGGAAAACACTGCACAAATAGTTGAATATGCTACCACCTACTGGACAATGACTTGTACACGAGTATGAGTGGATCCACTGAATCGTCTTTCTCAAGAAATGTGTTATGTCCAATTTACCAAAAGGAAGAAAACAAGAAGTTATTGCTATGCTTTGTACTGAGTAGACATTTAAAGAATGAATGAATGAGGAACATGGGCTGAGATGATGGAGTAGTGGGAAATGACTCAGTTGAGTTACCCGTGATCACACAGTATTGTGAAGGAGGAACATGAAGCCAGGGCTTCTGACTCCCTTGCCAGTTCTGAAGTGGACGATCCCATCACACTTGGCCAAATTCTTCGAACTTTTGAAGAAGGAAATATTGAAGAATTTGAACTATTGAAGAATGAAGCACTAGAGGGTGCTGTGGTCAGAGACAGTGACCAAGATAAGTACCTCGAGAAAACATTTACCCAGCTGTCCTCAATACCAGAAAAAAAGAAAAAAAAAAAAAACACTAGAAGTATGAGCCCACAACTCTTAGGGTCTTTCATCTTCTGGAAGCTGGAATAGCCTGTT
Organism: Antechinus flavipes; assembly: GCF_016432865.1. Taxonomy (NCBI): domain Eukaryota; kingdom Metazoa; phylum Chordata; class Mammalia; order Dasyuromorphia; family Dasyuridae; genus Antechinus; species Antechinus flavipes. Next base: position 84,015,227 of record NC_067400.1, read on the forward strand.
ATCTTCTCCTTTAAAATTGTCCTATCACATCATCTTTACCTGAATTTGAGTTTCCACTCTCAAGAAAATATAACTCATTTCCACTACAATGTACATTATTACTAACAACTTAGAATTCTCTGTCCCAGGAGGATTTGTATTCTAATAATAGTCCAGGTCTTGGACTAAAAGAATGTCTTTCTTATGGGGGAATTCCATCAAAAGACAACTGGAAGTTAGTAAAGGTGAGAAAAATCACATGATTTACTGAAACATGTATTGTCCATTTGCCTTTCCCTACTTTTCCTTTAAAGCTATTCTGTCACACCACCTTTACCTGAATTTGAGTTTCCACACTCAAGAAAATATATCAAACTCATTTCTACTACAATGTACATTATTACTAACAACTTAGAATTCTCTATCCCAGGAGGATTTGTATTCTAATAATAGTCCAGGTCTTGGACTAAAAGAATGTCTTTCTTATGGGGGAATTCCATCAAAAGACAACTGGAAGTTAGTAAAGGTGGAGAAAAATCACATGATTTACTGAAACATGTATTGTCCATTTGCCTTTCCCTAACTTTTCCTTTAAAGCTATTCTATCACACCATCTTTACCTGGATTTAGTATCCACACTCAAGAAAATATCAAACTCATTTCTACTACAATGTACATTATAACTAATAACTTAGTATTTTCTGTCCTGGGAGGATTTGTGTTCTTATAATAGTCCAGATCTTGGGCTAAAAGAATGTCTTTCTAATGGGGGAATTCCCTCAAGACAATTGGAAGTTAGTAAAGGTGAGAAAAATCACATGATTTACTGGAATGTGGATTGTCAACTTTGCCTTTCTCTAACTTGTAACCACTTCCTTTCTTTAGGATTCAATTTTCTCATTTTTAAGATGAAGTTAAGAGCCCCACCCTTCCTTCCTTCCACCTATCTTTAAGTTTCAGAGATTCAAGCATCTACTCTTGAAAAAGCTGCTCCTATAATATTGATTATCTTAATGGTTTTCTGTGCTATTTCTTTCTCACTGTCATGTGCTAAAGCTGATGATTTAGAAGCAAACAAACAGAACAATTGACCACCTGTGTATGCAGCCCAGCATTGTGACCTCTCAATAATGACTGACAGTATCCCACCCTTCCTCTAAAAACCTCTTTATGAAAAAACAGTTGTCCCAGCAATGGAGGAGGTTTGGGGGAGGGGAGGAGAGAGACTATTTTGTTTCTATAGTAACAGTAGGCACCAATGAGGAGACCTATTATAGAGAAGACCTGTTTCCAAGGTTCTTTAACTCCCCTCAGAGTCTAGCCTTGGAAATGGAAATTTGTTAGAAGTTATTGACTCATCTTCGGCTCCTTTTAAATTCTGAGAAATTAGGCTGTTGATTTGAAGGGTGTGTAGGATAAGGGCCAAGCCCTGATCTACCCCCAATTTTTTATTACTGGTGAGGGGAGAAGTTTTTTGTTTTTCTAAAGCACTTCTCTTCACCCTTGCTCCCCAGTTTCCCTTAAGCTTCATAGTTCCATTTCTGACAGTTAAAATGGCTAGAATTATTTCTCGGCTCTTGACTTCAGGGATCCCTAGTAAGAGCTCTTCTGGTGCTTGTAGGGGGAATGGTTTCCGCCAACAATCGGGCTTATTTTACACAGCTGAGATAACCAGTTTTGTTCATCCAAAGATGGCAGCTTTTGTGGATCATTTTATGAGGCCTTGAAACTGAAGGGAAAGTGGGGGTGTGGGTAGGGTGGGGTAGGGACAGAATTGATATGCTAATAACTAGTTACCTATTCTCCATAGCCTCTGAAGACTCCACAGTAGCACTTTCAGATGTAACTTTTCAGTGGAGGTAAACAGAGAGAAAATCCCCTGAAAGAAATCCAGAAAAAAGGTAAGAGTCTGGGGAAGGCATCTTTAAAGCATATCAGCTTTCTATTCTTAACACCCCTTTGGGTCAGTATCCTTTCCCTTCTCTAAAGAGTACCCTGATGGTATCGCCCACTAAAATGGAGAAGGCACCAAGACTCAAGACATAAACATAACTCATACTTCATACAGCACTTAAATATTTACATATGCTTACCACAAATCTGTGAGGAGGCAGTAGAAAGAGCACTAGAGATTCTGGAAACAGATGACGTGATCCTGTCTCTGACATAACCTGTGTGATCTTGGACAAGTCGTTTAAAATCCATGAGCCTAAATTGGAAAAAATGAAAAGGCTGGACTAGCTGCCCTCAGGAGGGGTGGGTTTGGGGTGGGGGTCTTTCCTAGCTCTAGATCTGTGGTTCTAAGTCAATAAAACAAGTACAGTTTGTAGAGGAAATTGAGACCCAGAGATTAAGTTACAGAGAAGACCTATTTCCTAGGTCGTTTAATTCTCTTCACGATTTAGACTTGGAAATGGAAGTTTGATAGAAAGCAACAACTCTCATCTTTGACTTCCTTTTAAATTCTAAGAGACTAGGTGTTGATTTGATCTTTTGAAAGGGTGTCTCGAATAAGGGCCTAGTCCTGAACTACTCCCAGAGAGCATCACTGCGAAGACAGTTCATTTTAACTCTACCAAGTTTCTGAGTTCAGTGCTATGATTGATTGTGACCTCAGGCAAAAGAAGAATTGTCTAGATTGGCTTCTTAAACTTTTCCCACTTGCAATCCTTTTTGTGAAAAGAACTTTTGTGTAACTCTGGGTTTCTAAAATTATGGGGATTTAGATTAGTAGGGTCTCTTTTTCATACAACCAAAACTAGCAGGAAATTATGGAGTAGACTGGACTGAAGAGAGAAATTCCTTTGTAGATCTTCTACCCACTGTTCTGGAACTATTATAATATATGCATATAGTATTATTATTCTAGAGTTCATATTCCCCTGTTCTTTCCTCAAAGCCTAAGGCAATTGTTGAACCAGACTGTTTGGACTCTCCTTAAGGTGCTGCCTTCCATGAACAACTCTCACTCCCCTCCCTTGCTATTGCTGCTTCCTTTTTCCTCTTCTCTCTCCTATTTCATTTACCTCAAGGCTGAGTTCTCTTAAATCTACTCAGATAACATTTGGTTCTTCTGATAAACTCATCACGGGTTAACAGGAGGATGGATTCTTCTACTCAGGGTTCTCTCTCCATTTCCTAAAGATACATAAAAATCATAACCCCTGTCATTTCCTTCTAAGAACATCATCATTATTTTGAGCTTTCCATAATACGATATATTGTTTTGATGTTTACGAAGATTATTTAAAATAATAAAAAGGTACAAATTAGCAAAAAATTCGGTAAGTTTAGAAAATGTAAAAAATATTTTTCAAAAATATTATAAATTATGTTTTATATTATTACAATTAGAATAAAGATAATATTGTGATAAATATTTTAAGAACATTATTATTATAAGATATTAAAAGAAAAGGCTCTTGACTCTTAAAAGACTGCTATTCTAATACATGATCTTTCCATTTTCTTTCCTATGATTCCCCAAAAGTGAACCCTCTACTCTAGTTACCCCAGTCCCTATATTTCTTTGGCAATAAGATTCTCATTCTTACCTCGATACTTTTGTTACTACTGCCTGGAACATCCTAAGTTCCAGCTATAAAATTCTATCTTTAGGAAAGGAAGCCTTTCTCAACCCCTTTTAATTCTAGCGTCTTCCCTCTATTAATTATTTCTTGATTTATCTTGCACGTAGCTTGTTTTGTACATATTTGTTTCCATGTAGTCTTCCCCATTAGATTGTAAGCTCCTTGAAGGCAAGGATTGGGTCTTTTTGTTTCTTTTTGTATCCTCAGTGTAACATAGTGCCTGGTTTATCGTAAGCACATAATGTTTTTGAATGATTGACTGAAATGATTGAAATAACAAATGGGTAAACTATCCCTCACCTCAAGACAAAACTAATATAAACTGAACAAATATCCCTCTCATTCTAGGAAAGAAAATCAAGTCTGTCTGTCTTTCTCTCTCTCTTACAATTGTATCAGAGTATAGAGCATAGCTGTACTCAGCCTTTTTGTAATTAAGGGACTCCTTGGTACCCATCTGTTGAAATATGAAAGCCTAGGTGCAATCCCATCTCTTCCATAAACCCTCCCTGATAGCTTTTAGAGTACTGGCTAATTTTTATTACTGACTTAGACATTCAATTATATATGTTGTCTGATGGCTTTATATATTAATTTCTAAGTTTTCTAATGATAAAGAATACTACTTTTCATTGTATCTTTGAATTCTCAATATGTAGAACAGTGCCTTACTAGGGTAAACTTGTTGACTTGATTTGGACTTTCTCTCCCCAAATAATTTAGCAGCTTCTGGGAGACAAAAGAACCTTATCAATTATTTCTCTCACCCCATCCCCACCCCATGACTTCTGCCATGCTTCCTTCTTCCTCATAATGCTTTTCTGATTTCATTCCCACACCGTGTCTTTCCGGTAACTAAGCACAATGATAAATGTAGAATAAGCCCTCAGTGGATACTTGTTGAATGATTAAAATGTATTCACTATGAGAACCTTGACACTCTTGGGAACAAATAATTGGGTTTACATAAGAATTCAGAATTTACCAGGTCACTGGGAGAAAAAAAAAATCCATAAATGTGATCCTGTTTCAATTTTATGAAATGCACTTAGCCTCATTTTGGAAATCATTCTTTATATCTGGCAATTTGTGTAAAGAATCCTCATAGTACCATATTTTGTTACATCATTCATTTTCAGGAATTCCACAAGGAAGCTGAGGAACCAAAATTCATAGGTACCAATTTCTACTGGGGTGGACAAGGTCAGAGACACTTGTGAGGTACTTCTTGGAATCATAGTAGCACACTACTTAAGTAGGGTATTAAGTTTTACAAAGCACTTTACACCTATCTCATATGCAACTCTCTAAGATAGATATTCTTATTGGCCCTGTTGTACAGATGAGGAAACTAAGGCCAAGGGAGATTGTGCAATCATATGGAGATAAAGTGTCTAAGGGGGATTCAAACCCATGTCTCCCTAACGTTAAGGCCTTGATTCTAGCTATTCTTCCAAAATGTTATAGTTGGAAGAACTTAAGGAAGTCATTTAGCCCAATCCTCTCATTTTACTGATACTGAGAAGGATAAAGTGATTTTCCTTACATCACACTAGTTAAGTAACAGACTCATTTGGGAACTAGCTCAAGTTTACCTGATTTGTAAAAAAAGAACTTGGAAGAGAACCAACAATCCCTTTGAGTTCCAGGGGGGTGGGAGAAAGTTGTAGGGGAAAGGCAGAGGGACACTGCAGACAGTGCATCCCAAGGAATTCAGGTGGCAATATCAGGCATTTTCTCTGTGATTCAGGCAAGTTAACCACAGAAGGGAGCAGAGAGCAGAGTATTCATCCCTGCTTGGAAATTGTAGGAATAAATAACCTCAGATCTCTTTTCTCTTCCAGGTTCAGTTTTGGGATCTGTCTAAATTCTCCCCAACTCTGGGTTTCCCTAAGTGTTGTAGAATTGTCTTCAGCTCTTCTCCCACACAAACTCTCTCTTCTCTTTCTTCATTGCAGTCTTGCTGTCTTCATAGCCTTGGAACTAACTCCTACAGCTTCAAATTCTCTGCCATGTCTGACTCCTCTTTGATATACTGCAGCTGCTGGGACACTCGGAACTTGGGGCCCAAGAAACTCCTCAGGGCTTCCTTACTCTCTCCCTCAGGAAGGCAACCCAAGTAAGGAGGGGGAAGGGCAAGAGGCTCCTCTCAAGATGGTGGTTATTGATGGTGTTATTGTGTCCTGGACAAGAATATGTTAAGTAAAATAGTAAACATGTCAGTAAAAAAACTCAAGAAACATTCTAGCTTGGCAGATACCCCTTGCAAAGCAAACTGGACTTGTGTCCTGCATTCCCAGCGATTCTTGAGCATATTTTGGTCTTGTCGGCCATATTCCCTTGTTAGAGTCCTCATCAGTAGCATCTTAAAATGTCAAAGTGAGTGTCTGGCCAAGTCATCTTGGCAGTGCCCTAAGGTGAAGTAACTAAGCACTGATGGAAGGTCTCTTATCTGGGCGTTCCCTATGCCGATGAAATCACTGATCCAGTTAAGTGTGGAAGATATGTTGTTGAGTTAGTCATGTTTGACTCTTTGTGATCCCATGGACCAATTGTTCATGGGTTTCCTTGCGAGGTTGGAGTAGTTTGTCATTTCCTTCTCCAGAAGCCCAATGGATCCTTTTGTCAGGCAATTAGAGGTTAAGTTTGGCTTGTCCAGGATCATACAGCCAGGAAGTGTCTGAGGCTGAATTTGAATTTATCTTCTTGACTCTGGGCCCGGTTCGCTATCAGCTGGCTTATAAAGATTAGTAAATGAGAGATGGAACATATTAAGGGGAAGAACAAAAAAGGAGAGGGAGCAGAAAAGGGGGAAGGGGAAGAGAAAGAAAAAAGAGAAGGAGGAAGGGAAAAGGAAAGGAGAAGAAAGAAGAGTCGAAAGAAAAAAGTGGAAGAAGGAAGAGGAGGACATGGAGGAGGAAGGAGGATGGGAGGAAGAGGAAAAATTCTAAAGAAGGGCCTCAATCTCATAGGATTTAGAGCCTAAAGGGATCTTAGTGACCATCTAGTGACCATCCCCCTCATTTTATGGAGAAGGAAATTAAAGAAATTTTTACTCCACCAAGATTCTATAGATTCCAAACAGATTCAGATTCACGCTTTGTGACTCCAAATCGATTGAGCTTTCTAATAACTCTGCTAATAGCTTTTCTAATATACTACTTAACTTATCCAGTTAAGGGGAAGTTTCTTTAATGTTTTTATGAATGATAGACTCATTTTGAGGAACAGAATGGACATTAGTCCTTCTAAAAATACCTTCTAGTCTCCCTTGTCTATAGGGAAGAGTTCAATTAGGTGGGTATTGGTGGTGTCTCCAGCACCAGGATTCCCTGAAATGGTATGATGAGCTTGACATTTAGTGCTAATATGTGTCTGTGTTTAAACCAATTTTTCTCTTTTTAAAAATATGTTTTGAACTACCAGATTAAGTCCTATATCAACTGCCTTGAAGGAGCGAAATTACTTCCTACCACCACAAATTAAACCCCTCAGTGGCCCAAGGTAAATATTCCTACCTGCTTGGAATGGTACCAGTTGAGATTGATTTAAAAAAATAGTTACTGCCCATGGCTTCTTCAGTCCTGTTTGATTACTGCCTGTTGTTGTTCAGAACTTCCAACTCTTTGTAATCCCATTTGGGGTTTTTTGGCAAAGATTCTAGAGTGATTTCCCATTTCCTTCTTCAGTTAATTTTACAAATTAGGAAACTGAGGCAAATTAATGTTAAGTAAGTTGCCTAGGATCACATAGCTAGTAAGTATCTGAGGCCAGAATTGAACATGAGAAGATGAGTCTTCTTGACCCAGACTTGGCATTCTTTCTATTATATCACCTCACTGCCCCCTTTATTAATCACTGTTTTTTGTGTTGTGTTATGATCTCTGAAAGATGTCTTTAGTTTTTCTGCCAAGTTCAAAATGTGATGACAAAATATAATATTTGTTAAATTATTTTCATTTAGAAGAAATCACAAATCTCTCAGATCTAATATTTCTAGCTAAATTTAATTCTTCATTTTCCTTTTTTTGGCTTATTTTTCTGTTATATTTATCCAGTTCTAAAATAAGAACAAAAAAGTCTCCTACAATTGTTATTTGCTCTTTTTTACAAAGCTTTTCCTCATTAATTTAAAGACTATGCCACTTGATGCATTGGAGTTGAAAAATACTATTGTTTAGTTATCTATTTTGTATTTAAGTATATGTAACTTCCATGTTTAGCTCTTCTGACATGAAATTTTTAAAATTCTTTCCGATCCACCACCTACCTGCTTCCTATTTACCTTCCCAATATCAAGTTCCTTCAATTTATTTAAAATATTCTTACCCACTATCTCTTTTTTCATCTTTATCTATCTCAACTTTCCTTCATATTGTCCTTTACTTTTTTCCTAATATCATCCTTTGAATAGAATTCATTTGTAGCACCCTTTTCCAAGACATCATATTATATAGACTACCTTTGGCACCTAAACTAAACATTTATCCAATTCTGAATCCACTATATTTCCATCTAGTACCATATTTCTTCATGTTGTCCACAATAATATCATGAAATATTTCATCAAATACTTTGTTAAAATGTAGGTAAATTAAATATATGTGTATATATTATTCACCTAAACTACCAGTCAGAACAATAAAAAAATAATAAAAATAACTTATTATTGACAGTCATCCTGTTTCTTCATGACCATCCCTTCATTTTCTAAGTGTTCATTAAATCTTTAGTACATGTTCTAGATTCCATTTTCTTCCTTGTTTTGAAAGATCAAGATCACACATTATCTTCAACTAAATAGCATCTCTACCATCTTCCATGATCTTTCAAAGATTACAATTATATCCATGGGTTCCTCAATACCTAAAGCTGTTCTTCAGAGCTTGGTGGTAACTTGAACTCAATGAGAGCAGTTAAGCATTTTGTTCCTTTTTCCACTTACATTGGACATCAGCTACGTCCTCAAGAACCACTTGTTGGGAAAAAAAATCGAATGAAGGTGGCCTAGCTGTATCAGATCTAAAACAGTATTATAAAGCAGCAGTCATTAAAACCATTTGGTACTGGCTAAGAAACAGAGAAGTTGATCAGTGGAATAGGTTAGGTTCACAGGCCAAAATAGTTAATAACTATAACAATCTAGTGTTTCACAAACCCAAAGACCCCGGCTTTTGGGATAAGAATTCACTATTTGACAAAAACTGCTGGGAAAATTGGAAACTGATATGGCGGAAACTAGGCATTGACCCATACTTAACATCATACACCAAGATAAGATTAAAATGGGTTCATGATCTAGGCATAAAGAATGATATTATAAATAAATTAAAAGAATATAAGATAGTTTATCTCTCAAACCTGTAGAGGAGGAAGGAATTTATGACCAAAGAAGAATTAGAGATCATTATTGATCACAAAGTAGATAATTTTGATTGTTAAATTAAAAAGGTTTTGTACAAACAAAACTACTGCAGACAAGATTAGAAGGAAAGCAATAAACTGGGAAATTATTTTTACATTCAAAGGTTCTGATAAAGGCCTTATTTCCAAAATATATAGAAAATTGACTCAAATTTATAAGAAATCAAGCCATTCTCCAATTGAAAAATGGTCAAAGGATATGAACAACAATTTTCAGGTGAAGAAATTGAAATTATTTGTAGTTATATGAAAAGGTGTTTTAAATCACTATTGATCAGAGAAATGCAAATTAAGACAACTCTGAGATACCACTACATACCTCTCAGATTGGCTGACAGGAAAAAATAATGATGAATGTTGGAAGGGATGTGGGAAAATACTGATACATTGTTGGTGAAACTGTGAACAAATCCAACCATTCTGGAGAGTACTTTGGAATTACACTTTAAAAGTTATCAAACTGTGCATACTCTTTCACCCAGCAGTGTTACTACTGGGCTTCTATCCCAAAGAGATACTAAAGGAGGGAGAGGGATCTGTAATGTGCAAGAATGTTTGTGGCAGCCCTGTTTGAGTGGATGCCCATCAGCTGGAGAATGGCTGAATAAATTATGGTATTTGAATGTTATGGAATATTATTGTTCTGTAAGAAATGCCCAGCAGGATGATTTCAGAGCGATTCGGAGAGACCTACATGAACTGATGCTGAGTGAAATGAGCAGAACCAAGAGATCATTGTACATGGCAACAAGAAGACTATATGTTGATCAATTCTGGTGGATGTGGTTCTCTTCAACAATGAGAGAATCCAAATCAGTTCCAATTGTTCAGTAATGAAAAGAGCCATCTACACCCAGGAAGAGGACTGTGGGAACTGAGTGTAGACCATAACATAGCATTTTCCCTTTCTATTGTTGTTTGCTTGCAGTTTTGTTTTCCTTCTCAAGTCCTTTTTTTCTAGATCCAATTTTTCTTGTGCAGCAAGATAACTATGGATATGTATACATATATTGGATTTGACATATATTTTTAACATGTATTGGAATACCTGCCATCTAGGGGAAAGGGTGGGGAGAAGGAGAGGAAAATTTGGAACAGAAGGTTTGGGAAGGATCAGTGTTGAAAAATTACCCATGCAATAAAAATAAAATAGCTATAATATAATAATATAATAAAAAGATATAACAATAATAATAATAATAAAGAACCACTTGTTCTATCCTCTCTAGTCTATAAGGCTAAGTGCTATAATAGATAGGCAGCCTTCAAGTTGAGAGCACACCCCTACCGGTTATGTGACCCTGATCATTTAGCATCTCAATGTTCAAGGCAGTTTTCTAAAACCATAATGATTACCTGTACTGATAAAAGAATTTTCCTCATCTGGAAATTCTTTATACCAAGATCATTGTGAGTAGGGACTATTTCATTTTTTGTACTTATATATGCTCGATAATTTTTCAGTTGTAACCCCATTTGGGGTTCTTGGCAAAGATACTGGAGTGATTTGCCATTTCCTTCTCCATCTCATTTTACAGATGAGGAAACTGAGGCAAATAGAATGATGTGTTTTGTCCAGGGGTCACAAAGCTAGTAAGAATCTAAGGCCAAGTTTGAACTCAGAAAGGTGAATCTTCCTGACTACAGGCCCAGCATTCTATCCACTGGGCCACCTTGCTTCCCCATGCTTGTAGATATTTCAAATTTGTTGATTGAATATAACCTATCCAGTCCCTATCCCTTTCCAGGACAAATGTCCTCCTCTTTTCAGAGAAATCAAACACAAAATTTACTATCATTATTCTATTTACCACATTACTCCTATATTTTCTTCAGTCTTTTCTCCAATTTTGGGTAAAAAGGACACTTTTTGTTCTCAGCTAACCTCACTAGCCTAGCTCATTTTGATCTTTCAGAGCTCTTGATGCGATTATTACTTTGCCATGTTTTGCTTTTGTTTTCATCCTCCATTACTTTCTACCACTTGAATTAGTGTTTTGCAAATCTAAGTTATTATTGGGCTCCTTGAGCATCTAATCTATTTAGATAGTTTCTCCTTTTCTTAAACAGATTTTTTTCTTTTTGGTTATTGAGAATTTTGTTATTAAGAACTTTCCCTGCATTTTCTGCTCCACCCCAGCACAAATAGGAAGAATAGACAGACCTTGCTGAGAGGACAGTTTAGTCTTGATGTCAGGAAAAGCTTTCTTTCAGTTAAAGTTGACTGAAAATGGATGGGATATTTTGGGAAACGAGGGGAGGGCAGTATTTCATCATTGCTAGAGATATGCAAGAAAAAGTTAAATAATGTCTTCTTGGTTAGAGGTAATTTTTGTTAAGATAAGTGTTGGATTTGGGGCAGCTAGGTAATGCCATCATGCACAGAGCACTGGACCTCAAGTCAGGAAATCACTTCCCAGAGTTCAAATCCCATCTCAGACATTTACTAGCTGTGTGACTCTTGGGCAAGTCTCATAACTTTTTTGCCTCAGTTTCCTCATCTGTAAATTGAGCTGGAGAAGGAAAAGGCAAAGCACTCTAGTTAATTTTTACCAAGAAAACTTCAAAATGGGGTCCCAAAAAGTCAGACATGACAGACCAAAATGAGTTGGACTAGATGGCACCTTTGTTCCTTCCAATTCTTTTAAGAATCTTTTTCTAGTTTTAAAAATGGGAGGTTTTTGGAAAGGGATATTTTTCAAAATTTTAAAAATATATTGTTATTTAAAAGAGAAGCAACTTTTTATTTTAAATGTGGTCTTTTTCCATTAGAATTTCAGCTCCTTGAGGACAGGTACTTTTTTCTCATATTCCCAGTGCATAACTTAGCACATAGTAAGTACTTAATAAATGCTTGCCAACTTCTCAACCAAAATTGACTTAAATGAAATGTTTTTTTCCCCCACATTATTATCAAATAAATAAAAATGTGCACAGCTAAAGTACAATTGAGATAATTTTGCAACTGGTAGAACATTGAAGTGTTTTGTTTTTTAATTGTTTCTTTTGAATTTGTCAATGAATGTTTCTTTGTATACATACATATTGAAATGTTACCTACCACTTCAAAGATCTTCAAAATAGAAATCACTCCAATCAATCTAACTGTAGAAATGCACCTTTTATTTCAAATTACCTGCTATGTCCTTTGCCTCAATACCCTTAAAATGGATTTTGCATATTATTTTCCAAATAAAGAGATAATAGACCTATAGGCAGGATGTCTCTATTCTTCTACCATCATACTGAGGTTGTCAGAGAGGCAGGCTTTTCAAGCAAGAGATCCTGTAGATCAGCAGAGAGCATATCCCCTACCTAACACCCTAAATCTGAAAGAGTAAGAATTCCACATCCTCTTTATCCCCTAACCCCAAATGTGGGAAGAAAAGGTTCTAGGAGGTAGAAAGCATTATTCTTTTATCCTCATGCAGGCCCTTTCAAACAAATTTCCAGTGATAAAAAGCTGCCTCCAATTTCTTCAGTGCAAACAAAGGTCACAAGAGTTATTGCAGTAGTAGAAGTGTGATAGTAGTAGAACTAGAGTAGTAATATATAGTAGTAGTATAGTAATATATAATAGTAGTATCAGTAGTACTAGTGTAGTAGTATAGTAGTAATAGTGTAGTAGTATAACATAATAGTAGAAGTAGAAGAAAATAATAATAAAGAATCTAAATTCTTATTGAATCACACTACCATCATGATAGATTTTAATACCTAACCTGGTACTCTGAGAAATCTGCAGGGGTTGACTTTTCTTAGGGATTTTATGACTTGGAACAGAAAACAACAGGAGTCTCCAGAATTTTGTGTTTGTCTATAGTTCGCTGACAGTTGTTATTTTTCCTTACAGAAAACAGGTACAATCCAAAGAGCATGCACCACAAAAAGAAAAGAAAACCCATGAAGTGAGTAAAATGAGTCACCATTTTTATAGGATTTTGATTCAAACCTTAGATATCAATTAGTCCAACCACCTGATTTTACAGATGAGGAAAATCGAGTCAGGTATATAGTAAGTGATTTGCTTGATATAGGTAGTGAGTAGCAGAAATAGATTTTGAACTGAGATCTTCTTGACTCCAAATCATCTATTCTTTACTACCATGTTGCTTTTTGAAGATCAATGCTTTCTCTAAATTAGGTGTGTGTGTGTGGGGGGGGGGGGGGGAATGTGATTACAACTAGGTCTCCTCTGAAGGGGGGAATCTGAAGATGAGACTAAGCATCTATGATTTTACTTTTAATTACATTTTAATTAATAGTATTTATTTTCTCTTGTTTTCACCTCCCCAGGTCCCAATGTCAGGAGGGAGGGAGGGGGAAGAAAGAAAAATAAAACCCTTGCATCACAAATGTAGAAGCAAGCAAAACAAATTTCCACATTGGCCCTGTCTAAAAATATATATGTCTTCCCAACTTAGGGGATAAAAACTCACTATTTAACAAAAACTGCTGGGAAAATTGGAGGCTAGTATGGCAGAAAGTAGGCACTGACCCACATCTAACACCATATGCCAAGATAAAGTCGAAAAGGATTCAGGATTTAGACATAAAGAGTGAGATTATAAGCAAATTAGAAAAACAAAGGATAGTGTACCTCTCAGATCTGTGGAGAAGGAAGGAATTTGTGGCCAAAGAAGAACTGGAGTTCATTATTGATCACAAAATAGATAATTTTGATTAAGTTACAAAGTTTTTGTACCAACAAAACTACTGCAGACAAGATTAGAAAGGAAGCAATAAACTGGGAAAACATTTTTACATTCAAAGGTTCTAATAAAGGTCTCATTTCTAAAATAGAGAGAATTGACTCATCTTTATAAGAACTCAAGCCATTTTCCAATTGATAAAAGGTCAAAGGATATGAACAGACAATTTTCAAATGAAGAAATTAAAACTATTTCTAATCATATGAAAAGATGCCCTAAATTATTATTGAGCAGAGAAATGCAAATTAAGACAACTCTGAGGTACCACTATACACCTCTCAGATTGGCTAAGATGACAGGAAAAAATAATGATGAATGTTGGAGGGGATGTGGGAAAACTGGGACACTGATGCATTGTTGGTGGAATTGTGAATACATCCAGCCATTATGGAGAGCAATTTGGAACTATGTCCAAAGGGCTATCAAATTATACATACCCTTTGATCTAGTAGTGTCTCTACTGGGCCTGTATCTCAAAGAGATCATAAAGGAGGGAAAGGGACCCACACAAAATATACAAAAAATGTTTGTGGCAGCCCTTTTTGTAGTAGCAAGAAACTGGAAACTGAGTGGATGCCCATCAGTTGGAGAATGACTGAATAAATTGTGGTATATGAATGTTATGGAATATTATTCTGTAAGAAACAACCAGCAGGATGATTTCAGAAAGGCCTGGAGAGACTTACATGAACTGATGCTGAGTGAAATGAGCAGAATCAGGAGATCATTGTGCATGGCAACAAGAAGATTATATGATGATCAATTCTGATGGATGTGGCTCTCTTCAACAATGAGATGATTCAGGTCAGGTCCAATGATCTTGTGATGAAGAGAGCCATCTATATCCAGAGAAAGTCTGTAGGAACTGAGTGTGGTTCACAACATAGCATTTTCACTCTTTTTGTTGTTGTGTGATTACATTTTATTTTCTTATTTTTTTCTTTTTGATTTGATTTTTCTTGTGCAGCAAGATAATTGTATAAATATGTATGCATATAATGAATTTAACATACATTACTTCCCATCTAGGAGAAAGAGTGGGGAAAGGGAGAGGGGAATTGGAACGACAAGGTTATAAGGGTTAATATTGAAAAATTATCCATGCATATGTTTTGAAAATAAAAAGTTTTGAAAAAAAGATGTCTTGTTCTACATTTTGAGTCCATCATCTCTCTATTATGAGATGAGTAATATCTTTTCATCACTGGTTCTGGGCCTTGCCAAAGTAGAAGGCAGTAGGCTACAATCATGGTTTAGGAGAGTTCCTGATTCTTTAAAAGTTACTTTGTTTTTAAATGAATTTGTTATTATGTAATGTGTTTGCCTGATTCTGCTCACTTTATTCTGCATTAGTTCATACAATTTTTCCTGAGTTTCTCTGAAACTTTTTTTTATGTCACTTCTTTTGACACTATAGTATTCCATTACAGACAAATTCCATAATTTGTACTTTTTGTCTGTACTTTTCTATCTTGGGCACTAATTTTTATTTTTATTTTTTATTTTTAAAATAATAATAGCTTTTTATTTTTCAAAATACATGCCAAAATAGTTTTCAACATTCAGCCTTGCCAAACCTTGTGTTTCATATTTTTCTCCTTACCTCCCCAATTCCTCCCTCCCCTAGACAACAAGTAATCCAATATATGTTACACTGAGACACTGATTTTTAAAAGGTAAATCATTTCACATAAAAGATTTTTAAAAACTCTTTTAGATTCTTATTGAAGAAGGAACTTTTCTTGCTTTTCTTAAAGGAGGTAGACAGAGATTGAAAGGGAAAATGTTTGAAGGAGGACTTGCAAAAATTGTAGCATTCTGAGCCCTTACCTGGTCTTGTCATTTCACAATCCAGGACACAAAAAAGATCTCTCCTGGATTTACCTACTCTCGAAGTGATGAAGAAATTTCAGTTATATTGGGCGATGAGTTGTTTGAAAGGCCAAAAAAGCCTAAAGAAGATCGTATGCTCAGACTTTTACTGCCCAGGTAATGCCTTTGACAACTTTCTAAGGAGGGAGGGAAGGTCAGCAAAAGACATTTGAAGCTGGTTTTACCACACTCTCCCCATGAAATAAACTCTATAATCTAGCTTTATTGCTGTTTTATGATAAAGAGAATCCTGTCTTGGGGTTCTAACAAGCATATAGGAGTTAACCAGTTGTCCAGAAGTGAATTAGTCCATATGCTGATTATTCATTTTCCGAAGTATCTCTCACATATTTTCTTACTATGTGTATCATAAAATTTTCTTCTCTTTGGCACTGGTCCTGGAGAGTAAAGGCTCATTCAGGTCATAGAAGTCATGTGATTTGAGGAAGAGGATGATAATAGAAAAAAGGGACAATTTAGAGCCCAATTACTATATCCCTGGAATTTCAAGGGAAGCTCCAGATTCATACGCTATAGAATGACCTCTAGAATGGCAACTTCTGCTACAAACATATATATCTACTTATGTTTATATAAACTATATGTGCTAGTAAGACTAATGAATTTTACAACAACCTGAATTTAGTTGGTAAGAATTGATAGAGAAGAATTCAATATCTGGGAGCAAAACTTGAGTTAATATTTCAATTATGATACGTAAAGATACGATAGGTCAACTTATGTTCTAGGATTTTCAAATCTGTGTGTAGCAAAACAGAAAAAATATAGATCTAAGGAAAACAAAAATAAACATTTGTAATAAATAAATAAATCAGCTGTACTATAGTGGATAAAGTTCTGGGCTTGGAATTGAGAAAACTTCCATCCAAATCCAGCTTCAGACATACTATGTGATTTGAGCAAGTCATTTTAACTTCTAATTGTACCAGTTTCCCCATCTGTAAAATGGGGAATAATGGGTTTTTTGTGAACATCAAACATGATTATATTTGGGTTTTTTAAATTATTTTTTAATTATTTTTTTTAATAAAAAAATTTTAATAACTTTTTATTGATAGAACCCATGCCAGGGTAATTTTTTTACAGCATTATCCTTTGCATTCACTTCTGTTCTGATTTTTCCCCTCCCTCTCTCCACCCCCTCCCCTAGATGGCAAGCAGTCCTTTACATATTGAATAGGTTACAGTATATCCTAGATACAATATATGTGTGCAGAACTGAACAGTTTTCTTGTTGCACAGGGAGAATTGAATTCAGAAGGTAGAAATAACCCGGGAAGAGAAACAAAAATGCAAGCAGTTTATATTCATTTCCCAGTGTTCTTTCTTTGGGTGTAGCTGCTTCTGTCCATCTTTGATCTGAATTAACTCTCTTTACATGATTATATTTGTAAAAGAGCTCAAGTCAATACCTGGCACATTAACCCCTTTCCTAAAAAGAATTAGTGTAAAGCAAGGGATAGCTGTGGAATGGCATCAAGCAGGAAACTGGGAGTATAACAACAGTATGGGTTTCTAGGTGTTTTGCAGTTAATATTGTACTTTTCTCAGAAATAGCCCTAAAAAGTATAGGGAGTAAGAACTCCTAATTTCTTTTTCTAGAGTATGTTTCTGAAAGTTTTAGGTGATTTGCCCATTTAAGAACTGGAGCTTGAGTAGATATCTTTTCAATCAATCAATAAGCCTTTATTAATTATCTCCTTCGTCTCTTTACTTCATGGTTATCTGCTGAGGATATCTTGATGTTACACCAGTCTGGGGTACATATACGTTTAGTATTGATATTACTTCATTGTCTATGGTACCTTTTGGCTGATACTTTTCAAAATGTTCCTCCTCACCAATGCTTTGCTTCTGACTACCCCCTACCTCAATTTGCCCTCTCTTCTATTAGCACCCCCATGCTTTTCTTATCTATTTCCCCTTCTGCTTCTATATAACCTCTCACTTTTCTTTTCCCTTTCTACTCTTACTTTTTTATGTAGTAAGATAAAATTTTATACCCTGCTAAGTGAAGTGTGTGTGTGTTATTCCCTCTTGATGAGATTAGGCTTCAAACAATGCTCATCCCCTTCCTTTTTCTTTAATAGGTCTTATGTGCCTCTTCATGTGATCTAATTTGCTCCATTTTACCACCCCTTTCCTCTGCTCCCTGTACAATCCTTTTTCCACCTCTAGATGTATTTTTATATCATTACATCAAAATCAACTTATACCTACACCCTATGTCTATTATCTATCTAACGGCACTAATAAAGATACAGTTCTCATGAGTTACAAACATCTTCTCATGTAGGGATAGTTAAACCTTTAAGTAACTTTTTTTTCCTTTACTGTTTACCTTTTTATGCTTTTTTTGAGTCTTGCACTTGAAGATTGAATTTTCTGTTTAGTTCTGATCTTTTCAGTAGAAATGCTTGAAAATCCCCTATTTCGTTGAATATTCTTCTTTTCCCCTGAAAGATTATGTTCAATTTTTCTGAGTAGTTGATTCTTGGCTATAGTCTCAGCTCCTTTGTCTTATGGAATATCATGTTCCAGGCCCTTCAGTCCTTTAATACAGAAGCTTCTAAATCCTGGGTAATCTAAATCCTGTGGTTCCTTAATACTTGAATTGTTGCTGGCAACTTAAAGTATTTTTTTTTAATCTTATAATTCTAGACTTTAACTAAAATATTTCTTGTAGTTCCTTGTGGTGGGATTTCTTTTAGGCGGTGATTGGTGGATTATTTCAGTGACTATTTTGCTCTTTGGTTCTAGGATATCAAGGCAGTTTTCTTTGATGATTTCTTGAAAGGTGCTGTCTAGGCTCTTTTTTTGATTGTCTTTCATGTCCAAAAATTCTTAAATGAACTCTTCTGAATCTATTTTCCAAGTCAGTTGTTTTTCCAATGAGGTAGTTTACATTTTCCTCTATTTTTTTCATTCTTTTTAGTTTGTTTGACTCTTAACATCTCACGGAGTCATTACCTTTCATTTGCCCAATTCTAGTTTTTAATGTGTGATGTTTTTCAATTAGCTTTTGTACCCCCTTTCTACTTGGCTACTTCTACTTTCAAAAGTGTTGTTTTCATCAATGGATATTTTTTGCATTTGGCCAATTGTGTTTTTTAAAGAATTGCTTTTTTCAATCAATTTTTGTCTATCCTTTTCCAAACTGTTGACTCTCTCACATACTTCTCATTTCTTTTCCCAATTTTTCTTCTTCCTCTCATTTGACTTTTAAAATCCTTCTTGAGCTTTTTCAAGAAGGCTCTTTGGAATTGAGACCAATATATATCCTCTTTTGATGTTTCACATATAGGCATTTTGTCCTTTTCTAAATTGGTTTTTTGATGTTCCCTATCACCATAGTAGCTTTTTATGGTCACGGTTCTTTTTTTGTTTCTTGCTCTTTCTCCCCCCCCGCCCCCCTCCCTATTTCATGGCTTTTTAAAAT
This sequence comes from Antechinus flavipes, assembly GCF_016432865.1. Taxonomy (NCBI): domain Eukaryota; kingdom Metazoa; phylum Chordata; class Mammalia; order Dasyuromorphia; family Dasyuridae; genus Antechinus; species Antechinus flavipes. The sequence continues at coordinate 84,034,264 of NC_067400.1, forward strand.
CAACTCCTTTAGCTTGGAGCATTGGAGTCATTGTCCCAAGCTGCTTTATTTGGCTTTAAGGCATTTTTGAATTTTGGCTTTGAACACTAAAGTCTCTGGTATTTGATGACTTGTTCATAGCACCAGGGTAGCCCAACCTAATCCCACTTCTTGTGGTCTGGTTTCTGGGACTGGCAATTTGCCTTCTGGACTGGAATTGGAGGTTCCATCACTGGTGTGCGGTACTACTGTCCTATTGAATCAGGACTGAGAGGTTTTAGCAGCTGATCTGTTGTGTGGCTGAGACCCTTCTGCAGACTTGCCCAGACAACTATCTATCCTAAGCCATCTCCCCTTTCACCCAAGTGAAACTGACCTTTCCTGAAGTCTTTTCAAGATATCTTAAGCTTTTAAATTGTTCATTGAATCTCTTTATAGGTTCTGTCACTCCAAAATCTATTCAGAGATTTTATTTCACATTGTTTCTGAGAGAAACTGGGGAGAACTCAAGCAACTTCCTGACTCCTCTCCACCATCCTCCACCTCCATAACCAAGGATTCTAAGAACTTGAAATGAGAAAGAAAAGTTCATAGTAATGGAAGATGGCCCTTGCAGAGTCTGGGAGATATTGGAGACACTGAATAAAAAGGTGATTTGTCTCTGTGGAGGAGAAAAGGAAGAGACTAGAGGCAGAGGGACCAATTAAGAAACTATATTATATAGGATAGGTGAAAGGTGTTAAAGCCCTGATCTATAGGTCTCAGCTTTGTGGCTAAGAAAAAAGGAACACTTGTGAAGATAGGAAAGACAAGATTTGGCAATAGATTAGACATAAGTGAGACTGAGGAATGAAAGATAAAGCCAAAGTGGAGGATGATTGCCTAATAATAAAAAGAAAACTGAAAAGAGGGTTGAGTAGGCTGGAAGACAATGAGTTCTATTTGGAACATGTTAATTTCGAAATGCCTGTGGGGCATCCAGTTTAAAATGTTTACTAGGCAGTTGGTTGTTTAGAACTTAATCATAACACAGAGATTGATTAGACAAAGCTTTTAGAATTACCTTCATTTAGATGAAAATTAAGCCTAGAAGAAGCCTAGAATTGTAAAGAGAAAAGATGAGAGGACTCAAATGGGTGATCCTTGAGGTACATCAACATTTAATGGATACAAACAACATGGGTGATGATCCAGTAAAGGAGGCTGGAAAGAGTGGTCACACAGGTAAGAGGAGAACCAAAAGAGTGGAAAAAACAAGAAGTTTCAATAGATGAGGATTGAAAAGAGGCCATTAGATCTGATAAAGTATCATTAATAACTTTGAAGAGGTAAGGTCAAAACCTGCTGATTTTAGAAGAGAATGAGAGAAATGTAAGTAGAAACAAGTCTTGATAACTTTTTCAAAGAGTTTTATTGAGAAAAGGAGAAATATAAGGTGGTAACTTGTGGAGATAGTATCAAGTATAGTCTTTTTTAAAATTAGAAGAAACTTAGAGATAGCTACAATGGGACCAACGTGGAAAAGACACGAGAGGGATGGAATCATGGGTACTTGTAGAGGGTCTGACTTTGGTAAAGAGAAGAGCCTACTCTTCAGAAGTTTTACTCTTCAGGAGTTTGTTACTCTTTAGGAACAAATGAAAAAGCATTTGCTAGGTACAATGTCCCAAGCACTATTGCTGAATGCTTGGGGATACAAATACAAAAGCAAAAATGGTCTCTGCCCTCAAGAAGCTTAAAGTCTCATGATGACTGACAATATATAAATATGAGAAAGGTACACTTTGATGTAGGAAATGTATAAGAATGATGTTTGGAACCACAGGTCGGTATATTGACATTATCTAGGTACAATGGAAGAACTGATTTGATTATGATTTATGGCTCCAGAACTGGAGGAGAAGTGGGTAAGACTACAAGTGCTGAAATAAAGCACTTGGTGAGAGTGGAAGAAGATGGCCTTCAAATGGAGAGTAATAAGCACAGTAGTAAGGGTTTTCCTGAACTAATGGTTTGAGAGAGGCAGTCATCTCACCAATCTGGATTTCAGAACTCCAGGGCAGAAGTTCCTCTAGGGCAGCAAAGTAGGTGAAAGTAGTATTCTGAGTATCCTAGAAGTGACATAAGCATCCTGGCCAGGGCTTTCCTGAAATAGTAGTTATGGACGAAGTGGCCAACAACCAAGTCTCAGAAGCAAGGCCTTTGGCAAGGTCATGGAAGAGATAGCTGAAGAGAAGGTAGAACAGAAGAGACTGGAATAAAGGAGAAGACAGGGATGATGTCAAGGAATCATGAGATGAGAAGATAGAAGGTTCCCTGTGAGTGGTCCCAGTTTTCTTAAGAAAGTAGGGCACAAAGTCTTCGGTTGAGAGGGTGGAAAAAAGCTATTAAAAGTTTGAAGAGTACATCACCAACAAAACCCAACAGCAAGAGATACAAAGAGAAATTCCATTCAGAATAACTATTGATACCATAAAATATTTGGGAATCTATCTACCAAAGGAAAGTCAGGAATTATATGAGCAAAATTATAAAAAAGTCTCCACACAAATAAAGTCAGACTTAAATAATTGGGAAAATATTAAGTGCTCTTGGATCGGCTGAGCGAACATAATAAAGATGACAATACTCTCTAAACTAACCTATTTATTTAGTGCTATACCAATCAGACTTCCAAGAAAATATTTTAATGATCTAGAAAAAATAACAAAATTCATATGGAACAATAAAAAGTCGAGAATCTCAAGGGAATTAATGAAAAAAAAATCAAATGAAGGTGGCCTAGCTGTACCTGATCTAAAATTATATTATAAAGCAGCAGTCACCAAAACCATTTGGTATTGGCTAAGAAATAGATTAGTGGATCAGTGGAAAAGGTTAGGTTCACAAGACAGAATAGTCAACTATAGCAATCTAGTGTTTGACAAACCCAAAGCCCCTAACTTCTGGGAAAAGAATTAATTATTTGATAAAAACTGCTGGGATAATTGGAAATTAGTATGGCAGAAATTAGGCATGGACCCACACTTAACACCATATACCAAGATAAGATCAAAATGGGTCCATGACCTAGGCATAAAGAATGAGATTATAAATTAGAGGAACATAGAAGAGTTTATCTCTCAGACTTGTGGAGAAGAAAGAAATTTGTGACCAAAGATGAACTAGAGACCATTACTGATCACAAGATAGAAAATTTTGATTACATCAAATTAAAAAGCCTTTGTACAAACAAAACTAATGCAAACAAGATTAGAAGGGAAGCAACAAACTGGGAAAACATCTTCACAGTTAAAGGTTCTGATAAAGGCCTCATTTCCAAAATATATAGAGAACTGACTCAAATTTATAAGAAATCAAGCCATTCTCCAATTGATAAATGGTCAAAGGATATGAACAATTTTCAGATGATGAAATTGAAACTATTACCACTCATATGAAAGAGTGTTCCAAATCATTATTGATCAGAGAAATGCAAATTAAGACAACTCTGAGATAACACTAAACACCTGTCAGATTGGCTAAGATGACAGGAAAAAATAATGATGAATGTTGGAGGGGATGCGGGAAAACGGGGACACTGATGCATTGTTGGTGGAGTTGTGAACGAATCCAACCATTCTGGAGAGCAATCTGGAATTATGCCCAAAAATTATCAAATTGTGCATTCCCTTTGATCCAGCAGTGTTTCTATTGGGCTTATATCCCAAAGAAATACTAAAGAAGGGAAAGGGACCTGTATGTGCCAAAATGTTTGTAGCAGCCCTATTTGTAGTGGCTAGAAACTGGAAAATGAATGGATGCCCATCAATTGGAGAATGGCTGGGTAAATTGTGGTATATGAATGTTATGGAATATTATTGTTCTGTAAGAAATGACCAGCAGGATGAATACAGAGAGGTCTGGCGAGACTTACATGAACTGATGCTAAGTGAAATGAGCAGAACCAGGAGATCATTATACACTTCGACAACGACATTGTATGAGGACATATTTTGATGGAAGTGAATTTCTTTGACAAAGAGACCTAACTGAGTTTCAATTGATAAATGACGGACAAAAGCAGCTACACCCAAAGAAAGAACACTGGGAAACGAATGTGAACTATCTGCATTTTTGTTTTTCTTCCGGGTTATTTATACCTTCTGAATCCAATTCTCCCTATGCAACAAGAGAACTGTTCGGTTCTGCAAACATATATTGTATCTAGGATATACTGCAACATATCCAACATATAAAGGACTGCTTGCCATCTAGGGGAGGGGATGGAGGGAGGGAGGGGAAAAAAATCGGAACAGAAACGAGTGCAAGGGATAATGTTGTAAAAAAAATTACCCTGGCATGGATTCTGTCAATATAAAGTAATTATTAAATAAAAATTTAAAAAAAAAAGTTTGAAGAGAGAAGAGAAGATTTGGAACAGCCACTATGATAAGCCTCTGGTTTCTTTTCAATGCTCTCCTATAATTCTATGGTAGTTGGGGGAAATGGGCAATAGAATAGAGACAAGAACCATCCCAATTCTGTCTGACAGTATAGCTTTAGCCAGTTGAAGTCAGTGGCAATTCCTCATAGCGCAATTGCTCTCTATTTTCTTCTTAGGACCTGAATATTGAATGAAATGTGAGTGTTAAATATGTAGATCATTTGAAGAATATGACTTTCTCATTTGTTTCTTCTTCATTCCTTTATCCTGTCACCATTATATCCCACACTCCTATCTTTTCTTAACCTGTATTTTGTTCAATACTCTTATCAGGAATTGAGTATAATTATCTAAAGATTAGTATAGTCTTTTAAGATAGACTGTGGTAGATATGCCTGTCACACATTCAATTATCCATAATGCTATTTCTGGACAGTTCCACATCATATAGACAATATGACAACCTAGATTTCTGACCTTCAGAAAACACCTCTTTGGACCATTTTTTACCCTACCCCCAACTCTTGACTATGAATTCAGGTCTTATTGACCTCCCCATCCCAATGTGTTTCTGGCCTATATCCCAATTTTCAGCAATAGTTCTAATTTCAAAATCTCTAACCAGCCCCATGTTTCACCATTTTTCACTAATCCAAGTTCATAACAAATTCTTGGTATGAAATTCCCATTTCTTTCTAGTCAAAAGAATCCCATACCATCCACTTCTTTTTGGGTGAGCTGAACAAGAATATCAGACAGTCATGGCTAACCAACCTATTCCTCTAATGTGCTCCTCTCAAGCATGATGAACTGAAGGCATGACAAATACTCACCAAGCCTGTACTCAAGATAACTTTGCCAACTCAGCCAGTTACTCTCTAATGTCTCTGACTGGATATGAAATGGTAAGCTATGTGAGTGAGAGAACCATCTCTGCTTTGCAGGACAGATGTCATTCTTGACTTAGAAAATCAGATTGCAGAGCTAACCACAATGATAGAACAAATGAGCAGGGATCATCAAACTTCTCAGAAATTGGTGAGTTGCCTTTTAGTTTTACTCAGTCAATTTTTTTCAACGGGAACATCAGGGTCATGGTTCGAACCTACTCCAGGAAGAACTTTTCTATCTGTTGGTTATAAGGAAGGACTCTGTTTTTACTCAGCTATTTAGTAGTTTTGCTCCATTTGTGAATGTCTAGGTCACCAATGGAAATATACTATAAGACTATCCTCACTTTCCCTTCTCCTTTGATCTTTACTATTTAAAATGGATCAAAGGAGATGTGAAGTACATTCTAAGGACTTTGTGATGTCCACTGATGCTTAATCATGTCTGGAGTAGGCAGCTCACACTCCCTGGGACTTTTTGCCTTGAGTTAGATCAGTAGAGAGGAGAGATGATCCATTTACTTCTTCCAGAATTTTCCCATATGATGGAGTTGTCTATCCCAGTCAGATTAACCAATTTTCTTTTAAGTCAGTTAATCCAATCAATTAATTAGTTTCACTGGCTGTTCTGATGACAGCTCAGCCAGTTTGTGATACTTATAGAAAACCATCACTTAACAAAATGTTGTGCTGCCCCATCACTATTGTTTTTGACCAAATGTATTTTATTACATCTGAGTAAGTTTAGGATTGTCAGAAAATTGCCTTCATAATTAAAGATCAGGCATATGGATACCATCCAAAGTTCATGTGCTGTAGAAGGTAAATGTGAAGGGGACATGGAAGGGGGAATTTTTTGTGGGCTAGAAGCTCCACACAAGTGATAGAATATGAAGGAGGGCTATACTTGCTGTTAAATCCTTACCTGTCTTTCTAGCTTACAGAAGAAATGGAAAACCGGTACAATGATCTCCAAAAAGAATTTGAAAATAGCAAGAGGTACAGCCATTTGGAGGGAGGGGGAAATTGAGGAGAGGAGCATCTCGGTCTGTCTAAAGATAATGGGGTAGTTGAGCTTGAAGTTCTTTGAAGAGAGCATGTTCTGTTTTCTCTGTGCTACAGTCATTCTGATGCCAAAAGATGCTAAGCTGCACTAGGACTTTCTTACCCAAAAGGTTCTTTCATTCCCCAGGAATTAATTCCTTCTTTTTAATATCAAAGTGATTATTTTTGTCTTTTATAGAAAGCCTGAGAGACAAAAAGGTCTAGAGGATAGATATGTAGGCTTAGAATCAAAGAAATCTGAATTCTAATTCTTTTTGTAATATAATATTAGCTATATGACCAGAAGCAAACCTTCTCCCCAATGTCTAACCATCACTTATAGAAATGTTGCTAATTTGTATCAGTGGAAGGAATCTCCACTTAAGAGCAATTCCCAAAACCAAATTGCAAGTTGAAACCAAAAATAATGGGGAAAGAGAGTAAAAACAATCAAGTACTTATAGAGGAATCAAATTCTAGCTCAGATACGTAACTGTGTGACCATGGGTGTTTTATCTAACTTCTTGGAGTCTATTTTTTTTCTCCTAGAAACTGGGTATAGACAGTTGTATAATCCATTAAGTCAGTTCACCCTGTTTGTCTCAGTTTCCTCATCTGTAAAATGAGCTGGAGAAGGAAATGGCAAATCTTTCTCTTTACAAAGAAAAGCCCAATGGATCATGAAAAATTGGACACAACTAAAAAATGAAGTAAGAAAAGTGGGTGTATAAACATTTTTACTCACTACTTCATGGGGTTTTTGGGAGAAAAGATATTTGGTACATCTTAAAGCACTAAGAAAATGAACTCAAGGAACTATTAGCTCCCTATCATCTTTAGGGATCAAACTCCTCTCATTTGGTTCTTCACAACTAAGCTCTAATATCCCTTCCCATGCTTATACATCGCTTCCTTTTCACACACTCGGTGGTACAGTCAAGTGGACCTTCCTCCCATCCTCATGTGCAATAGTCCATATCCTGTCTATCATGTTGAAGGCTCATCCTACCTTACCTCTCTGTCTCTTGGAATCCTTGATTGTCTTAAAGGTTCAATTCAAGCCCTGGCTTCCAGATAAGTCCAGGCAACTGCTAGGACCTTCCTCTCTACCCTGCCCCCTCCACCAATTACTTATGCAATATCTATTTGGTATAATGGTACAATTACATCTGTATACATTAGCCTTTCCCAGTGGAAGTGAGCTCCTTGGGAGAAGGAGCTTCTGCTTTTGTACCACTAAACACCATGCCTGGCAAACAGCAAATTGTTTATTGGTTGATTGGGATGCGTACTTTGCTTTTAGGATTCTTCCTCTAAAACAGCTGTTAAAATTTTCTGTTCCACACTCTGCAGTTTATCCCCCCTTCCATTCTCCCTTCTCTCCCTTGTTCTGCTACTTAGGAAACATTAATAAGAATAACAGTTAGTGCAGGTGGGGAGGCATAGAGGGGAAAGAGGAACAGAAAGACTGAACTGAAAAGTCTCTTTGTGAGTCAATGACTACTCTCTCAACATTCACAATAGCTTCAAGAGAAAAGCATTTCTGAACCTATGCTTTTTTCTTTTGATTTTAGCTACTGCTGTCTAGAATAGGAGTCTCCAAAGTAGGGTCACTAGGTTCCCCTGGCTTCATGGCATGACCACAAGAAGTTTACAATCACTGAACCAGAGGTCAGGAAAATGGGTCATATCTTATCCATTCCAGGATTGTCAATGGAGATTTGTCTTCCACACAAACATGACACCCTTTATACCCACTATTGCCCAATACTCAGTACCCTTTTTATGCCTGTGCAATCTCCTGATCTTTTTCTTTTGGTACCAGGCATGGGCTCCTCAGGGAATATAATCCTAGCATTAACACTAGTACCTCTGGTTTTGATAAAACTTCTGTCCTCAACATACCCACATCTCTCTTTTTGCCCTTTCCCCCATCTCCCATTACCTTGTAGATGCACAGTACTGTGTAAATATTCAACCATTCTACTCAGTTCACTTTTTGTCAGTTCATATAAGTCTTCTCAAGTTTTTCTGAAGTTATCCTGCTCATCATCTCGAATAACACAGTAGTATTTCATCACAGTTATTCACCACAACTTATTTAGTCCCTATTGCTAGGCATCCTATCAGTTTCCAATTCTTTGCCTTCCCAAAAAGAATTTCTATAAATATTTTTGTACATATGGATCCTCTTCCTCTTATTTTGATCTCTTTGGGATATATCCTTTAAGTAATAGTTATTATTGGTCAAAGGGTATGTTAATAACTCTCCATAATTTTCTTGCATTGCCCTCATTCTTTCCCCCAATTCTCCTCTATTGCTCTTATTTAATTATAATACCATTTTTGCTCTTTTAAAATCTCCTTCTTTAGCTTTTTTAGGAATTCTTGCTGAACTTATGTCCAATCTTCATTTTTCATTAAGATTTTGCTTATTTTCACAACATTATGTACTGAATTTATGTCTTGACCTACCCTGTCACCAATTTATGGTTATTATTTGTTATTGTTTACTCATTGTTCTAGCCTACTTCTTGAATTTCAACTTTATGTTAGAATTGGATTCTGCTTAGCTCTGGGTAGATGTGGGAGTGGGAAAGAGAGGTTACTGTCTCACACTTGAGGTTTTTTCAGCTTGCTGTTTTCACAGCTAGTTCTAGGGGATCTATAAGTTTTCAAAATTTCAAAGGGTGATATGTTTTGGGAAGAAATGTGGCCCAAGTATGACCTCTGTTTCCTTGTGGCCACAAGCACTAACAATCTTCTCTGCCCTGGAATTACAACCCAGAACTTACTGATGTTAAATGACATCCATCTGTAAGTGATAAAAGTTCCTTGCATTATCTCTGCTGCTGCCATTATTGCTGCCACTGCCTCTGCCTCCAAGACCCATAGCTGGTCTAGAGTCCTCCATCCTGATCAACCCCCACCTATAGACCTCTCCTTCTAACTTCCTAAATTGTCCTGGGCTGGGAAAAATGTCTCATGCCAATCTTTTTTAAATTATGCTACTCCTGAATTTGATTTGATTCATTATTTTAAAGTTATTTGGAGGATAATGTTGAGAAAGTTCAGCTAGGGAGTTTACTTCCTCCACTCCATCATTTTGGTTCCACCTCCCCACCCATCTTTTGAACTCTGTTGTATTTGAGAACATTGCCATCCTTCTAGCTACCCAGATTTGCAAGCTCTCAGGTCATTATCTATATTACTCATTCTATGCATCCAATCAGTTGTCTAATCTTTCTATTTCCTACATCATCTTTTGTCTATACATATAGCTACAATCCGAATTTGGTCTCTTATCATTTCTCCCCTGGTCTATTATAATAGTCTTCTAATTGGTCTTTCTCCCTCCAGCTCCTGTCTTCTCTAATCCTCCACAAAGCTGCCAAAATGATTTTTCAAAAGTGCAGGCCTATGTCAATGTTCCTACTCAGCAAACTCCAGTGGCTTTCTTTTGTCACTAGAACCAAGCATGATTTCATTTTTGTGTCTACACGTCTTAAATTCTATTTTTGTGTAAGTTTTATAACATAAATAACTACTATGGTCATTATTATTGTTGTTCAGTCATTTTCAATTGTGTCTAACTCTTCCTGACTTTTTTTTTTTTGGGGGGGGAGGTTTCTTGACAAAAATACTGGAATATTTTTCTCCATTTCCTTCTCCAGCTTATTTTGCAGATGAGGAAATTGAAACACTCAGGGTTAAGTGATTTGCCTAAAGTCACAAAGCTAGTATCTGAAATCAAATTTGAAATCGGCTCTTCCTGATTCCAGATCCACGCGCTCCATTTACTGTGCCATCTATATACTAAATTTTGAGACCCCAACATTATGGATGACAAAGAAAACTCTCAGGAAAGTGGGGGAACCACCAGATCTGAAGCTGACCATAGGTTACCCAAGCAAAAGATTTATCAGTAACTACCTCATCTGATATGTTTAATATAGCTGACCTTTCAAGGTATCAGATTTTCTCAGTGACAGAGTATAGATATGTCCAAAAGGCCTTTGGAGAACATTCTAAGATTCTAAGATTAATTACTCTTCTGTTAGGATTAGTTTTAGAATTAGGGTTAGGGTCAAATCTTAGTCGAGGTATGGCCTTATCAGGATGACCATGGCTCCCTGTGACTGCCTTATCTTTCTAGCTTTGGTGGGTAAAAAAATAGCTTTATTCAGACATCCTTTTATTGATGACTATTTCTCCTGTGATGACTACACAGAGAACTCAAGGAGACTCATCTTGTAGCAATGACTGCTTTGGAGGAAAGGTATAAAGCAGCCCTGAAGATGGAGAAGAACTCTGCACAAGGAAAGCTAGGTACAGCTACAATCTGGGTAGAATGTTCTATAAGAAAGCTCCATGAGCATGGCAGGGAACACAGATTAACTGGAAAGCATCTGCCAAGTTTCTCTTCTTTTCTTCATAAAGTTTGGAAGAGAATGACTAAAAGAAAGGAAATCCATTTATCAACATTTATACCAAGACAAGAAATCAGAAACTCGCAATTCAAATCCCAGCTGAGTGACTGGATATAGGAATCTCTTCCCTACATTTACCCTCAGGGCTATTGTGATGAGCAAAAAAAAAAAAATCTATGTGTATCAGAGTACTTTGGAAAAGGAAAAGGCCCTATACCTAGGTGAGGTAGTATTCTTATTCTTATTCACCCTGCAGTGGGTGAATAATAACCACTGAACAAGTATTTATTAAGCACCTAGTATGATCAGGGTATTCTGCTAAATGCTGGGACTATAAAGAAAGCTCCCTGAGCCCTAATAAAAGTCTTTGAGGGAGAGAGGACATTTAAGGTTACTTTAACCTGGCATTTCAAGTTAACCTTAACTCTTCCAAGTTCTGAGAACCCAAGCCAATGTTCTACAGGGAGTAGGGTAAGGCCCCTTTTGTCATATTATATTGACTCATGATAAGGACTGGATGAAGTTTGATTAGGAGTAATGCAGGATGTTCCAAAAGTCTTAGTGATATTTTCAGCTGTTTTTAAACTGTATATTGGTGTGGCCTATGTCTTTTGAATGGAATAGTGATGACTGTTTTATTTTCTCTTGTCTAGAGAGTATGGTGAAGGAGTACAAGTATTTGAAGAATATGTTCCGAATGTACCAGGTGAGATCTAGCTACTTTGAACCATTTTCAAGCATAAGGGAAGCTGGACCACCAATTGCAGACTTCATTTCCTGGTAGATAATCCATGGTGGACACTCAAAATGGATTAGTAGTAGTAGTTACTTTCCAGGGGAGATGGGACCGCAAGGAAATGGAGCAGAGGTGTCTACTCCAGCAAAGTGGAGAGACTGGTGTAGAGCTTTGAATTAAATTGAATAGAACTGTTTAGTGCTGGCTGCTCAGCTAACAGTGTTAATGTTCTGGTGGGACTGCTTCTACATAACTGTGATTCTCCCAGGCTTACTCTTTATTTTCAGTTTTTTGGATTGTTGGTGCTATTTTTTTTTTAAGATGAATGCCTATAGAAACAGGAACGTCTATGTTTCCTCAGGCAGAAGAAGCAAACTGAACAGATTGAAGTGTCAGTGTTGATTTTTTTAAAAAATTAATTGGGTATTTGTTTTCTAATGATTTAATCTAAAAATGTTTTCTAAAGATCTAATCTGATCATTCATTTATTCAATGCCTATAAACTCCTGGAATAGGGAGGAAAAGAAATTGAACTAATATATTTGTTATATGTGTGTGTGTGCGTGTATATGTGTTTGTGTATTTGTGGACATGTATAGGAGAAAGAGAGAGAGAAAGGGAGAGAAGGAAGGAGAGAGAGAGAAAGAGAAGGAAGGAGAGAGAAGGAGGGAACACATGTTTTTAGGAACATAGCTGACTTGTCCAAGAGAATTCATGATTTGTGGAGGCTCCACAGGCTCACCTTCCTTGACCCACAAAGATGTCCTTACTAGGAGTAGAAAGACTCCTGAGAGCTAAGCTTGTGGCCAGGCCACCAAGGGATTCAGAGCAAAGCATATGAGCTGGCATCATGTCTAAAGTCTCCTCAGGTCCAAGGAGTAGTCATGAAGAACTGTGGGTCTTCCTTGTTTTCAAAGTACTTTTCTCGTAATCACATTGAAGGACATGTGCTATTTAGTATTCCACTTTATGGATGAGAAAACTGATGTTCACAAAGGTGAGGTACTTGCAATAGAGAACACTACTTGGACAGACACCATCAACTCTATATCTCCCTCTTCCATTTTAATACCAGCATGTGATTCTAAATAATTTTTAAACTCTCTCTCTTCCGAATTTGTGGCCAAAGAACTGAAGGTTATTATTGAACACATAATTTTGATTATGTTAAAATTAAAAATTTTTTAATAAATAAAACCAGTGCAGACAAGATTAGAAGGGAAGCAGTAAACTGGGAAAACATTTTTACATTCAAGGGTTTTGATAAAAGCCTCATTTCTAAAATATAGAGAAAATTGACTCAAATTTTTAAGAATTCGAGCCATTCTCCAATTGATAAATAGTCAAAGGATATGAACAGACAATTCTCAGATGAAGAAATGGAAACCATTTCTAGTCATATGAGAAGGTACTCTAAATCATAATTGATTAGAGAAATGCAAATTAAGACAATTCTGAGGTACCACTACCCACCTGTCAGATTGGCTAAGATGACAGAAAAAGATAATGATAAATGTTGGAGGGGATGTGGGAAAACTGGGACTCTGATACATTGTTAGTAGAGTTGTGAACAGATTCAACTATTCTGAAGGGCAATTTGGAACTATGGCCAAAAGGCTATCAAAACATGCATACCCTTTCATCCAGTAGAGTTTGTACTAGGCTTATATCCCAAAGAGATCATAAAGAAGGGAAAAGGACCCACATATGCAAAAATGTTTGTGGCAGCCCTTTTTGTAGTGGCCAGAAACTGGAAACTGATGGATGCCCATCAGGTGGAGAATGGCTGAATAAGTTATGGTATATGAATGTTATGGAATATTATTGTTCTATAATAAACGATCAGCAGGATGATTTCAGAAAAGCTTGGAGAGACTTACATGATGATGTTAATTAAAATGAGCAGAACCAAGGGAACATTGTACATGACAACAAGATTATATTATGATCAATTCTGATAAACATGCCTCTTTCCAACAATGAAATGATTGATGCCAATTCCAATGATCTTGTGATAAGGAGAGCCATCCAGAGAGGAGTGTGGGAACTGAGGGTGGATCACAACATAGCATTTTCACTCTTTTTGTTGTTTGCTTG